>NW_011967203.1:1495848-1516133 GCF_000949405.1 Vollenhovia emeryi
AATAGACGTAAGACTTGCTATTGGCTGGCGAAACTAAATTTTTTGCGATTAATTTTTATCTCTAAACTTTTCTCCTCTCGATCACAAGTGTAATTGCGATTTCCGTTCCTAGATGTCGAGATTAAGTTGCTAAAGCAGATACGAACATATATAACGATACCTAAGTAAGATTCTGTGAAACATCCGATACGGTCCATGGAACATCGACAATTTTAAAAGCAGCGAGAAGCTTTCCTTAGCGCATTCGAGTATAAAGGCTTAAATACATCATCGTGAGAGGGGAAAGAGAGAAACAAAGACGATCAAAGTGTAGATTACTCTTCGTAAGTTTCCCTACTCGAGAAGTTCCGACGATCAAAGATAAAGGTCCCGAGTGCATTTTGCGACGTCGCGAGAGATGTGAACGAGGGAAAAGCGAGAGCGTCTTGTCTGGCGCAAAATGTATGGTACAGGCAGCCTACCGTGAAACACTCCATTCAATGGCGTTTGGGTGTTCCCGGCTATGGGGGTGTCGGGGGTGCGCGAGCTACACGACTTAACATCGAGCGTGCAACACGCCGAGGGCTTCCTAAGGTCCCCCTTGATTCCAAAGGAAGTTGTTCGACGAGTACTTTTCGACAACGCGATGATCAATAATTACTCGACGTGTTGTATAATTGCCCGAATTCATTTAGTTTCATTAATTCGTTAATTAAATGAAATTTCGCGATCTTCGCGTACGAGGCGAAATATATCTCATTCAAATGGTTCAACCTTGGAGTTTAACAAACCCTCATAAAGTTCTCTTGAAAATACCACGTTGCTTCACGATCACATGATCTTCAGGATAAATTTCAAGAGAAAATTCTCTCCGTGTATTTATGCAGTTCTTGCATAGAAAAGCCAAGCTAACAATATTTTATTTTTCATTGTTATTTTGATACTAATAAGTTATATATTTTTATTAATAGGGTGATGATCTAATTCAATCTTATTCATTAATTGGGTCTATACGTGTATTAGCTCAAACTTTGTCTTATGAGGTGAGATTTATTATGATTTTATTAGTAATTATGATTTTAGGGGAAAGAAGTATGTTTATATAGATTTAACGAAATGACAGGTTTATATTTGATTTTTAATTCACGAATTTATAAAGATAGGTACGTTTAAGCTTAGCACGTGCTCCATCGAGTGCAGAGTTGTGCCGCGGTTGTTCCTTTGTTCGTAAAAAAAAAAGAATTCACCTGTTCGAACACACGTGATAACGAGACACTTTTGCCGCTAAATAGAGATCGGTGGCGTGAAACTCAACTAATTTCAAAGGCGCGCGAAGCCTGAACGGATAAACTCGGAAGCACCCGTGTAGGCGATGTTTACATTACGGCATGGCGCATATAGCGACACCCTGGTTCATCTAATCTCGCGTGCGCGCGGCAAGGCCGTGTCGCGTCGCGGGTATGAGTTATCGCCGTCGATTTCTGCGATACCTCGTGCGTTTCCCTCCCCACCCGATATCCAATTACGGAATACGCGCGGCACGCTCGTGTACACGTTACGTCCGCGGGTTACGTAAGCGATACCGACGCGCTCCGCGGCCGCGAGCTGGAAATAACGCGCGATTGAGAGGAAACGCAGAGAGCGTATCCGGCATCGGCGACGGCGACGACGACGACGACGACGACGACGAAGACTCGCTTTACCTCTCGATTGGTCGTCAATCTATCGAGCCAATTAGCGGCAACCTGTTCGCTCGCTGCTCGTTTCGTAACGTACACTCGGACGAGCGTGGAGGGCGTTATGGAATTAACTGGACCGTGATAACCTTGGCAGCGCTATCATTAGATATAGCGCGCCACGACTAGAGAAGATATCACGAAGATTCCCCGTGAAATGTTTCCCCGTGAAATATAAATAGTAGGAAAATATTGACGATAATAAAATAGAGCGAATGAAAAAAGTTCTTTGATGTAGAACAGTAAGGGAAAGGTCAAACGCGAGAGTCTAAGCGTATATAGATGCGTAATTGTTTATGATAATCGTAAGTACTACGAAAATAAAAGGTATGAAAAAATTTCTAGCGTTTCGAGACTGTCTCCTCGATGCAATTTACGCAAATTGCAGACGCAAATGGGATTAACTGACACGAACGGGCTTCGCAGAGGGAAAAGTGACAAAACGTGTTCGCGCGGGTACCGATAATACTTGAGATCCGTGCGATATCGGGGTGTCGTGGAAATAATCTCCCGTTATCAGCGCTCCACGGCGGGACTTTATCGGCACGCTCGATTTCGCCTGTAATTCATCATTAAACCTGACGCAGCCTGACACAACGGCGGGTCGCGTGGCGGCTGATAAAAAATCGACCGATCCGCTTAGGGATGCGACACGTAAGCGCGTCCCGAGGAGTCGCCCCGTGCAAACATCGGCGCTGTACATGTGCGTGCGCGCCTGTGTGCGCGCATATTGGCTTACGAACACCGCGTGTCTCACGCAGCGTCGAGCGTTTGTTGGCCGACGGGGAGGTGGTTTTGCGAGACTCCCGGCGAGTTCGCATTGACTTAGGGTTGACTTAGGATTCTCAAAGCGGCTTGGGCCGTGTCGGGATCGGGCGCCAGTGTAAACTACACGGCGCGGCGCCACCGATAAAGCCGGTTAACGTGCCGCGACTTTTCTCCCCCCAAGTACAACAAATCGGCCGTAGATCGTGCAGAAACACGGGGTGCGTTCCCGTTTCCTCTTACAATCGGTACTACCGACGGTACTCCCAATAGTCTCGAGCATTCGGTATCAAAGGGAAAGGTGTGGATGGCTGGCATTTAGAAAAGAATGACTGCTATGTTATTACGAGGGATGCTGAGGTTTCATTTGGGGATGATTTTCTCAGAGGCCGAATTCAGTAATAGCGTCCAGTACTGGCGGTGGTACCACAGTACAACTAGTATGCCTACACTGTCATTTGTTTCGTTTTGCGTCGACCCTTTCTGCGCATCCGCCATTATTCTGGTGGAGCTAATGAGACGGATGTTGTATATGTGGTAGTGCGACAGTGTGAAAGGATTTCACACGCCAAAGTAATGGCGGAACGCCACGTGATCGAAAACGAAAAGATCAAAGGGCCGACAGAGAGTGGGCATACTAGTTATACTATGGATATAGCAAGAATAGATTGCGCGTTCTCTCCCTCACCCGTGTGAAAACATGTACAAACTTTAGAACGAGATAGCTGGCGTGAGGCCGTACCTCATCTTTGTCTAGTAGAAGTAATGGGGGTAACAGAAGAGTAGGGGAATGATAGAGGTTAAAGGATAAGCGCAGTAGCCATATTGAATTTGTGCCCTACTCCAGGCATTGATAGACGGAGAGAGAATAACGTCCGAAGTATGTTGTCCCTTTCTAAAGTTTGTACACTTGTGCAGCCAAAATGCGCAGTCTATAATATTATACGTCTATGGGTAGTACTGAGAGAAACCGGGAACACACCCACGGACTTTATAGACGAGTCGATTTTGTGCACGTGGGGAAGATCGAACGTCTGCACTGTTAAATTTGTGACTCGATGAGTCAAGTTGGACTCAACGAGTAGCAATTTCCACAGCACTGTCGACTTTGGCAGGAACTTAGTTTTTATGCGTCAATATCGAAAGCATATTGTGACTTAGTGGTAGACCCGGGTGTATTACATTATTAGTAGCTACAGTTATTGGCGATATGGTGATGATCCTAGATAAAGAGACCTTCGCGTTTCTTCTGCTCCGTCAAAGCTACTCCTTTGCCGGCGGCAAAGTCGACAGGTGTTCCTACGATCTTGTTTATGTCCCACAGTCTTTTTCCTTTATTTCCGCTCCTCTGTTCTCCCTTCTTTCATTCCCACCCTCGTTCTCGCGGAGCTATTCGACGCACTCTTATCGCATGAAGCCGGTCGTGAAGCCAGCGAGAAAAATGGTTCTGCGATTTTCCTCGCTCGCGTCTCTTCCAACTTCGTCGCGACGGTGTTCTCCTCCTCCTCCTCCAGCTGTTTTTGCGATCTGTTTTTCCTTTTACTGCGCTACCACTCTCCGTTTTTCCACCATCCGCAAAGCTTTTCCGCGACGTTTCGTTTCGCGTCGCGGCGACGTTATAGGGAAAAATGTAATAAATGGCTTCTATTCGTTAACCGTCATAAAGCAGGTAGAATAGAAGCTTTTTCTATCTAAACACGTTGACATTTCGAGAATAAATATGGATAAGGGAGAAATGCGTGGTGATTCGTAGAGCCTTCAGCGGCACAACGTGGTGGAGTTAAACCGACGCAAATTCACATGCGTGTCCGCGTGAACAGTTGTGCAAATATTGTTTCTGTATTATAACCGGGACAAGTACGAGCACGATATTAACATACATGCAAATGCCCGTCCCGATTAATTTACGGTAATACGCATCGTTTCGATAATTCACCGGTATTCGACAATTTATATCGCCGCGCTCGGAAAACGAAAACACAACGCGCGACACTCTTAAGTATTCATAATACGCCTCGTTCTAGCTCGACGCGAAATTATTCAGCACTCGGGCATATAGACCGAGAGTCACCTCGCCATTCAATTCAATTTCCGCCGTTAATTAACTCAGTATCCAATACTGCATATAATTGGTATGCGAGTGCTTTACGAGCTATTGTTCTTATAAACTGAACAACTGAAAAAGGCGGACAATAACTCCTTTTTGTGCGTCGCCTGTGCTATTGCGTAACTGTTACAGTGTCTCGAGAGCAGTAGCCGCGCATTTTTCGCATTCATAAATGGTCGAATTAATCCATTGTCGCAAAATGTTCCGAATTGAATTCATTTAAATAAATTTAAAAAATACAGATGCGACAGTTAAAGCTTGTAAACAGCTCACCGAGTCCCAATTTCAAGACGTTTCTCGAATAGAATGAATTATAATAATCAATTGTTTTTAAGGAGCTCCGAGCGCTACTTTCTGATCAATAGACATGTTATTAATAAAATTGTATTCAATGGCTAAAAATATAATTTCGCAATAATATTAGTAAGGTCATGTTCGTAAATATTATGATATGTAATGTCAAATATTTAAAAAATAGCAAAATAAAAGATTTAAGACTCTCATTTGATGCAAACACCAACAGATAAAAAGCAAATATGAACGTAAGATGTAATCGTTATTTTATTTACTAAATAATCAATTTGAATTTATTTGAGTCGGAAGTGTATATAACACTTTAGTAATTAACTAACTACATTTTTACTTGATAAGCATTGGAAATAGTTTATTTTATATGCGACGTTGCCGTATTTCCACTTATGTGTCATCGTTTCCCGGTCGATTTCGCGGATTATTTCATCGAAAGATATAAATTTCTCTTGAACACGACGATAAATTTATCTACGTTTTTACTAAAATATTCTTTAATATTTATCTTACTATTGCGAGAGTTTTCTTAACTTCTGCCTCTCATACAAATATGTTAAATAAGAAGAAATTTGGAAAATTATAAGGTTACCCCATGCTTCCATACTACCACTTTATAATTAAATATTTAGTAAACGATATGGTAAAACATAGAAATTTCTTCAAGTTGCCAGTAATAAATAACAACAATCAAGCTGTTTAGTCGACATTAACCGGCCAATGTTTTAGTACAGAAACTTTATTGCAAAAAATATTACCTCAGCCAGGGTTTGAACCAGGACTTCCCTACTCTCTAAGCGGGTGGTGTCTCACCAATTCGACCACTGAGGCATGTTGGTACGGTAAAAATTATTCAAATTTCTGTTATACATTGTTAGTTTGATTATCTGTTGCATCATGTATATGTTGGTTTATTTTTTCTTTGGTCAAATGCCCGAACCTAAACACCATTAAGTCTGTGTTGTCCGAAAACGTCTGGAATCGTCAATAAAAAATGTTCAGGTGGCCGATCGAGCACTTGATAATAAAATTTACGGGGGAGCTTATGCAACTACGTGCGGTCACGTTGGTAAGAATACTGAATCGTCAACTACGTCTAACGCAACGGCTCGTATGCGTAACTCGTATCTCGAAGGCTCTTTCGAAAAAATCCCCAAGTTGAGACACGTGAGTGGCGAATACAAGGCCGCAATGTTTAGAAACTCGCTCCAAGTAGAAGAACCGATCATAGAGTGAGGCTTAACACCTTGCTTTATTCCAACCGAAAAAGTGTTCATCATTTTGGATACATTGTAAAAATGTACATCTTACAAAGTAACCAAAAGTTATTGGAACCTCAAACGAAATTATTATGCCAATAAAATATCCAAAAAATTTCTGGACTTATCGTAGACAGAAAATCAATCTTGAAATTGACTCCGTTTAATTCTGAATATATATTCTCAAGGAGAAATCGTTATAACGGTTTCGAATTAAAACGCAGTTCGGGCACACAATCATTTTCGACAAGTCGCAATTGTCGTTTGGTTAAAGTGAAAAGTCACTGTCGGTATACGAGAGTTTGGTTCAACGTGAAATGACTCACCGTGTCGAGATTGAACAGGCTCGAGACCTTCTTCAGAATCTGCGACTTCTTCTTCCTTCTGCTAGTCATCTTAGCGTTGTGCTATCGCGGTTCCACTGAGAGCGATGTTCTTTACTTAATCCAATTAATCCCGTCGCTCAAATCGCACCAAGGCACATCATATCTTTCTCGCTCCTCGCACAAAACGCACGAAACTGCACAGCACTAGATAAGCAACGGTCGGGTGACGCTTGCGGTCTCACGGACGTGCGTGCGAAGGACACGCGGAATTCATATCTACTCGATTCCCCGCAATCTTCACGATTGCGTAAACCTCGGTCTAGTTTACATAGATTTACGTCGAGTAAGAGAAGGTTCCCCACTCGCTGAAGTTGCATTCGCCGAATTTGATATACGAAACATAAATAGCGAATTCGGTTGCTTGCACCAGTGCGCACTGAGTGCACCCTAAGGCTTGTTTACAGTCAATTGTTAGTTTAAGAATCGTCTTAAATATTTCTCGAAATATTTCGTAGCCGGTGAAATGACCTGATAGCATCCATACGGATCACTTTTTGGCTAAATACTCTTTGAACATATGTTAAATACAAAGTTAAATACAAGATGCCAAATGTTAAATGTATGCCTCAGTTGTCGAATTGGTGAGGCGCCCGCCTAGAGCGCAGGGAGGTCCAAGTTCAAACCCTGGCTGAGGTAATATTTTTCGCAACAAATTTCCTGTATTATTAAAAATGCCAGGTACGGTCAAGAAAACACTGACGTTGTTAAATAGAAAAATTGACTATAAACAGGCCTTAGTGTGCACTCAGTGCCCACTAGTGCAAGCAATCGAATTCGCTAAAAATCTCTTCGCTTTCTAATCGCACAGGGCGCACTGCGTCAGATTAGGCTTAAATAACTAATTTCCTTAACGACAAAGTTGAGATTTTTTAATTACTTATTACAAAGTACTCCGGCTACTTCTACTTTCGTTTCGCGAATCACAATATTAAGTCGCTCACATCTCACTAACTGCTCGTCTTTTCACTGAATTATTATACGCCGTTTCCGGTTTAGTAGGGCACGTGGATTTCCCTTCGTGTCACAGAACGCCAGCGGATTCTTTAAAATCCGAGGGCCCTTCGCTGCGCGAGCAGCGATGTCGAAACGGTTCGAGCACGACAGTGTACGCGATACTATCTACTCGTGTTTCTGGTCCCGTCAAATGTCGTTCCGCGAGCCTTTAGTCCCCATTGTATCGCGAGGGTCGTACGACGAGAAAGAGGAGCGATAGGTGGAGGACTCAGGTCTGACTCACGCCCATAGCTCTAATTGCCTCGGTGGCAGGTGTACGAGCCGAGGGTATCGAATTTCGGTGACTGTGCGACGCGAGAAATAGGGCGCATCTGTCCGAACCTTGAATTTTCATTTGACTCGAAAATCGTTCACGTGTCTTTCGGCGCGCGTCATCGTTTATTTTTATTTCGCGCCGGTGAAAAATAATTACTAACGGCTGAATCAACTCGGTTGCGTAAATAAATCCAGCGGTGGGTGTAGCTTTTCGTATACGGGATACTTTATTGCCGAGAGTATACTCGCGGCGCGCGATAAGCGAGAAAATACGCCCTTAAGGCCGAATCAGACTAGCAATTGCCAACACGGAGTGGATTGGGATTGACGATTGACGATTGTCTTCTAGCCAATGAGAGCAAAGCAGCTAGCAATTTAATCGACTCTCATTGGCTAGAAGACAATCGCCAATCGCCAATCCCGAATCCGCGTCGACAATTGTAAAAGCTCGTATCAGACTACGGAGATTGAGATTGGGATTAGATTGAAATTTGACCAATCACAGTAAAGTTTACTAATCTCAAGTTTTTGACGATTGTCCTCTAGCCAATGAGAGCCGATTAAATTGCTAGCTGCCTTGCTCTTACTGGCTAGAAGACAATCGCCAATCGCCAATCGCCAATCTCGACCCAATCCGCGTCGACAATTGTAAAGCCCGTATCATACTACGGAAATTGAGATTGGGATTAGATTGAAATTTGACCAATCGCAGTAAAGTTTACTAATCTCAAGTTTAGTAACTCTTACTCTAATTGGTCAAATTTCAATCTAATCTCAATCTCAATCCGTAGTCTGATACAGGCTTTAGTCTGACTCGGCCTTTACGCACCTGCGTGTCGCACCGATCGCGCGAGTGCGACCCAATTGATAAAATCTCAGGGACGACGGATCGCGCTCCGGGAAATTAATCCGAGTAGCGGCACGTGGAATCGTTTCGCTTGCACCTCGAACGGCTCGGCGATTCTTCGGCGGCGAAATCGATTAGCGCGAACGATATTACGTTACGCGAGAGTAAAACAGTGTCGCGTTACGTTTTCGCCCTTGCGTCTATCGGATAGAAACGTTTGTTTTTTTTTCGCGCGAATGAACGCACATTGGAGAACTCGAATGCGACGGTACAATCAAAATTAACAGATTCGACGACTGTAATTACAAGCTTAATCGATTCTATCCGTTGAAAATGAGCGAGTCGTTTCAATACGCGGATCTTTGGCGGATTTTATATGCAATAATTACTGCGCTGTAAATGCAGGTAAACGCGTGAGAGAGGTCTTCGGAAACGAGAGGCGACCGATTTTCGCGGAGCGCGCGAGTAAAGGTCAACGGACGATCTCTCGTTAAAGAGAATGTACTCTCTTTCGATTCGACCGGCTGAATTGCGACGCCCGGGGCGGTCGATCAGTGAAAGTGCGCGGCGCGCAGTCATCGACGCGTCTCTCGACAGCCCGAGGAAAGTCCGAGTCCCGACAGCGATGATGACGAAGCGTCGGGGGTGCAAAAATAAAATGTCAAAACAAACGTCACGTCAATTATTTCCGAGGAGGTGACAACGCGACCTTTGCAGAAAAATTGATTATCCCGGCAGGTTTAAATTATGACGAAACCGGTGAAGTTACGTGACTTTTGGAATCGTCGTTTTCGCGTCATTGTTAATCGTCGAACAAGAGCCAACACCCATGTCTCTTCGTCTCGTCGCGAAGCGATTGCAAATCTTCGGCGACGTCAAATTGAGACGCGACGAGTCAGCGAGGGACAAACGCGCTAGACCTATTTGTCTAAACTGGTCTTTGCAACGGCGACGTTCACGTTTCGCGTCACGTTCCGCGTTGCCTGCAGCGCAATTGCAGCGCGATTTAATGCCGCGGAAAAATTTCCGGTATATATATATATATATATATACATATATACCGAGTGTCGGGAATGTCGGCGCGTCGCAGCGTGTGTTAACGAGCGACCGATTGGCTAAATCACCGTCTCTGAATTCTCTAGGGCGGCGGTGTTAGATTACGCAACGCGTTTTCATTGTTACGCTCGTTCCGAGTGTTCTCGTCTCAGGAAAACGACCGTGCAATACAGCTTAGAAATTACCAACTACGCATCCTGGCGACGACCGTTTCGATTATCTCAGGGCCGTTTTAACGATCGTTAGCGATAGACTGCTTTTTCCAGCAAATGGAAAAAATAATTACTAAAATTCATAAGGCTCTAATGTGAAAACACGAAGTAATAAAGGAGTAAGAGTCAGGACAGGGTGTTAGTGCCTAAATATTTGTAATTCTAATTCTATTGCGAGAAATAATTTATTTCAAGCCGTTTGTTAAGCAATCAGCAGTTAGGAGGAAGAGAAGATAACAAAAATTAAAGACTTCCTTTACCGTTCCAAATATTTCTTATTTCAGAAAATAAAGCCAGATCTCTCGTCTGTAATTATACTGTAAAATGTAGGTGCCCGTAGATAATTAACAATTACAAAAATTAGCTTTTGCAAATAAAAGACAAATATTTATTAAAAAAGTAAGAAACAACAGGCTCTAACAATAAAACAAAGAAAAAAGAAAAAGCAATAAGAGCTAAATGCAGGATGTTGAATGCAGATGACAAAAGTTTAATATATAATCTATTTAGAAGTCAGACGTTGCGATCATCTAACGTGATCTTCTTCAATGGCATAGAATTATAGCGAATAAAAATATTTATATACACTGTTTGTAGTGTTAAATTTAGCTTAACGAGTATAGTCGCCATTGCTTCTATAGTGTCGTTAATTGAATAAAAGACGTAGTTGGTTTTTCTAACTACAATTTGTGTTAATCTCATGCTACCTCATATTAGAAGCCTATCTCATAATAGGTAACTTTCCTTTACTAGTAAAATGAATAGTAAAATTTCCAAAAACTTTCACAAAATTCACGAACTGTCACGTTGTCCCACGATTACACGATTTTCAGGGTTAAGAGAAAATTTTCTCCGAGTATTACTTGAGTTAAGTTTAACACTACAAACTTAACAATGTACACGTTTATAAAAAAATACACACACACACACACACACACACACCCACATACGCATTATACATGCTCCTCAGAAATTATCTTGTATCTCTTACATCCTTTATTATTTCGCATTTCGTGGCCTCTCAGAAAGCAAGTCAGCTCCATTTCCAAAAAAAACTTCCTAATTTCAGTTTTCCCGGGGCGCACAATTAGCTCGCGGCTCGATCAATTTTTTCCCTATATCTTTTTTTTACCCCGCAAAGTTAGCCAGCTCGGCACATCTCCGCGCGGAACGCGATTGTCACCGCTCGAACGGTTTCGGGACACCGCGTACGTGACGGCGGTGCGCGCGCGCGCCAGCGTACGCGCGTGCTCGTGCGTGCGCGCGCTGGAGACCGTAAACAGGTTGTCTATCCGTCTCGCTCCGACACACGCGGGCGGCGTGCACGCCGGCCCACCGCGCCGTCACGGCGCGGCGGCCCGTGTTGTCGCGACGAATAGCGTTCGCGCGCCCCCGGGAAAACCCCGCGATCTCTCGGCGGCCCCCATTTCCACGTGGACGTCCCACGCGCGCGCGTATTTCCCACGAGAGGTGAACTCCGGGGCTCCGTTCGATCGGAGGATGAGGGGGGGGGGAGGAAGACTATTGCGCGCGCTATTATTAGTATCGCGCAATTGTTACGGCATACGCGACTCGTCGTCGCGTACGGGATGTCATTTCTAGCGATTATCAGTCGATTTTCGAGAAAACGATATACGCGATCGAGAAAGATCGGCAAGGTTTGTCGCGTGTCTCGGAACGAGAGAAGCCGCGATGTTATTTCTGTCACGTGTGAAACGCTCAGCTCTGCTCCAAGTAATTCTTAGCGATTCGAACGTTAGCGAGGATTGTATATTTTGCGCCTTCATTTGTGTAATGGAGGCGCAAATTTATATACGTAACGAAGGCACACTTGCGTGTAAACCGTGTCGTCTCTTGTCGGACAAAAATTGACAGTCACGAGGAACGCGAGGGAAACACCGATCGAATTGGGTTGAATTATTCAATTTGTTCTTTTAGAAATGTTAAAACGTAACTTCTCGCTCTTTCTGTGGCAATCGCGCCATTTAAGGAACTTTTTGAACTGATCAGAGTTCAAAGTTAAAGGACTATTTAAGCGCCGTATGTATTTGTCTGTTTATTTGTCTATTCAGGTATTAAATTTATTGTTCTTCGCAAACTTAAAAAACAATTTTTACACTAAGGCTTTTGTAACACCATGTATTAGTTTTTGATCCCAGCCTCACTGAGGATGACCCGAAAAGGAGTCGAAACGTTTGGATATTTTAATAAGTAGATTTAAAGGTCCCACATTGGATAATTTCGCACGGACACCTACGGCTGGCTCGCATTGGCCCTTTCTCCCTACCTTAATAATTATTAAATTTCAATCACTCTCCGGCCACGGTGGACATTGGACATTATTTATTTTGTGCCGTTAATTCTATAATCACGACTCAACTTTGTTATAAAATTTTTTACCGTTCGATGACCGACATATTGCAACGACTCGATTAATTTTTAAGAATTTGCGCTCGACAAGGGCCCAAACCCGTGGTCGAAACGTTGCACGTTATATTTTTTACTTTTAATTTGTTAAACAAGTGCCAGTTAAGGCCGACTAAACTGATCCATTGTTATTTATTACTGGCAACCTAAAGAGATTATCGTGCTTTAATTATTAAATTGTTATAAATTGCTTATTTGAAAACTCGATACAATGGGTATATTCCACTTTTGCGAGCCTCCGCGTGTCAGAGTGATCGACTTTTAGTGTACGAGGGGATAGACGGGAAAATACACAAATCGAGTTTGGAATAACGAAATATACCGAGCGGAGAGACGGCTTGCAAATTAGACCGAGCAGCGCTGGAAAATGGAGATAACAATTTCCAAAGTGATTTAAAAAGTAATTTGAAAAATAAATAAAGTAGCAGCGAGGAGACTTCTGTCTAAGTTAGTAACGCGATGCAACTTCAGCGTTTCTCTCTCCCTCTCTCTCGACAACGATATTTTCCTCTTAAAATAAAAGCGTTACCCTGCACGGAGCAAACGCCCTGCGAGAGAAAGGGATTTCAACGAATTAAATCAACTTTCTAAGTGCACACACAGCACGGAGAGGCCGGGAAATTACATATAATTCATCCCAATTTGCCAACTTTACGGAACGTTAAGCGCCGGCGAGCGACAATTATGAACATTATCAACGTGCATTACGCGCCGTCCACGTAATCCACGCCGGGGCTACTTTTACGATAATTTGTACATGTCAGCCGACGCGACGACGGTCAGGGGGAATATGTAGTTCCCACGGGAAACGCGAATTAAATCGACTTTCGACGGAGATCCACTCCGCTCGTGGCGTCACGAGTTTCCTCCCACCCTTTCGGAGCGTACAAAGTTGGAAAAGTGCAACGCAAGGCAACGGGTAATAACGTGCTCCAATTTTCCGCGTGTCCTTCGCAGAATCGCCCGACCGAAACGAGAAACGAGTCCCGGTTCTTCCGCGTTTTACCTGCCAGAGAGAGCGAGAGAGCGAGAGAGAAAGAAAGAGAGAGGCTTCTCTCCTCGGGCGGATTCTCGGCGCGTCCACAGCGCGACGCGGCGTCACGACGGCGGAGGAACGTCGAGCCGTCCCTGATGCACACGCGAGCCTCGCATTCCACGGCGGCGAGCGCACGCACACGCGCGCGTAGACACGCCGCGCACACAGGTGCGCGTGCCGACGCACATACACACACGCACGCACGCACGCACGCTCGCGCGCACACACTGTAAACAGGTAGCACCCAGCCCCGGGCGCGTTATACTCCGGATTCGTCGCGAGTCGCGATACGGTACGATACGATGCTGCGCGACGAGATACGACGCGGCGCGTCGAACCGCGAGCGCGACTGCCGGGACCCGCGCGGGACGCGTAAACAGAACGCGGGCGTCCTTGCGCACCCTCGTCCTTTTGCCGCGTGTCCCTTCTCTTATCTTCCTTGCTCCGTCTCTCTCTCTCTCACTCTCTTTTTTTCTCTCTCTCTCTCTCTCACCGTGACTCGCGCGACTCGAGAGGCGTCTACGCCAGACGCGTGGGAAAGACGGCGGAGCGAAGATCGGCTGTGTTACGGCGGCGCGGGCGGGCAGCCACGCCAGGCACGCCGAGCGCTGAGAGATCACTGCCGGTCGGTAGAGGTTAGGTTAGGTTCGGACGCTCCTGTTTCGCGCTACCTCTCCGTTTCTCTCCCTCGCCGCCCTTCTCTGCCTCCTTGTTTCTGCCTTCGGCACCGCCGAGTGCTGGCGGGTGGCGCGGAGTCGCGGATACGAGCGTTCGCGTCACTGTCGAGCGCGCGCGCGCGTGCACACACACTCTCGCGATCCTCGGCACCGGCACCCCGGGAGCGTAAACTCGGCGACGCGACTGCCGTCCGCGGGCGGCTCGGAACGCGGTTTTTTCGGAGCGGAGGAACGTCAGCGACGACGACGACGGCGGCGGCGGCGGCGGCGGCGGCGGCGGCGGCGGCGGCGGCGGAGCGCTCGTTCGTCGATCGCGTACTCGAGTCCCGCGAGCGGCGGGACGGGCCTCTTCGTTGCTGACGTCACCGGCCGACCGAACACCGGCGTGAAGCTCGCGCTGCACGCACGGGTGTGCGGCCGAGCGCCGCCGGAGACGCACGAACCGGCGCGATCGCGGAAACCGTGATCCAGCCGCAGGACCGGCAACGCTCGCGCCGGCGCCCCGGACAGAAAAAGCGAGATTGTCATCTGGGAATGGCTCGTACACAATAACCGGGTCACTTCTCTTCTGGGACTCGGGCATGAATCTTGTCTTCCAGCGTGAACTCGCGAGGAGTGAAAAATTCCATTGAAGAATTTCCACCATTCGCCAGTGAAATTTTTCACCTCTCACGAGCTCCACGCTAGGGGGAAAGATTCACGATCGAGCCCCTGGTTTTTTCAGTTTCCGTTGATTAATGTTTCTCGGCGAGCGCGCGCTGAATCCTTTCAGATTTCGCGTGAGTGGGACTTGCACGTCCCACTGGCCGCGAAAGGGTTAAATGTTTAATTGCTCCGCGAAATTTCTCGCGCTAGAAACAGCTAATCGAGTGCAGGAATGATCCTGAGATGAGCGAATTGGGCTATTGCATTTGTCGTACGGCAAATTTTTCAAGCGTGTCGATTGGCTGCAGGACAGAAAAGTTCTCGAGTGTCTGGTAATTTTCTAGCTTGTAGCCAATCGACGCGCTTAAAAAATTTCTCGTACAAATGTAATAGTACTAGATGGAAAACGGGAGGGGGAGAGAGAGAGAGAGAGAGAGAGAGAGAGAGAATAAAAAATTGTTGCGCCGCGTAAGAAGTCATTTTTATAGTTATCCGTAATTTACATCTGCATCTGCGACAGTGGGGTCTATTAAACGAGATTATTGAGAGGTATAATAGTGGGCGGAAACACGCGCGATGGATGAGTCAGAACGCCCGTACAGAGGCTCTCTTATTTCCTTTTTTTTATAAAATAATACACGCGGCCGGCCGCACCTCCGGGTAATGCGAGTTAGACAGTTAGAGTATTCTCTTAATCTCCCTGGCCTCTTATCTCTTTATCTCCGCTGTCCCTCGCATTTTTTTATTGATTCGCCGATACTTCGCTACAGAAAGTTCCTCATTCCGGCCGCTTATCGCTTCACCCGCGTCGAACACGATTTCTCATTACGCCTGGCCCCGCATTTCACTGCACGAGATTCCGCGCGTCAACTCTTCGTATATAAAATATACAATTACTTTCGCGAATTCGACTCCGAAGCGGCGACTCTCTTCGCCAGGTTTCTCGAGAAGAATCGTCGATCCCTTAGGAAAATACACCTTGGGCCCTCTAGCGGGAACATTGACAGGCTATCCAAAAATTACTTTAAGTGTCCAAAATTACTCTAAAATTTCTTAAGTAATCTTTTACCTTCTCTAGTAAACTCTAAAAAGTAAACTAAGTAAACTCTTAGATCTGAGAGATTACTTTCAAAAACTTCAACTCCATTTAAAGTAAATTTTCCCAAGGGTATGCGATCGAATTGCGCCGTTGCAGTAAAATTTTACTTAGACAGTTTCATGGTAATCCTAAAAAAAAACAAAACAAATTGACAGATCCGTCCCCGAGTGGCGCGAGTGCGTTCGTTCCTGGCGATTCTAGCTCGTCGTGTGTAGTACACGCGCGAGACAAGAGTCGAAAGAGTTATATACCATGCTGAAAACGTAGACCGTGACTTCAGGTTCGTGCGAGGTCGATCGTGAGAGAGCGAGCGAACGACCGACCGACAGGACGGTTTTACGCTTCGGTTTCGTCAGGTTTCGCGTCTCGCGCGCTTCTGAGAATCGTGACTTTTTGTACGCGGAACTCGATGCACGAATTCCCGCGATCGTCGCAACGCTGAATTCCGCGTTCCTGTGCCTCCCCCCCCCCTCTCTCTCTCTCTCTCTCTCTCTCTCACTCTCGTGGTCGCGGTTCTCTTTTTTTTGCGCGCGCGCGAAACCAGGCAGTGTTGCACAACCCGCAAGGGCACGGTACCGGTTCAGGGTCGGGCGAGGCTTTGATCCGCGAGCTTTTATCCGATTGAGCGGACTCCACTTTCTCCATTAAATCGGTCCCACGTCAAATCCCTTTATCCGCGCCACGACTCGTCGCACCGCGGGGGTGGATTTCGACAAACGCATCGGGATCCCGTGGCGGGACGACGCGTGTTTTGCAGCGGAACGTGGGTAAACGGCGCGCAAAATCTGCAGAATCGACGCCCGCGGGCTGCTTACGAGAAATCGCGAACAAGGGTGCATTAATACGCGACTCGCCGTTGGGTCTTTCAATCAATCACCGCGGGCCCGGGAGAAAAATACGGGCGCGACTCGCGCGATTCCAGTCGACGCTCGTCTGCGTATCGTCAAACCAGTTTTTTTACAGGGTCACAGGGCATTCAAATTCAGCGAGCCCGCCGAGGCGCGCGAGTGCCGTATTTTTTTCCCCGCGGACACGACAGCGATGAATAAAAAAATAACACGATGACATCACATCATGTTTATTTGGTTTTTTTTTCGACGCGATCATTCAGTTTTTGTCCGCTTTTTTGACATTATACACAGACAGAAGATACGTATTAATGGCTTAACATTCGGGGAAAAAATAAGATAAAGATAAATCCAAACAGGATGATAAACGAATTAACGATGGACGTCGCGTTTTTTATCTTTTTTATCACATGATTATCCAGCCTTCTAAATAAAATAAAAAGGCGATATGTATCAACGACCGAGGACAATATATCGTCGAGATATTCAAAATGAATCAAACAAGTGAGGAGGCCGTGTAGGTCCGAGCAAGATGTATAATAGATAGCTCAATAATTTTTAATATGTGAATTCATATACCGTTTCTCTACCTGTCCTGTGCGCCGATGTTTTATTGGGTACATAACACAGTGTCGTTTAGATGGTACATTGTCATCAGGAAATAAACGATTTCTAATTAATTAAAAAAATGCTATATTTAGCATTCAATATCCTTGGGATTACTTTACATAGAATTAAAGTTTTTAAAAGTAATTTTTCAAATGTAAGAATTTACTTATAGAAGTTAAAAGTTTACTTGAGAAATTTTAGAGTAATTTTGTGCACTTTAAGTAATTTTCAGATAGCGCCAAGTCTGTCGAAATTCCCGCTAGGGGGCCGCGCGGCATAAATTATATCACATATCTTTCACAGTTCTTAAAGTTTTCTTGTAAATTCTTAAAGTGAGTTTTAAGTTTACTTTAAATAAAAGTTTAAAGTGTCCAAGTTCACTTGTTATATTTCGTATTTTTCTAAATTTAAACTTTAAGATTTTCTAAGGTATATTTTCCCAAGGGTATACAATAATTCCCCTTCCCGTACTATTCAAAATGATGAATGGGAATATTGGCTCTTACTCCTTTATTACTTCGTCTTTGTGTTTTCACATTAGAGCCTTGTGAATTTTACTAATTATTCAAAATGAGTTGCGAGTCATTTTTTTACCGACACAGTCAAATATAGTTTTCGCTTGTAATTTTTTATTAGCTTTTATGCACAAATACCATGATAAGTTGCGGACCGCATAGTATCTGTCCCTGGTTTTGTCTTTATGCGTACTTTTTCATCGTGTGGAAGAATTTTGCGATTTCATAAAGCCCATTTCAAATTTAGTTAGAACTACGAATTGAAACTTTCAAATACCAATATCGATTTTATTAGACTTCCGAACTGAGTGTTTTAAGTATGAAAATATTCTGCTATGCGGTCCGCAACTTATCCTGGTATTATTTTGTACGTAAAAGCTAATAAAAAGAATTATAAGAGCAAAAACTATATTTGACTGTGTCGGTAGAAAAGATGGCTGAAGGATCCCCTTAAGCGTGATTCAAATAATAACTCGTATGACACACGACTCGTGTATGTAATAATGCAGCTCGTTCTGATTTACGCGAAATCTAAGAGGGAGAGAAAGAGAGAGCAGGTGGAAGGCGACGTAACAGGCGGCGTATCGCGGTACAATGGCGCGGCTTAATTCGGGTTGCAATTTGCATTCCGATATAACGGAGGAACTCGCCGTCGATCATAGAGTCTGCTGCACGTCGAGACGAGTTCACGGTATCGCGTTGTTGTTGCGGAAGGATCGTTTGAGCGATCCTTTGAGGCCCTGCCCCTCCCCCGCCCGCCCCGATTTCCTCGCGGAGGAAATTTCGTCAATCAGCGGGAAATTCAGGAGCGAGAGCAGCCCACGTCACATATAGCGGACGATGCGAAATTGAGGACGGGACACGCTGCGTTGTGTCCGGCCAATTAAGGTGAAAGGGTTGTGTCCGGTGACCTCTGACCGAATTTCATATCGCAGCTGCGCGAAATTGCCTCGAAAATGCCCCTCGCAAGGTTCCGGGTCGATTGGGCTTTTTTTCGAATCGATCGTGCGAAAAAAAGGAAGCGAAACGAAGAGCGCGGCGGAACGTGCCGTATATTGAAAATATTTTCGACAGCAATGTTAAAATAATATATTCGGAGCGCTCCGCGCCTCGAGGCAACGGTTCTGGAGCGGGGACGGCGTGAGAATATTGGCCGATATTTATCTGCAATTTGCAGTTTAAATAAAAAGGGCTCCCGCGCACATAACATTTTGCATTACATTTCGCGGTAAATGTTTTTCCCTTTTAATAAACCTGGCAATCTCCTCGGCAAAGCACCTGAGTTTTTTGTCGCGAATTTTATTATGCATATAGTCAAGAGTTAAAACGACTTTTGCTGGCAAGTAATTTTTATTTAATAAATTTAAATTACGACGTTTCGACCAGTATTAATACTGGTCCTTTTCAAGTATAAATTACGTTACATCCATCAATTGTTACAGCAAGAGATGGAAAAACGTGTCGTAGTACATATAAAATATAATAAATGTCAATAAATATCATCGAAATAAAACGTTAGATTACATCACTCCGCACACTGACCGACAGACATCTAGTCATACACCAGTCTAAAGAAAAACAGTTTTTAGCGGGCGCGTTAAGCTCCAAGTCAGACCCAGAAAATCGCGTCGCGGTTAATTAAAGATTTGTAAGTTAATTATGTTGAAACACGGGTAGGTAGAAAATGGGTAGATAGGTCTATAGACCGGGTTGGAAAAGTTACTTTATAAAAGTATCTAGTTACAGTTATAGTTTTTTCGCTAAAAATGTAACTAGTTACAGTTACAAGTTACTAATTCTGAAAAGTAACGCGTTATAGTTACTTAAAAAGTAACGAATCGTTACTTTGCAGTTACTTTCTTGCAATGAAAATAAAAATATTAAATCTGTAGTTGAATTATAATATAAAGTGTCGATAAAGCCCTGATAGCACAAAGTATTGGCGTAGTATTGGGAAATAATGTAAATGCAATATCGTACAATTATTGATACGTAACATTGGCGTTACATTAGCCTTTATTCTATATTCAATATTACAATTTTATTGCGCAATCTTGCTGTACAGCCTAATATGCTTTGTCAGCCAATTTTTATATTTAGCAGTTATACGTATAATTTATATTTCAGAATTTTAATTTTTATTCCATTGCCGTGTGTTTCATGATAAGGGCATACATATTCAGCGTAGACATTTGCGGGATGCGAAACGAAGAAGATTGGTTTTTGGTTCGTGTCGCTACGTCGATTTTTCGCCGAGTTATAGCGTTTTAAAAATCGGGCGCGCGCGCACCATTCATTTATGAAGGCCGTGCGGTTTTACGCAAGTAGTGCGCGAGCGTACTACGTCCCCAAAAAACTGGCATAAAAACATACGAGGCACACGGCGTTCGGTAGTAAACATCGCCGCACGAGACACCGCGCGAGACGCCGCATATACGCGCCGTCTGCTGCTTCTGTTTCAGGATTAAGAGAGATCGCGAGTCGATATAATCGTCAATATCTTCGCA
>NW_011967203.1:1520844-1543540 GCF_000949405.1 Vollenhovia emeryi
ATGCATAACTACAGGCATAACTCATTGCAGCCGGTTTTACAGTGTTTGACAGTCCAAGTTTGAAAGTCCAAAAACTAAGAACAAAGAACGAATTATATCGATTAACAGAGTAAGTATTTTCACTTTTTAATGAGTTATGCCCGTAGTTATGCATTATGGATTTTTATGTAGATTGGAAAATCCAGAGCCATAGGCAGAACGCATAAGCCATAACGCATGCGCACATAAATTTACTAGAGCCGTGGTGGAATGACATTGCGCATGCGCTATGGCTTATGTATTCTGCCTATGGTTTCTGCAATTTTATGTGCTTCCACCTTTAGGCTTCTCTCTGATACGGATCGCGGTACTTTATATATACATATAGTGACTTTAGCCTCAAACGAGGCTGCGAGTGACACCTGTAAGGATCTATGATCCATCCACGCGCGCTCAGTCGATAAAAACGCGAGGATCGATTCTACCGAGTGGCGCGAGCCGAAGTACGACGCCGGCGTGCGGCGCGGGTCGATTTGAAATTCGTGATTAATTGCAAAACGTACACATTTACGCAAATTGACAGAGCGCGTCGGGCTGCTAAAATCGCGACGTTTACTTTGACAAGCGACGATGCGTATGCATTATTCATATACCGCGAAGTTGCGCGCGACGCCTGAGACGCAACAACACCTTCGCCTGCGTAGTGACACTTGACGTTTAATTAATGCGCCTTGTACAATTAAAGACGGTTTAGAGCGATTCCGCGGGCGTACGTACAGAGGCGACGTACGATGTTGTATGTCGATTCTCTTTCGCCTCGTTGAAATAGCGAATGTTACAGAGGCGTCCGCGAATCTCGGTCCTCTCTCAAAAGAAAAAGACTCACGATATCGCACGTTAAAATGTAATCTGAAAAAATTGTATTAACAGGAGAAGAAATGGAAGGGAGAAAAAAAACTGGAGTGACGTAGTTAAGGCAGTTTACATTTTTCACGCTTCTAATTAATATATTGACTTAATTGATATATTTTTATATTTGTCAAACGACTGATAGCAAGCCAATCGTAAAATAAGGCTTCAATTGTAGTGTTTACTACACAATTTTTACACAATTTTTGTCGGATACACCTGAGAAAGCTGTTGTCTAAAAAAAAAGTAGGGAGACGTCGATGTCGAACATATCAGAGAAGCGGAGTCTCGCTTTGTTTGCCATTTATTTCCTGAAACAAGAGCACCGCGGTTTTCCAGAGAGATCGCGTGACGTCGTAATTAGCACGTGTGCTGCGGACGGTGTCTCGTTCTCTTTTGTTTTTTGTAGAGATTCGTGCACTCCGCCTGGTCCCGATGGTCCCGGCAGGATTCCTCACGGTCCTGATAATGAAAAAAAAAAAACAGAAAAGGACAGAGGAACTTAAGCGAGGAGCCCGATCCTTTTTGTAACCTGAAGGCCCGCCGTGAAAAATGTAGAAAAAAAGCGCGGAAACAAAGTGAGAGAAAGAGAGCATAAAAAGAAGAAAGAATTTATCGTCAAGCTATGGAGTTCCCATGATGTTACGGGTGTGCCACCCTATACAACTCTAACGAGCGTATTGCGGAAACGTTACCCCAGAGAGGCGAGGAAAGATAGTTTCCCGATCGAGCAAGACCGATTCGCGAAATGTCCCGCGAAATTGGAGCTTACGTCAACAAAAGTCCCGTGTCGCGCGATCGCGTAAATAAATAAATAAATCTAAAATCTCGTTTACCATCGCCGCCTACCACAACCGAGACTCCCCCGGCAATGAGCTTCGGAGTTCGCCGGTGGTAGTTAGACCGTGACAAGGCGATTGGGATTCGAGAGAATCGAGGGAGGAAAAAGCTCCGTTCGCGGGAAAACAAAGAAGACTCGAAAGGAGAGACCAGTCCCTTTGAGAGACCTTCCACAAAGCGGGGAGGATGTGTTAAGAGCACAGAGACAGAAAGAGATAGAGAGAGAGAGAGAGAGAGAGAAAGAGGGAGGAGGGCTGAAGTCGATGCGCGACAACAAAGGACGTTGGCGATGCGCTTTGTGCTTCCGGAGAGAGAATAGAATCTCGCGAAGGGAGTACGGATGACGCGGTGGATGACGCGTATTGTAGATATCCGAAACAAGAAAGCGGCCGGAGTACTATCTCTCTTCTTAGAGGTTCGACGAGGTCATTGAAAAACAACACAGGGGTTCGCAGTAGTGCCTGCGGCGAGAGAACTTATCAAGCGAGGCGCAATTTTACGTACCGCGTTTTTGTCGCGAGGTGATATTACAATCATGCGTTCGCGATGTATAAATTTCGACGTGAAATTTTTATTTGAAACACGATTTTCGCGAAGGATTATTCTTTATTCCCCACCCTTGCGTATCTAAAACCTACAATGTTCGATCTATTATAATAAAATTAAATATCAAGGCCGAGATCGAGGGAAACCGCTAAGGACATTAATTGTGGTGTACAGATTTGCGGCATTACTGGGCATTACTAGGCATTGCCTTGCTAGGGCATTATAAAGATAAAATAAGATAATAAGATAAAGTAATGCCCGGTGGGCAAGATTTTGGTCAGCGGTTTCCCCCTCGGTCGAGATATTAAAAAATCTCTACGTTGTTAAGCCTATCGCGAACTGTAGAGAATTAACATTATTCTCTTTGTCGTGGCGGATACATTTTGCTCCTTCAAACCAGGATCAGTCCGGAGTAAATCGTCGTGCGTCTACTCCACGCATCCGTGTGACAAACTTGTTAATTGCTTATTAAAGCCCCAGAAACTGGAGCGGCGGAAAGCACCCTGCGAGGACGAGCAACAAATTCGACGTACAACAATCGCAATAGCGTTCTAAGTGTCCTCGGTGTCGGAGAGAAGCAACGGCAGCGTGAGATGCAGCGCAAGATAGATCCGATTAGACGCCACACTAAATCACATTCAACGCCGCGCCATTGTTAAGTGTCTCGTCTACCCTGAGATTCCTCTCCGAGGGTGTTTCGCGGACTACATTGGATTATCAGGGGGATACCTCATAGCGACGCGCCCGATACGCTCCAGCGACCCGTCTACAGTTACACCACGATAAGAAATTGGTAAACAGCAGCATTACCACGGAATATTAATATTAAATGCTAGAACTAATGATATGGAACGTAAAAAGAAATTGGAGACTTCTCTTCCTTTATGTTCCAAAAAATACGGTTGCTGTCACATAGAAAAATGAAACTATTCTTCTTTTGAAAATATGTTTAGTTTCGACGCGAAAATCTTGAAATAAGATTATATGCGTTAAAGGAAGAAAAATTTACTGGTTTGAAGCAATTTTATATAATTCAATAAAAAAAATATATATAAAATTTCAAGTTTCAATCGACCTTAGCTGGCCACATTTATTAATTATGTTTTCACAACGTTTCGACCTTTGTTCTAGGTCCTTATCGAGTGAGATCTAAGAGTAAATGTTTTACATACAGATTACGTGTGAAGTATAAAAGAATTGTACTTGTTACTCTTAGATCTCACTGGATAAGGACCTAAATCAAAGGTCGAAATGTGTAAACATAATTAATAAATGTGGCCAGCTGAGGTCGATTAAAACTTGAAATCTTATTTATGTTAATACTGGCAATCTGATGAAATATACGAAAAAAATATGCTCATTATTTAAATTCAAATCGAAGGTTATAACGATTAAAACGATTGCCAAAATAATTATATGTATTCTTGAAGTAACAATTGTAGTATTTAAATAAGACTGCAATATTGGTGGAGTGTAAGATTATTGAATGCTTCTAAGAAGATTATAGATTGTTGCGTATGTACAAAACAATAAGCGCGTTAATTCGAGTATATAAGAGTGGATCTGGCACTTTTCTTCTGCGCATTTACTTTATATTCAATAAGACATTTTCCAACTTTCTTTCCTTACCGGGGCTGGAGGCTGAACAAAGTCCAACCACCCTGCGCACGAGGAAGAATCGCGATAACGATCAATTCGCCGGCACGTTCCCCGCACGTTCGGTTCCCTCGCGTATAACCCAGCGGACCGTTTATTGCGTTTAATCAAGCAATCGCGCGTCAGATACGGTGCATGCAATAAGGAATTAATTAATCTGCATCCATCTGCGAATGCATTGTACGGGGAAACTCCGCGAGAGGGCGGGAGTGTCAACAGCAGTTGCGACGGTAGCACGCGGTGCGATCAAGAATCGGTCGTCAGACCGCACGCTGTTGATCCTCTCTCTCTCTCGCTCTCTCTCTTTCGACAAATATTTTCGCAAACTGCACCGCCGTCGCATAAACGTCATTAAACATCTGCGTCCTCAATAACGGTGCGCGATACAATGTGCACGTTGCAACTATGTAACCAGACGACGATACAAGAGCCCGCAGCATGCATCGCTGCCGTGCAAATTCCCTTCCCCCCCACCCCACTCATCTTCAGCTACAGCCAGTTTTAATTACTCGCACCGCATCGATTGCTCGTAATGCAAATTATTTGTATGTTAAGTTATTGGCCACAGTTTTAATTACTCGATCGACGACGAGGTGTCGAAGGAGAACCATGACGGATTGATATAAAAGCGCGTCGGATTTTTCACCTTTCACCCAGGATTCATGGAGAAGTTAAGGAAAGCTTCTTCACATGTGGGCTCTGACGAACCGTCTGAATCTCATTCTCAAAATCAAATAAAAAGCGCTACTTTTCACGCGCACTTTTATCCGAACAGAATGCATAGGAAAAAAGAGAAACTGCGCTCCTAACTCAATATCGAGACACAGAAGAACGCGAATTTCGTGTCTCAACGTTGAAAACTTTGGTAAAAATGGACACATTTGTCGCAAAAAGGCTCAATGAAAATCGCGACGGGTGGGAGAAAATTAGGGGAGAAGCCGGGAGGGGGGGGGGGAAGGCGTATTGTAAGAGCGTGCAATTTGCATCCCACCGATTCTGCCGCCGCTGCCCGGAAAATTTCGTACAACACACGGAGTTGCCGGTGAACGGACGAACGTGGCGTCTCCACGCGGAGCCAGCACATCAACATGCAAATTGCGAAAGGATCTCACGGAGTCAGCATGCCTTTTCGAAAGTAGCGGACCAAATGTGCACGAGCGGAGTGGAGCGTATGAGAGCGGGAAGCGACAGAGAGGAAAGTCTTCGGGAAAGAGAAGCGGGCGTGTGTTAATGCAAATTGTACTTTCGCAAGCGTTTTCCAAGCTTTGAGCGCTCACCTGGTCACTATCGTGTCCCTGCCAGCTGTCATGACTCTGTAACAAAAATCAAATACGTTCAATCAGAGAGACAAACCATTAACGGTGGATTCACGAGACAGCAACGTCCACACGTACATTGTATACATTATTGTTATATATATTCCGCGATAATACTATTGTCGTTGCATGACGGTTATTTAAATGTTTTTTTCTAAGCAGGTATTATATGTTTTACACAGTTTATGTCAATAGAATGCCGCGCGTTCGCGCACGAATGCGCTCGTCGCCAGAGTGTATTTTGCTTTTTCACGAATGCACAGGAGATACAGCGGCGACTCGCTGCTACTACCTGTAACGTTACGCTGCAACTTTTGCGAATAATAGTCGCTCGTATTATCGTCATTACGAAGACGCATCGGTCTGGCGTAATACCATTTCGAAACTGTTGTGGTAGCGCGTGTTTAACGCGGCGCCATGGTACCATTGTCTTCGGGATGAATAAACAGGTCGACAACTGTGGATCGTACATGTACCTTACCTCGCGCGCGTGACACTGGAGAATAACTCGAAAGATTAAATGACATACGGATTTTGTTTGCGTGCCCGCGAAACGCTCCTCTTCTCTCGTTTATCAGACTATTTTTAAAATACCCCATTTATTCGGAATCATACGGCGCAATTTTCTTCTCTCGGGCAAGTACACTGACAGAAAAATGGTTGCAGTTACCGCAATCATGCTATAATTTATACTTATATTATATTTTACATATATAATTATATATAATTATATTTTTTTTATCAGTGTACGAATAACTTGAAAGCCTTAGAAGTCCATTTGGAAAAACTTATGTTTATCGATGCGTCATCGGCCGAAATTCACCGATCCTTCTCGAGAGATTTTCCATACGCGAAATGAACGCGGCGGAAGTCGCGCGAAAATATCCCGCGACAGGGCACAAATTCCTTGTTTATTGAATATTAAAAGCAAGAAATGTTGGCATGAACCAAACACGGTGACGTAGTCCAATTTTCCACTCCACTGGTCCACGACGAATCTCAGCAACATCGAGATTTATTTCTCGAAACTCTCGACGGTTCGCTCGCTCGCTGGCGCGATCACGCCGATGGAAAATCGAGAGGAAAAACGGCAGGCAAACGATCGCTTCTCTCGACAAGGTATACTTACGTATTTTCCGTTACATGCGCGACACGTCGGGGATGCGTCTCGCGATGTGCACGCGTTTCGTCAATTAAATATATAAGAATCTGTTTTCGCGGGAGGAGAAAACAGATGACAGACACCGCGGCGCTTTTTCGCATCGTATCCCCGATCGTGGAATACGCGGGAGGAAGGAAATTTCGTCCGGAATATTTCCCTCTTCTTGCTCCTCGCAGGCGGAACGCCGTCATTTCCGCCGCGCACCCACAATGCACGCGGGCGTTTTATTAAATCGATATGAACAATATTTCCGGCGTTTCCCGCGCGTACGAGCTCGTAAGTCGTTTTTATTGCGGCGAACATTCGATCGCGCCGTAAAAATCTCCACTGCTGACGCGGCGACGTTCTCGCGGTCGTTAAATAATAATAACGAATATGTTTATCGACCGTGCCAGTTGAAAACTCATCTATTTTGCAACACGGCCCTGATCTGGGTAGCGGTCGGCCATTAAGGGGGTGCTGGAGTGATTCTGCACTTTTGCACCTTTCTAACCTAGAAACTATCAGTTCGCCGAAACACTTGTGTAATACACAAATTAAATGACTTATGTATACAGATCGAAAGCAGCTTGCTATTCCGATTAAATGAAAGAACAATATGGCATCACTAAAACTAAGTTTGTAAGTCTAATAAAAAATAATGTTTGGAACGAAAATTCACTATAAAATATAGTGAGATTATAGGAGCCAGACGGAATACCACGTGATCGAGACCGAAAAGATCAAAGGGCCGACAGTGAGTGGGTTCTAGTTACACTATGGTAATTACCATGTGTAATTACCATTTAACGGAAAATTTTTAAGTACCCGCAGGAGCCAGACGGAAAATATAAATTCAAAAATAAATCCATCGAAAAAAAGTTCACATGTGTTTCCCTTAATGCATTTACGCGCCGGGATTTATATTTGTGGCTGGTTACAGCCGTACATTTCGCGAAATGTAATGTGCGGCGCGTATCGTATGCAGCAACGAGTATAATTCGGGTAATTTCCATTTTTCACAAATAATATATATATGTATACATGTATACATACGTATAATTGTAGAGTGCGGGAATACAAAAGATATAACGCAGCATCCCCCGTGGACGTGGGCGTGACACGGGAAGAGATGCATTTCGCAATTATTGTTTCCGCGGCGAGGGAGTTTCGCGGGAGATGAACAGCGACTTAAATCGCGACGCGCATCTACTTGCGAAGGAAACAATTACAAATCGACCTTCCGCGGTTCTTCTCGACGGGCAATTCGCGGAACGTTTCGCGACGGTGCCGCGTGACTCCGACGCGGTTCATTAAATAGGCGTAAATAATACGAGGGAGCGTATAGACGGCTATTTTATCGGACGCGGAGGTCGAGCCGGTGTCGGTCGCGGCGCGGTCGGGGGATTAATGTCGGGGGCCGCCCTGTTAGATTTATGACAGCAATATAGGCGTCACGGAGGCAACGTTGAAACGTGCCCCGTGTACTTCGGGTAACGTTTGTTACGACGCACATTCGATATACGCGCCGCTGAGAATTTATGGAAATCGGTCGTCCAATCGCGCGCCCTGTAAACAAGGGCTTTCTTTAATATCGATTTCCTCCCCGCGAAAAGCGGAAACCGATCTCGCCGTCGTCGTGGCGGGATTAATCATCTTACTCCGGAGTTTTATCTCCGCGCGATAGGCAGATACACTCGCGATGGTGACGAGACAGAAAGACAGAGAGAGAGACAGAGAGAGAGAGGGGGGGGGGGGCTGAACGAACATTCATTTAAAGTTTACATTTTTCTTACAATATGACAAGAGAAAATTGTATATCGCGATGACATAGTCAGGTCCCTTTTAAATACATCCTGTTACGCGGGCGAGTCATCTCAGTTTGTTTTTCGGCAAAAGCTTAAACCAACTCGCAGCCATTAATACAGCATTACGTTAAAAAATACACGAGATATTGAAATGGGATTAAAAGATACTTGAAGTGGGGGAGAATTTTATTCTCTATTGCACGCCGGAAGCCAAGATACTTTTATTCTAGACAGACTAAAATGCGTACCAAAATAAAATGCGCATTCCAATAACGCGGGCGGTCCTTTTTAATGTCGCGTTGCATAAAATTGCTTTCCCAATTAATATCGGAGCTCCGAGCCGAGCCTGAGCATGCAAATGCAATCAGGCTGGTTTTCTGGTCGCGCTTCGTATCGATTCTTTACAGCGGATAGATCGGCGGATAGATTCACTCGCTGAATCGCATTTAATCGCGAACTCCGGGCAAATCGGTGCATTCGTAACTTTCGACAATCGAGCGAGGTGGAACATGTAGACTAACAATGGTGAAAAAGTTTTCTCGTTTCCGATCGACTTTCAGCTCCCGCAGCCGCCGTTCTGCTTAAATGCAACGCTTATTTGCATTACGTTTTATCTTTATTTAAGGTTCCGCAGCATTCGATTTCCCGAGGTAAAATATTCGAGGCGCCCTTTTTTACCCGAAACGTGAAAGTTAAATGAAATTAAAGGCATAGTAAAATGGCTCAATTAAAATATACAATTTTTATGAACAAAATTGATGTTGATACAATGATCCTTCTTTATGATACGCGGTAGTAGTTTGGATATACAATTGCATATAAAGTTCATGCTAATTGTACCTTATTTGGCTAATCGTATGAATTAAAAATAGCGTAATTGTTGATTGAAAACAAATTATCTAAATGTACAAAATGTGCCTTCCTTGAAAAACAAATAATATAATTAATTGCCAGCTTTAAGAAGTATGATAATCTCTAGAGATATTTCATCACATTTTACCCTAGTACGTTTTAAAATTATTGCGAAAAAAGGTTCCCTTTACTTTGAGCATAACCATATGTGCATTTCATATCTCAAATAGCGACGGATTAACAATTAGTTAAATTAATAAAATATTAAATCAAATGTGATTAAAGCGTATTTTAATCGCGCAATAAATATTGAATGATTAGGGAACATTACTATTACAGAATATTAAATTAATTCATTAATATTTGTATTAAGTGGTTAATTAAACGGCGTGGGAAACATTAAGTATGCAAATGACGATAAAAATGAACACCTATTAATTAGAGACCGGCTGGAAAATGTAGGATATTAAAATTCCGAACTTATTTGGGCGCGCAACTGCTTCCTCTTTGCCCTGTTTTGTTTCGTGGCCTCCGATCTTCCGCGTTTCATCTGCCGGATTAATAAAAATTCATATCAATCTTTCTAAACCGTTTCAGAAAAAGCATCAGGATGTTAATTCCAATTTGACGAATTCCAGCTCGGGATACGCGCTAAAGAGGCGCGATAAAACTTTAACGAAGTCATGAGATTTAATCACGCAAAAAATAAGCGCGAAATTATTCATCGTTAATCGTAACGATTAACCATTCGTAGCGAACGATAATTACTGCTCGTTTAACTCACGTACCGAGCGGACGCGGCAATTATCCGGTCATTACGACGATTATTTGCGCGTAAATTTACGGAGCGACATGATTATAGTGGACGGACGGTGTACATTGAGAACCGTCCCTTCGTCTATTTGCCGTGTGACGATAATCTACGGAAAAAGAAGAAAGATTTCGCCGGAGATGATTCGTTGAACGGGGAAACGTCCCGCGAGCGGATAGCGTCGCGCGACGAGAGACGTGCTCGTAAATCCAGCTTGCGAATCGGACAGAATATGGAAGAGAGAGGATGAGAGGGAAAGAAAGAGCGAGAGACGAGGTTACGGCTGTTGGGGGGGAAAAGAGGGGCTATGCGAGTGAGGGATCCTTCAGCCGTTTAAGGGGGATAATCTTAAGTGGGGTACTACTTTTCTCGTGAAATAAATTATGCACCTAAAAGAGGGAGAGGCACGACCTTTAAAGTACGCCTTCATTTGTTCGGGGTGAATTCGTAAACTACGTTTCCGTTACACTGCATTCCCCGCGTAGCTCCGGGCCTTGGATGATAATATAGGAAAGCTCGGTTTTTCATTTTCCGGTTAACTGTTAATTAGAAGTTAGTCGACGATCCATTGTTTCTGTGTTATTATTTGAGAAGAGACAGAATGTCGACTGAATTATTCAGTGCTAATTGAATCTAACCTAACCCTAACCTAACCTGACCATAGGCAGTGTTGTGCATAGATGATTTTAAAATTAGCTAGATAAAGATAAGATAAAAATATATAAATTTATCTTAGATAAGATAAAGATGATTTCGTTTTGAATATATCTAGATAAAAGATAAAATTATATGATGATTTATCTAGATAATTTTCAGATAATATTTTTAAGACTTCATGTAAACGCAGTAGAAAAAGTTATGAAAAAATTATAGAAAGATTTAAATTATAAAGGGGGATATAGAATATATTCAGGTTAAGTTATATGACACACGCATAAATGCATGGTCTACAATGCCATTCATATTTAAATAGTGTAACTGTTAAGTATTTTTATGTAGCCCTAAACCAAATTATCTGTACGTTATCTTAGATAATTTAGTAAAGATAACACTTTCTTTCATCTAAGATGCAGATATAGATAATACTTATTTTTATTATCTATATAAAGATAAGATAACGCTAAAATATTATCTAGATAATCATCTATATAATTTTATTTAGATAACAGCGAACACTGACCATAGATTACTTATAACTGTTTTCTGTGATAAGTAAAATTTAAAAAAACAAATTTGTTCGAAGTGCCACGCTGTCCCACGATTACATGATTTTTAAGAGAAAATTCTCTCCGTGTGGAGACTCGACGTATCGTAGATAGATTTGACATTGCGAAAAAAGAACGTTTTACAGCGAATTGTTTAATTAGCGAAATACATTTCTGATAACATTCACCATTTTGACAAGCCATCAGCTTTCTATTATTGAAAAAATGAGCAGTAAATTAAATTCGTTAATTGGAAGCGTCAAGTTACTTTTCATATGACAGTGCTGCTGTTGTTCGTCCTGATTTTGTTCGATCTTCAGTGCGTTATAACGTAGCCGTAATAAAAGACACTGGAATGTTTTCATATCGGAATGTTTTCATAGCGCAAGAAAAGCATGAAAAATAATTGCGGAATGAACAATCCAATGACGATATTGTGTTTGAACATTGCAGAGGCAAAAGGACCGCGAGGAAATAAATCGTGCAACAGTAAAGCGTGAATGTGGCGCGATACATTTTATTGCTGGCGCGATACACTTTTCATCCCTGAAAAGTCGCTATGATTTATCGTTAATAAAAGGAGAGCGACGCTTGCGGTGACCGGGGCTTAAATTACTTGAGGTACGAGGATAGGTACGCGTTTTCTAAGGAGACCCGAGTTACGAGCACGCGGTCTAAGTTCTAAGTCAGCGATTTAATGGCAAAGGGGATTAGATCGACGACGTATGAGCCAGGAGAGCAAGATTAAACTTTCATCTCTCGTATGCTTATCGATCAACATAACTGTCATTTTTCAATCGCTTTTAGTCGATTTAGCAGAAATTGAATAAGTTTTTAGAATAGGGACTTTTCTTGTGTGTATTTACAAAAAAAAAACACAAATTTCGTACGTCACAAGTCTTTAATCCATAGTCTGCGATAAAAAGCTTAATCGAAGTTTATGAAATTTGTGTCGCATATATTTTATGCATATCAGATTCATGGATGTTCCGCGTTGATCATTTCTTGCTGCATATTCGGCGTTAATAATTTCCTCTCAAATTGCACGAGAACGGAACAAATTTAGTTACATCGGGTACTTCGAGTCGTTGTCGTTAAAATCTTTTGTAAGCGATGGAATAGCTTCGTACGTTGATTAAATTTCACAGGTGTCTCGCAGTAAATAAAATTATATCACGGGCCGCGCCAGAATTGCGAGACCGTCTCATAAATTTAACGTCGCGAAGACGCCTCTAAGCACGCCCTGACTCTCGATCCAGGAATTTGCAATAATATTTTACCTTTATCAAAATTGTTTAATTGCGTGCAATTATTCCACGCTACTGCACGTAATAATTCTGTCGCGTGTCAACCTTACTCTCGCGAGCGAGGGACGACTCAAATTAAAGAACGTAGCATAATTAATTCGCAGCAGAAATTTGTCTCGCGAGTGTCTCGCGAAGACAATTTTCGCGAAAAGACGGCGACGTCTACGAGTGCAAGAAAAAAAAAAGACGAAGCGAGAAACTGAAACGGCGTATTGGCGCCGAACTTTCTTGCGGAAAATCATTTAGGCGAGCCACGCGTATACGAGATGACTCTGTCGAGCGGGCGGTACGGTCTCTTAATTATGAACACGCGTCGCTGGCAATAATTAATAGACGCGGTCCGAGCCACGCCTCCGCGACGTCACGTAGATGAGCAAACACTGAATTGTTCTTCGGGATCGTGAGGCAGGCGCTCGCCCGCGTCGCGGCCCATTCGCTTAAATTATTAACAACCTCGTCTGCTTATACATCCGACCAGTCTCCTCGTCGCTCCTTAATTATCAAACTTGTTCAGCAAGAATGCTAGAGAGAGAGAGAGAGAGAGAGAGAGAGAGAGAGAGACACAGAGAGGAAGAGAACGAGAAAAGGGTGACGAGGAGGGGGAGGGAGGGAGCACAGAGAACCGATTTAATAATTACATCGAAATACAACCGAGCCAAGTTATCGAAAAGATTCTCGCGATAAAAGACGTTAAACTGTTCCTAATGATATATCGACGAGTTGTTCATTTATCTCGAATAAATATTACGCAATGTAAAATACGACAGAAAAGAACGGTTGATTTTAATTAAAGTAAATTTTTGTAGAGATTGTAATTGTAAAAATTATAAAAAATTTCTAGATTTAATAAGATTCATAATTACATGTGGAGAGAAATTATTCGTGTCTATATATATATATATTTCTACCTTTGTGATTACTGCTGATATGAGATTGACAGCGATCAGGAAAGCAGAAAATTCGTAATTATATCTCCCTTAGAGGTGGAAATTTAATATCCATATAATTAATTTGCGAGAAGGATATGTAATATAAAAGAACAGCGCATGATAAGCAATTCTCAGTATTTCTGAATATTCGAGTTTTCATCGCGAATATTCCGTCAAAATATTTCAATAAATTTCACCATGCAGCTGCGCGATATTGCAAATTCGAGGCCCGCTCCCGTAACATATTTTCGAGCGATTTTGTTGGTAAATAAAACCTCCAAAAATAAAACGGAACGGAAAATCTGCTTTCGACTTTGTCATAGGATTTATCGCATAGTCGCGGTGTGCTCCTAGCGAGATACATGACATCTCATTTGGTACACAAGCATCGAGTGAAAAATACAAATATTGTAAATTCGCGCGATCGTTGATTCGTCGACAGGCGGTATTTCAATGAAATCGGCACTTTCGACACGCTTGAATTTCGATGTAAAGAAGGCGAATATAACCTTCTATATTAATGGGAACGCGATAGGAACTTTTAAATAATGCACTGTAGAGAATCGATCTAAAGATTTACTTTTCAATAGAAAACCTATTATTAATAACGAATTACTGTACTTGCTTCTTATTTCGAGAAGTCGGTGCTATTTATTCCACTCCTATATGACTAAGTAAATGAGAAAGAGAAAGAGAGGGATACGAAGAATATAAAAATTAAATAGGTTGCGGAAATAGCTTGTGAGAAAGAAAAAGGAGTTCCGAGGAGAAGTCGGTATTGAGAAAGACATTGTGGCCTCTCTGATCTAGTTACACTCGTTTCTTCCTCGAACTCCGAGGCACGTAATCTTCTGAATTGCCAATAGAATCAAAACTGAATCAGTCATTGGAAAAAAGTATCTCCGAAATTTTTTAATGGATCTTTGAGGTGGACCGTATTATAGTTATTCATATTGTAAACAACAAGTAACAATAAATTGCATTCTAAAGATATAAAATTAACAAGCGACCGGACTCTCGAAATTAAAAGTACAAATAAAAAGGATTTAGGCTGTGAGAGTCAAACGCGGTTATTAACGCGTGTCAATCCAATATAATTGTTCAAATAAAATTCTTGCGTAGGTCTGCTCCATTGTAGACCGAGAGAATTGGGTCTAATTCCGTGCAAAAATTATCCAATTTGTATCAACTGCATTTTTTATTTCATCGGAACTTATGATTATATTTATAACAGAAAAGAGTCGTGCAATATGCAATGGCCAAAATTTAACTCGCGTACATTTAGACTTAACTGCCGTAAGGATGCGCGATAAAATCGTACACCATTACGCGATATCGTTCACGCGCCCTTCAATATCGGACGGGATAACTCGCGATCATGCCGATGCCCGTGTTTCTCTTTACGACTATGGAATAACTGCGGTTATAAAGGAAACGTAAAAGCGCCGTTGCAAACACGCAGGGGCTTAAAGATTACACGCTCGTTAATTCTTTCTGTGCGTAACCGTCTCCTTGCGCGTCGCGTCCTCGTTATTTTTGTTACTTTTTTTTTCTTTTTACGACGCGATCTCGACCCTTTGTCTCTACCGTTTCCATAATCTGGCCCTTCATAAAGCGAGTAAACCACTGCAGAGAAGCGCGGTATTTCTTTTATTCGCAAAGTCCGCAGGTTTTTGTTTAATACTACGACATAGTCTGATCATTAAAATGAAACTGCGATGCCGTTAGAATGTATAGTATACCTTTGCGCAATGTTTATTATGATCACCGTTGAAAAATGTTGAGAAGAATTAATTTCCCGAAGCGACAAAATAGCCTTACATAAATGATGCATGAACAAAAATGAAGTAAACAAAATAACGCCTTGCAAAAATGTAAAATGGATCTAACGTTTGGTTGACATTCGTAGCTGGAAAAAGGTATCGCTTTCCCAAATTCAAGACTCCACTGACAGAAAGAAATGGTTGCAGTTCACAATCTCACTATAATTTATAGTCATTTTAAGAGCCAACTACATTTTTATAATTCTTACCATGTGATTAGTAAAGTGGATGATAGAAGTGTAGTTAAATTTACTATTGTGATTGTATTTACTATATAAAAATAATTAACTAATTTACTATTCATTACTTGGATATTTTAACAGAATACTAAGTTAAAAGCTTATATTTTATAGTAAATTTTTTAAATAGTTGGCATCACTGTGTCTATATGGTTGCTATTACTAATGTTATAATAATAATTACTACAAAAATGATATTCCCGACGATAATTATTTTACTATGCAATTATAGTTTCAAATACTACATATTTTTCTATCAGCGTCCAAAACGACCGAGAAATCGTTGCGGCTAAAATTTGAATATTCTATGTGTATAAACGCGCCATAGTTTATGTTGTCGACATATTCGAAACGAAGTATCGGGGTCTAGCGAAAAATTGCGCACGCACACCGCTGTGCGTCGCGTTAATATTTACGGTTGAATATTCCCTAAACGAATGACACGCGTCTCGACGTTTCGTCGTCGTCGTCAGTCAATTTCTGCTCGGCCATCCGTCACCGGAAGGCCGGCTCGATGTTTCCCAGAACGAGGGAGGAGGATTTATCGGTGTCGCCTCGTGGCCCCAGAAGACATATGATGATAATAAAAAAAAAAAGAAAAAAACGAGAGGCGCGACTAACAAAGGGCGCAATGATCTGGCGATTGGAAGTCGCAAATTCCATATTTGTTGTCGCCGTCCTCCGCATCCGCCGTTGATTTATAATTCCCGTTCCCGTTATTCCGCAATGGTAATAAGTACGCGATAAAACACACGAAATTTCATCGAATCCGGACGATCAGCAGGCGCATAATGGAGAGATAGCGCAAACAGTATCTTCCTCCGCCGCCGATTAATAATTGCGTTGAAAAATGTGCGCACCGTCGCAATTTTTTCTCGATGTCGTTTCATTCCGCTGGATAATTAATGCCACCGTACTCGGATTCCTCCAAATAATGTCGCCATTCGCGGGACAAGAATTTCTATATGTGATTACAAATATGCAAAAGTATGTCTGATAAAATTATTTTAAATATATCGATGTATTAAAATGTATTGCAGTACCTAACACTGTTATTGTGTCGATGATAATATTAATTATATCGTATCAAATATTTTCACTTTGTCACTTGAAATCAATTTTTTCCCGGTTTGTATTGTTTCTTTAGATAGAACCTAGAACAATTTTTATCACTTCGGCAATACTCAATTCAAATTGGATTTCTTGTATTATTTGCCGACATGATTTATTGATTGAAGATAAGTTCATTGATCAAGATAGATACCCGAGAGAGTTGATAAATTAACAGATAAACCATTAGGTACGCTCCACTTTGCAAAGATCAATCGCGTGTCTCGAAGTGGCGGGTACAGATTGTCGATTAACGAAAAATTGATCAGCTAAGAAGAGATCCCATCTTAATTAATGTCCGACGACGAGATCCCCGAGAAGCCATAAAGCTGCTGCCGGCTGGCGCTAATGGCGAAGTAAAATGGAGCAGGCTTCCGACGTTTAATCCAATGAACGGGACTTCACTACGCTCATTACGTGTCGTCTGATAGTATATAAAGTAAGACCCGCCCGCGATCCCAGATAAACCGCGAAGAAATCGTCGGCTTCCCGAGTCCGCGAGTCCCGAGCTCGATTAAGCGTCTTATCTTATCTCCCGCGCGCGAGACACACGGTTCCCGAGGTGCTGCCACTCTGCATATATTTCAGTGTATCGACAGGCAATTTACGCGCACTTTGCGTAAACGTGTGAATCGTTACGAGAAGCGAGTACACGAGAGAGCATTTATAACTTACACCGCGAAAAAGAAGTGTTGAATCAAGAAAATCTTTCTCGATTCAACTATACGCTACGGTCACGGGCTGACAAACAAATATTTCTTAATTCACACAAACATTTGTTAAGTAACAAGAATACATATTTCAATAAATTATGTACGTTTAATTGAAAAACATACAGGGTGCATAACAAAATTGTTCATATTAATTAGTAGAATAACACAGTGTAATAAACAACAGGGAGTTCTCTTTAAAAAATTGAAGGTGACCTTCACATGACCTTCAAATGATTATCCAGGGTCAAGTCAATGGCACCACCTTATGTCCCCCTTCGAACCAAACAACTGTTGTTTGAAACGTTTATCCGTATCTTTCATATTTTTGGAGATATTTGCGTGGATCATTTAAAATGAGACACCCTGTATATTTACGTCTGAAAGAAAATATTTGTTTGAAACAAAAGGTATATTTTCTCTATGATCCAAATGATATTATTGCTTTATTCAAGCAACATTATCGTTTGACAGAAAATATGTGAAAGAATGTGCACACATACATCTTTTTTCCTCTACATTATAATTTTTTCTTCATTAGAAGAAGAAAGATTGACACTGAATTAGTACACTATGTTCAGCTATAAAGAATAGACTATCAGATGATTAGACTGCATCTGCTGATGCGGTCGCATATACGTCTGGCCGCCGTGATTTTACTTACGAGTTCGGCAGCCATCTAGTGGCAGCACACCGAACTTTATAGGCGCCTGGCCAAATAATATAATTACTTAATTGAAAGATATTACTTGAACTAATTGTGTCTTTTCTATCAAATAATAGAGATTGTTGGAATGAAACAACTAAACTTTGATTCGACCAAACAATGTTTTGTACAGGCCAGTGTTGTGCATAGATGATTTTAAAATTAGCTAGATAAAGATAAGATAAAGATGATTTCGTTTTGAATATATCTAGATAAAAGATAAATTATATGATGATTCATCTAGATAATTTTCAGATATTTTTAAGACTTCATGTAAACGCAGTAGAAAAAGTTATAAAAAAATTATAGAAAAATATAAATTATAAAGGGGGATATAGAATCTATTCAGGTTAAGTTATATGACACACACATAAATGCATGGTTTACAACCCCATCCATATTTAAATAGTGTAACTGTTAAGTATTTTTATGTGGCCCTAAACCAAATTATCTGTACGTTATCTTAGATAATTTAGTAAAGATAACACTTACTTTCATCTAAGATGCAGATATAGATAATACTTATTTTTATTATCTATATAAAGATGAGATAACGCTAAAATTTTATCTAGATAATCATCTATATAATTTTATTTAGATAACAGCAAACACTGGTACAGGCACATGTTTCAACGAAACAAATCTCGATCAAATAACTAGGAATACAAAATCCAAAGGAACTTTTTCCTCTGTGCACGTACGGGGCGTTCTCGGTCAGAAATCTCCAGCGCAAACAAGTGTTAATAAGTGTAACATTAATGCGCACGGTATTAATATGTATGCGGGCGTGCGATAACGTCGCGATAAAAGCCTCCGCTATCCGCGGGACAGCCGGCATATTTTTTAATAACGCGCCCGCATTACGTCGTTTCGCACGCACGGATTTTTCGAGGTGGATACACGGCGGGATCAGCCATTTCCAGGCGGGTGATATCGCGCGCGCGCGCGCGCGACGACAATGACGGCCCGCCGAACCGTGCGGTAATGCAGCTCTAATTAACCCGGGAAATTTGCATGCGTTTCCACGCGCGATCGCGTTACGCGACGATGATACACACTCCGAGAATTTATATTTTCATATTTCTCTGCTCGCCGTCCGCCCGGCATTTCCAACGGCTGCTAAATTATCGGATAATCCCGCCCCGCGCGAACAAGTCGCAATTAATTATGATTACGCGAGAGCGCGCGTTATTTAACGTACGGGGGGAATCTCCCGCGCAGCTCCGGCGCAGCGCGTGAAACAATATCCGATAAATCCTGTCGATTTTAGTTTTAATAGCGATTAATAGCAATTAAGTATCGATTTTACTTTCGATAATTTTGTCAGTTTTAATAACAAAATATTGCGTAACTGTTTCCGCCAGTGCCCGCGGGCTGCGCCGTAAATATTAAAGTAACACCGACTCACGTCGTTATGCAAACGCGTTGCGGGAACATTTCACGTTTCGTTATCGGCAAAGATACGCGGGCGAGGTGATTACTTGACGGGATTCCGCATACGCGCCCGCGGTCTCAGTCGTAATCCGCGAAGAAAGCCGGGGGAGGAGAGAGGCTAATATACGGGCATAAACTGGGAAACCCATCTAACCGCGTAACATCTTAAAAACGCATTTTTACATCGGCCGTTTGGCGCGCATCCCCCTGTCAACCTGTCGGCCCCCTCCTTCCGCTGGGAACCAGCTTGCGCCGAGATCTTTATTGCGTTTCGAAGTACCGGGAAGCGCAAACAAAGCGGTAATCTGTCGCGCGGGATGTTGTGTCGCTGTGTGCCGCGCGCCACGTCGGCACGAAATTGCATTCCGTAGTAAACGAGCGAAAATAGCGAGCGAGCGAGAGAGAGAGAGAGAGGGAAAAAGAGAGAGAGAGAGAGAGAGTGAGCGAGGAAGGGAGGAGAGAATTACGGGTGCATGTGGCAAACGAGGGTTGCGTGCGACGGCGGGGGTACCGACGCCTGTACATCGCCGCGCGCTCGCGTCTTTGTGTACCCTGCAAATATTCGCGCGTCCGCGTGCGTCTCTCTGGTCCTGCGAACGGCCGAGGAAATTGCGCGTGGATAACGCCGACGGCGCGTTTCGCGCCCGTCTTTGTGACGCGCTCGCAGAACGAAAAGGGAGAAGGAGAGACGGAGAAAGGAAGAGAGAGAGAGAGAGAGAAAAAAAAGGATACGCGCCGCGCGCGCCGGTCGACCGCGGCCTGCCGGCGTAATCGCTCGCGCCGCTTCAGCTTTGTGCTCACGCTTCGCCGCGGATCGCATCAGTCTGCACGTAATCGACGCGAGGACGTTTGTGAGACACCTCTTATGTGCGCTGTTCGCAACGCAGAATTTATCATGTGACAGAAAAAGAACGGGAGCGAGAGAGGGGGGGGGGGGAGGGAGAAAAGTTTAGATACACGTCAGCATAACACGATATATAGTTTTTATTCCTGAACGCGCGCTTTCCGCGCTACGAGATTCGAATCGCCGATACCGTCGTAACCCAATTAAAAGCGGAAACGAGGAGGCACGGTGCGCAATTATTCGCGGACGTGCCAATTATTTTTCCGGCCGCCTTCGCGCGCTCTCTCGTACGTTTCTCCTCCCCCCCCTTTTCCCCCCTCGCCCCTCGCGCCGCGAAGACTCCCATCTTCATTAAAATTCGAACGCGGCCCTCACTCGCGGCGTTCGGCGGCGCGCGAAATTTGCCCGCGGGATTTGCGCGCCGTGTCGCTGCGAGGCGTCCACGTCGCCGCGCCCCTGCGATTGACGAGTATCCCCGGCGTTCGTCACAATTATCGGCGGGAACGGCGAGCGTGTATACGCGGGCGAGTCGTTAGCGGGGCGCGGAACACGGAATTGAATTCGAATTGATTTCCGCGACAGGCAAAATTAAAAACACAAATCGATTTTCTTTCGATTAGCGTCGCTCGGCGCGTCACAACTCGAAAAAAAATTTTGTTTTTCGCCTTTTTCTCGTCCCTCATCAAAGCCCTCCCCCGTCTGGCCGCTCGGTTTATCCTCGCGTACACTGCTAGGTTTCAAGCGACACCGCGTAATAGCAGATATTGGGAAAACAGCACGGCTTGTGACGTATCAAACACAGCTGTATTGTAAAAGAATTTCATGTAAAATTACAATTGTTATGGTGGGTCCTGATCTATTAAAGGTGTGTCTCTACATACATCAGTAAAATATCTCGTAGATAAAATTATTACCTTTGTACACTTTATAAGCAAGCAACTCGCTTTTAATGTTCCAGATTTGTAATTCTTTTGGTAATTTTTCGTCAAATATAAACAAGTATTTACACGACAAAGAGTAAAAAACAAAGTCCTGTAAAAGTACATGAATTTATGTATTTCCGTTATTAGTGTAATTGCTTCATTATGTATGCAATTGTACATACTTTTTTTACAGTATGCATTCAAAATTATAGTTTTCTATGCTTTTAGTTGCTCCTCTCTCTCTGCCTCTCGTTTATATTTCTATTGAATAAATTTCTTTTCATGTAGAAATCGAACATGTTTTCTTCACCAGCCCATCAAAGGCCCGCGGCTCCCGCAACTACGCTCAGGCCGGCGTCGGCGCAAGAATCGAGTTACATCACTTACAGCCCGCTTATTCGAACGCCGCGCGGTGGCGCGCGGCGCTGTTAAAAGTCGCCGGGCGCGCTTATTAATGCAAATCGCTTCCGCTCGGTCCCGCTCGCGCGAATTTCCGGACTCGATTCAAGTTTAATCTTTATACGCGCGCACAATCAAACGCCCGCCGACAAAGAGGCCTCGTCGGAGGCGGTTGGAATATTGGCCGAACACAATCGAGATATACATTCGCGATACAGGTAGTTTGCAACGGTCGATGTGCATACATACGACGTCCACGTGGACGCGACAGCCGTCGCCGTCGCCGTCGCCGCCGTGATGTAAATCAGGAACGGCGCTGCGGACGCTCGATCGAATTTACAGACTGAATGCGCAAAACTACGTACGCGAAGGGCCACAAAGGCTCGTTATCACGCGATATTACCTGCCAGTCCGAGATTACTTCGTCCCGAGCTTCCCGCGGGACAAACGTCGTGCCAGGGCTGACATCGTTTACAGAACCGTAACGGAAAAACATTGCGCTAGTAAATTGCAATAGCCAAAGAGATTTTCGGCCGTTCTCTTCGGTGACGTCGATTTTCGCGAAATCTGTATCCGTGGTCGCGGGAACAATTGTAGCAGTTGACAATTTTTACGATTGATTTTTAATTGCACTTGACGGACGTGACTTCTACAATTGGCGCACGTACGGTCGTGGTCGGAAAGGTGAGGTCTATTATGAGATATGTTCCTAACACGAGTTAGCGGGGTTTCTGCTAAATTAATAGACAACGTTTGCTGATGAATTTATTGCCCTTACAGTGAAATCTGTTTCGTGGAAAAGGCATCGTTAGATCGTGTAATCGTCGCGAAGAAAGATTTGCGGGTAAATTTGGATGTTGAAAACCTGCTATCTTATTAGAAGCCTAATAGACAACTTTTCTCTAGTAACATGAACACATAACAAATAAGAGGAGTAAAGTTTATTACCGCCAATATATAATTAACGAATGCAGAGAAGATTATTAGACGACCCACCTGGCGGATGGTGTGTATTATTTATTTAATAGATTACACCCAACGTTTCGACCACCCGGATTGTGGTCGTTTTTTCAAGGATTAACATACAAATATCCAAGGCATTAAAGTCAAATTATAAATTTGATCAAGTGGCCCACCGCTAAGGCATCGGTCGTCATTTAAAGAAATCGCGAAAACTCGATCTTGTTTTATGCAAAATTCCGCTCAACC
>NW_011967203.1:1543953-1548595 GCF_000949405.1 Vollenhovia emeryi
GAAATTACTCGGGAAGACATCCCCAACAACATATTTAAAAATCAAGCGAATCGGAGAGGAAGTCGCTTTTATGCACAATTACCGTCTTTTCTCTCGTATTATTATTCTGTTCTAATCTCGATGTTGGTTACTAATCTCGGTAGCTTTTCGAGATACCGCGATTGTGCTCGAACATTAATGAACGTTTACATGAAATTTACCGCCGGAAGCTGGATCAGAGAGTTTCCGAACTAACGTGCAAAAAAATTTCGAGCGAAAAGAAAAACACCCGGCTTCGCTCGCATGTTAGAAGTAACGAGACTTCCGACCGCTTCCGCGATCCCATTTCCGTTGCATCGGAATCTCGGTACCTCCGGCGACTGGCGCTGCGATAATTGCGTTTGTCCGTGGCAAAATTACATCGTGCGAACCTGCGTGTTCTTGAATAAACCGTGCCACACGTATAGAAATTCCGGTAGCGCTGCCATCGGAAAATACGTACGCGCCCATGGCTGACGTGGAGCATTTCGCTGATTTAATATTATAACAAAGCAAACAAAAGTCGGCGGCATCGGGAGCGAGGATAGATAGGTCCATCCGTTTGTCTTGTGTTTATTCGAGAATTGACTGAAGGAAAATCGATATATAGAATGGATACCCCTCCGAACCCCCGCTTAAAGGCAGCGCGCTCCTGCGAAGCTTCTTATGTACCTCCGTCAAACATTTCGTTTGTGAAACGTTGTTCGTTTCCGTATTAATTTTTTAGTTTCAGTATCGTACACTTTTTATTTCGCTTACCTATTATTCGCGGAGCTTTTTCAAATATCCTGTACGCTCGCAGGCAATCTTCTCCGCGATGCCCCCCTTTTTTCCCCCCTCCCTTCGTTTCGCCACGGCTAAAAGTTTCCGACGTGCTTTTTCCAATCACAAAGTACGTCTCGTGAGCGTCGTGCTTTAATGAAAGCACACGCGGTTCTTAACAGCGGACATTGATACCAGAGAGTGGACAGCCTCATGAATAAATGTACCTGGGCCACTAACCCCCGCAAAAGTGGGAGGGTGAATGCTCATCGCGCGCTCGCCACTCTGTCCACTCTGTTACGTCGACGAGATATTTATCCGATCGCACACAGGTGACGACAGTTCATTTCGCCCAACAAATATATAAATCGAATAGAATGTGATAAAACAAATATTTCTAGACGGCGAGTGAAGAATCGAACGTTCTTCTTGGCAAACTTTCAGCTAAACGTTGTTATGTATTTTATAAAACCCCCCTCTCTCTCTCTCTCTCTCTCCTTACATATTGATTTTTAAACACTGAAGTACAAAAATTTAACAGTAAAAAATATTGTTCGTTTTCGTATTAATTTTTCAGTTTTAGTATCATACACTTTTTATCCCACTTCCCTATTATTCACGGAGCTTTATTAGATTTAAATTACTATGAAATTATTCGGGTTTGAGAGCACTCCCTTGAAAAGTGCCTTGCAACCCCAAGGGGAGTCAATACAGATATTATATATGTACTATGAAATTATTCAGGGTTTTCAATTGTTTTAAAAAACCGACCAAACTGGCAAAAACGTGATATATATTTAAGTCGCAACGTTCCCACCTCTTTATCAGGTCCGTCAGTTTTATTCGAGATCCACTGACGTACGGTTGGTGCTCGAAAAATTTCGAAATTGACATTGCTATTAAAAATCCACCGACTACCGACACAAATATGACACTGTGAATTTGCTGCCACAGACTCATGAACTTATTCTGCTTCGGGATAAATTAATTTGTTCAGTCAACATTAGATTGTACTTGAAAAGGACCCGATAAAGAGGTCGAAACGTTGTGACTTAAATTTATATCACTTTCCTTGCCACTTTGGTCGGTTTTGTAAAACAGTTCCCCCTGTTTAATTATCACTGACGACAATAAGCCTCACTCGATTTGGTTAATTAAATTGTTGCTATAGCTCTAGCTACACGATGTAGCTAACAACGATCCGTTACTTTTTGAGTAACTGTGACTAGTTACATTTTTTAGCGAAAAAAAACTGTAACTAGGTACTTTTATAAAGTTACTTTCCCAACCCTGGTATTTATCAAGACCAATAATATTACGTTTCGCAGTGACTTTCAAACTGCTGTAATGTATTCGGCGCCGAACCTTCTATGAGTCAGGCATTTTTCGAGACGAAGATAAAAGAAACGGTTATATTTAGAAACCGATTCATTTCAAGATTATTCAGCATTTTCGGAGATGGCATGGAACCTGCAAATTTAATTTTTAAGAGAACTACTTTGCGATCAATATCACGAATAAATACCCACGTGTAAAGACAATCTTTCCGCGCAAATTACTGCGTGCTGCTACAACATTCAAAAGTAAATACCATAATTGAAACTATCCTAACTGTATACATATGCCACATTGTACAAACAACTGCGACGATACGAGGAATTAAAACGCATGAAATTGATTATATTACACGAATACGAAGAGCATCGCATTGAAATGCATATCGATATGATATTGTCGTAGCGACAAATAAGAGGCGGCGCACTGCAACTTCGGCACGAGGCGATTCGGTAAAATATCAAAGTGAGTGGCAGGCGTGCATTGTCGACCGTCCGGGCGATCGATTCTCAACGAGACACCACCGTCGGCCAGGCGTCGGTCCAGACGGAAATACCTGTCAGAAACTTGGACTGCGTAGGCTGCTCCGTATGGAAATGTCGAAACCTAGGCATTGTATGCTACACACGACGCCCGACAATAACGGGCGTCACGCGCGCGCCGATTTTCATAACAATGCGAGAACATAGTTTTGCTATTAACCTTCGGCGTTTCGCGGACGTTTGCCAACCTCGATTTCGTAAACTGCACGCTGTCCCGCCCGAAAGAATCGTCACACCACGAATACTAGTGGTAAATAAACATTCGATTCTGTCCGCGCACCTTTCATCCCCTTCGCGTTCCAGTGGTTTTGCTGCAAAACCACTGTGAGCTGTCGAGCTCTTTGAATTTTTCGTTGCTATTTTCAACGTTTTACGTTAGGTACGCAATTGAATATTTACGTTATTTTTAAAAACGCGAAACAGCACGCAGGCACCTGACAACAGGTGCGTCTTGTACACGAAGGATAATGAAATTTGACCAAATACACAACCAGAAAAAAATTTGTTTGCAACCACACAAATTTTCTTTGAATTTTTACCTCACTGGACTTTTTATTTAATTAAAAACAAATGATCTCTTTATCTCAACTAAAATTTTATTTGATTACGACTGAAATATATATATTTTTTTTTCAAGTCTAGCAAATATGTTTTAGTAAAAGTAAAGTGAAAAATTAGGAAATTCAAAGGAACATGGTTCCAACTCGTATCTTATTTGTTCAACCTAAATGAATCTCTTTTCTGATTGCATCACGATCTTCGAATTTTTCATTCGTGCACTTTAAAACCAGTTATGCCCAAAAGATCGAAGGGTGATATAATTTTGGCCGGTGCTGTACATTAATTTTTATAATTAAAATATCGCTCGCGTTACAACTTCCGAAATTCCGCGGTCCCGTCGGACGCTGCACGGCGGCCGAGCGTCGAGTCAGGGCCTGAGCAGAATCGCTGTCTTGTACTCTTAAGACGTTGTTTTATGTTTCATATCTTTGTCTTAAAGTAACGCACAATAACTGTCTTGCGACTTAAGAATACAAGACAGCCACTTTGCTCGCGCCCTTACTCATGGCACGAGAGATCGAGATCACGACGCGTGCCTTTAATCCGCGTCGCGCGATAAAGTCTCGCGACGTGGAATTAAAGTAAAATGCCAAGTGTATATCCGCGGTTGTCGTTGCAGGGTGGCGCGCGGTCGTTCTAGGCCGCGATGGAACGCGCGGATGTATCCATTACCCCGGTATTTTCTCGGGGAAATTCGTTTTCCTGCACCTGCAAACCGGGATACATGGTACCCCGGTCCGTGACTCGCGCGTCTCTGAAGAAGGGGTTAGTCGGGCGGAAGACAGCGGGGCGAGAAGGGGAGGGGGGAGGGAGATGGGAAACGACTCGCAACGGAGCCTCTCTTTAGTGGCTCGTAATTCAACGAGAGCTTTTCTCGAATTCCCCGGCAGCTCGGGGCTGCGCCGGGGATACAAATTTTGCACGCACATTTCCATGGAAACGACTACCCCGCCGTGGCGGATGAGGAAGGAATAGGGGAAGTTGTGTGACATCGTCGAGACGATACGGCGGATTCTTGAAAAGCGGAGCGGTCGGAGAGCGCGAGCACCAAACTTCCGATCGGACCCGCTCGATCCATCTGTCTCGTTGGAAAATTACATGTAACGTCGCGCCGCGTCGGCAGAATGGAATAAGTGTTACGTAAAAACGCGCGTTTTAGTTTAACGAAGATATACTCCGCATTGATCGGCGCTTTGCGGCCCGACATGAGAAAAACATGTTTTTCAAAATAATTATTTATTATACAGGGTGAGTCTTTCCATATCCGACAAAATTTTTGAGCAGGTAGAACAGATCGAGATGAACGGAAAAGTCCTGTACCATTTTGCAATTTTCGTAATAGTTAACGAGTAATTAATTATTAAAAATCGTTGTCTTAGGCCGGCCTACCGCCCAATTCGAGCGCGTGGCAAGATGTGACCGCC
>NW_011967203.1:1548938-1558499 GCF_000949405.1 Vollenhovia emeryi
CAAGTACTGGCAAATAACATTATGCAAAAGAAATAAATCGTGCGACGCACTTTGACAAAAGTTATGCTCGGAAAATCGTATGTTACACTCTCGTTACATTTTCTTGCAATACATTATAGACAAATCTATTTTCGGACGTTGAAGAGTTTCCGTGGCGGTTATTACGCCTGGAATTTCAATAGGGAAAGACACCCAACCGTCTCTTCTAAAGTGATACGTCCTACAGCTTTCTTGTTAGAGGAAACCAACAGGCGAGAAACAGGCGGCTCGGAAAGAAATTGAAGATTGTCTCGGCGCTGTGATTTCGGTTCAACGGGAACGCGAATATACGCAGTGACACCGAGGATAACGCGGCCGCATACCTACGTAATCTAAGTTTCTGTTGTGTCGAAGTTGCCTTGTCATCAGAAGGACTCGTGTCCAGACGGATTATCGCAGCCGTGCGTGGAGATGGAAATCGGAAGCTCTCGCAACTACCCCTCGTCTCTCGACGCTCCCTGCGTTCCGCGCGCCGCCGCTCGTATAATTTTATATCGCCAATAGTTTTGCGAGCGTCAAAACGTGACTACGTGTTCCTTGGGATAATTAATTTGGCGCCAAGACGATAATGCTATTCGCTCACACGAGTCCGTGGAAGTCAGATTCGAACTGTCATTTCTTAAAATAAAAAGAAAGAAACGTAGAAAAAGAATTGAAGTGGTGGTACTTGCGGATTCAGGCTTTTCTTGTTCTATAATTGTATTTTAACGTCCTTACTGGTATATAAGTGCAAACTTCCCGAGTCGAGCATTTGGTCCCGGAACACGGGCCTCAATTGTTCTATTCTGTCTTCATTTGGACCTCGGAGTCGGTTTGAAACTTCAATTTGAGGCCCAGATGAGTAAAGAAAATTGTGTTTAACCTCATTCTAATCCTCGAAGAGATTGCAATGAAATATTTCAACCTCTTTGAAACCTTTTAGGCCGAAGAGGATCTACCGAACCTCTGTTGATTACGCTCGCATTGGCCTTTTTACTGCCAAAAGGGAAACAGCGACCCTTTTCAGGCCAATCTGAGGTAAAAAAAAATCAATATATCTACTCCGACACAAAGACTTTAGTTCGATGTCGTTGCCTCCAATTAAAAAATTATACGAGGCTAAACTGAGGCGAAAGCATTCGACTCGAGTTACTTCTTCAGCCTCCTGCGAGTACTCCTCTTCGAATCTGAAACGGCCTGTAGGCAAAATACTGTCGTTTTCGTACCGTGTCCTCCGTTGAACAAGGGCGATGATGTTAATTTCCTCGAGACACGCTATTACCGTCCGTCTTGTAAAAGTTCGCATTGGCGATGATAACGGATCGAAAAGGAGATGTGCTGAGGTGGGACACGAGGAACTCGGCGAAAAGTAATTAGGTGAAATTGGAAGTGGCAATTAACGAGCGAGAGAGGGGGTCCCGATGGAGGAGCGAAAAGTACGAAGATTTCGATTAAAGAGACTATCTTCGGAGATACTTACATCTAGGAGCGAATCTTCTCTCGCTGATGGCGAATGACAAAAGTGATCGCGTTTAGGTATAAGCGAGAGCGCGGAAAACTGAATGAAAAGGAAAGCGTGGCAGGGATAAAGCGCGTGTTTGTTTTAACATTTTATCACTTATTGGCGGGACGTTAAGAGCCGTAACATTAAATAATAATTTAAGAGATCGCGCTCGGAACGTGAGCAAAAGTTCTATATTTGCGGCAAATGCGATATTAAATATATAAAATATAGAGGAAAGTCCTCTAATATGAGATAGTAGGTTTTCAACATCCAAATTCAGTGACAAATCTTTTTTCGCAACGATCTAACAATCAAATTTCCACTAAACAGATTTCAGTCCAAGTTTTACACGCCGAGTGGTCCGAATGCATCGAGAGCAGCCTACGTATGTCGAACTCTGTACATCTCGAAGCAAGAAACTGCTGGCGAAGCCAGCTAAGACGTGTGTCATCCACGTCACAAGACCGCGATTGCGCGTTTTCGAAAGAAATGTACCGATTCTACTCCGTCATACGCAAAGTACAGATTCGTACAGAAATAGCGATTGGATACGTGCAATCGCTGTTATTTTCGACATCACGCCGGGCGGGGCTGTTTTAATCGAAGAAATTAGCGAAGGGGGATTAGCTTTCGAGCCGCAAGTAATAACGTCGTCGGAATTATCGGTTAGACGACAAAGCTCCGCTCAGTTAGCATTTTACGCGCGAATCACCGTGAAGATCGTCAAATGGAGAGTTTGTGAAGGGCCTCTTTGGCGGATGAAAAGAATCGCTGAAAGGCGTGCCGGGATTGCGACGACTGTGTCCGAAACTGAGTTTGCAGCGAATTGCAATCGCCGGCGAGAGAAGGAAAAAGACTTCCTTGGAAACACCGTGTGTTGATAAAGAGCAGAGGAAAATGTCAAAGACACTCCCTTGAATTAACGGCTGGCCTTCAAGCGGAAATTCGTTTGCAGCTTGGCACCTAGAAGCACCCTTTTCGAGGACAGAGCTGAAGATTTTGCAGTCCACTGACGAACGAGATTTAAGGATCGCTATGTAAGCTGTGATTCAAACGAATTACGTAAAGACGCGGTCGTACGAGATAAAACGAATGCACGAGTAGTGGATGAAATAACGACCCTCGTTTAAATGTCGAATTGTTATATATCAAGCACTTTAGACACTTTCAATTTCTTAATATTTTCATTAATTACAAAGCGTATACTGAGAAAAAAAGGTTATTGAAATGACTAGGTACCTTCAGCCGGCAGTATTTCTTCAGTTCAAATATATACATATATTTTTTAAGTTAAACATACAGTGATTTATTGAAACATATATTTTTATCCAATAACATTCATAAGGTTCCGACGTAAAATCACAATTCGAAGGAATAAAGGATATAAGAGCCCAAACAGGATGTTAGTGTCTGAATGATTGTAATTTTTAAGTTTGCTGCGCAAAATCTACTTCAGCCTGGGTTTGAACCTGGACCTCCCTCTATATAATATATTTTTATGAATTGACGAATATTTTTACAAATTGGATGAATATTTGGTGGCGAGTGCGGCGCAGAGAAATGTGCGCTGCTTAATAAACACATGAACGAAAAGATTCGATTTGAAATCCACGAACACCGCTGGTTTTTTCGGAATTTCTCGAAGGGAAGTAGCAACCACCGAGAGTATCCTGCCACACATAGCTCTCCAGACTGGAAATTTCCTTCGGCAAGATTAGTAGCCTACCGAAGATGAAGTACCGTACATGATGTCGATCAGCATAGTCTAGATTTTGCTGCGTACTTAAATTCCGTAAGAGTTTTGCATTTCGATAAAGCCAATTGAAAGATTATTTCCAACAAAGAATGTCGATAAAACAGACGGCTTTAGGATCCCCTCAAGCTTAATACACGAGGAGGAAGAAGAAGAAGACGAAGATAAACATTTGCTGGGCAGCCCGTGATCGCCGCATATAGTTGAATCAAGAAATATTTCTTGATTTAACGCTTGTTTTTTCCTCAGTGAACGCGCGGATCTTGGTAGCGCGCGACGAAGAAAGAGTGGTGAGAATGCCTTCGTACAACGGAAGGAAGGCTCGCGTGACGATCTGCTACCGTGACTATCGATCAAACTACCGCTGTACCAAGTACCGAGACGCAATAATATTATTGTTGTCGACCGCATTGCGGTATTTCCTCTTCGGAATTCGTGTCGTACGTGTCACCGAGCAATCAATTCACGGCTACGGGAACGATTGACGCTACCGGAAATATCCGCGCTTTTTTTTTGTCGCTCTCCGTTAACTCGATAACGCTTCCGTAGTCTGATCGTAAAGTGCCGTCCACGATCGACCGATCGCGAGGACAGAAAGACATCGGGGAAGCAGACGCGGAAAAATACGGCTGTTCGCGTATTTCCCAATGATTTCCGCTAGGACGAGTCGCTATTTGATTACCGCATCGATTCGTTAAGCTTGTTGGTGCATGTAAAATCCGAGGGACGTTGCTTCGATTAACTTTCAGCGAGCTATTGGTACCCTTTCACAGACAGACATCGGGAAATATCGGTGATATCGAGATAAAGGGTACAGCGTTCGGTGATTTCTGGTTTATTGATGTTTAACGCGATTACGGAATCTTCGATTTTGCGCATGTAGGAAGAGGCCGACAATTTACAGGCATTCGAGTTAAAAATTTACAACTCCCTCTGTCTCACTGATATTATGATAAACATTTTTACACTGAAAATCCCAAATTGCTATATTTCCGATGAAAAGTATTTTTGGTTTAATCTTTTCCATAATATTGCGCAATAAGTTAACGTTTAATTCTGCAAATAAAATATTTTTAGGTAGTTTTAGTAATTTTCGGAAAAAACAAGATTGGAATCAAACCGAGAGCATTCCCATATTTTCTTCAGGCAATCTAATATTAATTTATATATAAAATATTCGTTCTATAATTTCTTATGATCTTAAAGATACAACATGCAGTTTTCCTTTTATATGTACAATGCACATACGTATACATACATGTATATGCATGCGTATAATTTTTATAGTCTTATCTTACATACATCTTACATTGACTTTTAACGAAATACACTTTTAAAAATCGACTAAACTGGCATAAAAGTGATATATGTATATTTAAGTTACAACGTTTCGACCTCTTTATCGGGTCCCCTTCAAGTACAATCTGGAAACAAATTTCAAAAGTACAAACCGCATTACAAAGAAAGGAACTTTTAGCGCATAAGTATGTGTTACAAAGGAGAAAAAGTACTTGATGTTGACTGAAAAATTAATTTTATGCCGAAACAACTGTAACTTAAATATGTATATATCACTTTTGTGCCAGTTTGGTCAATTTTTGAAAGAACTTCCCCGTGTATAATTACCACTGGCGACAATAAGCCTCAGTCAATTTGGCTTTAATGAAATAATTTCTTAAGTTACATATTTTTTCTTGCTTGCCTGCTGGAATTTTTGAACCGAGAAAAACGATTCGGGAACGCCGCATAAAAATTGATTAAAATGAACCAATTTTCGCCGAAAGTGCAAGAGTTGTGTGTAGCGTAATTACGATGAAAACTTATATTGAATATAATCAAGTCTCGGTGAAACAAAAATGTATGCAGGCGTCGTCGAATCGGCCGCGTCATCGAAAACGATAAATTCTCCATCGCGGTGAAGTCGTGCCGCAGCGAGTGGTGCACTCAGAAACTTGGCAGGCACAAGCAGTCTTCTCTCTCGTTTTTCCACTTTTCTTCCGACCTCTTCGCCACTTCATGGCACTCGAGAGACCGTATAGAAAGACGAAAGTCAAACAGACCCTTTTGCAGCCGTGGCAAAAACGGCTTCCGGGAGAAACGTCGCGGTAGTCGCTGATTATCTTTGATCTTCGACTGACGGGGACCATCGAGAATCTCGTCAGCCGACATTTGGCTGACAAGCGGTCGGCGTAGACGGCGGAATTTCGAAATGCATTTCATCATGGATTCTCGAGGAACTAATCAATCCGTGTGGCCTTCGCATTTTGTCAGCGACGAAGAAGAAGAAGAGTTTCGTAAGACATCAGGCATCTGTCAGGTTGATAGCGGATCGTCATGAAGCGAAAGAACGACTCGTGCATTTGAAAGATTCTTTGCGCGACCAGGATAACTTTTTTGGCAGACCGATATTTCTGCCGGCCTTTGTTTATTCGACATTTACTCATTACATTAAAAACTAATTAAATGGCGTGTCGAGTGAAATATGGCGCAACATGCAAATACCATCGCAGGTACAGCGAGTCCGGAGCGCGGGGGGACAGAGCGGTGTGCCGAGCGACCGAATCAGTCGGCGGTTTCGATGAGTTGACCACTCGAACCCGAATATATTTGGACATCGTACCGACGAACCGTACCGGGCTCTCGATCGAATTACCCGCGATGGCGAAGTGTCGTCGACCGGCATTCGAGCATTCGGCACCGACAATGGCACAAGAGCGATTAAGTTGTACGATTGATATCCAATCCTATCGCACGGAAACGAGTATCGTAGTAAATGGTCTACTTTCACAGTTTAAGTTCATCTAGTTTCCCAAAGTTTGACTTCAAGTCGCGTCGTTAAAGAAACACTTTTCAGCTTAAACCATTACTTTATCCGACTGTTGTTTCCTTTGCGTAGAGGAAAGCCTCCTCTATTATAAGATACATAGGTTTCTAATATGAGACAGCAGGTTTTCAACACTCCAATTCAATCGCAAATCTTTCTTCGCAACGATTACGCGATCTAAGAATGAATTTCCCGCTAAGCGGACGTCGCTCCAATAAATTCATGGTGGAATCAACTGACGATGCGTATTAATTTAACAGAAACCCCGGCTATTCCATGTTAGGACGCTGTCTCATAATAGGGTACTTTCCTCTACTTTTCCGCAGCATTCAGTTCACTGCGAAATTTGACTGGATGAGACTGGATATCAGAATTCCTTTGAAATCTTTGTATCCAACATCTCAAGTGTACAATAAATAATGTAAAATTGCTATCACTCATACCGTGACAATAGGAGTAAATAAATCGTGATGCATTGTGGCATTTGATACGCTTCTCAATAAAAAGTAGCGAATGTTTGCGAAACCTTTGAAACGCTGGCATGCAATAGCAACTGATATTTTTCAAGTTGCATTTCAAATAATTCAATGTATATGCATATATATATAATTCTATGTACAAGTGTGTATATATAAACGTGTGTCATTTACACGGTGCTGTATAAAGGCAATCGCAGTAATGAAAATGGACGTCCCTGCTTATAGTCCCGGATAAACCTTGTCCTCGTATTTTCAGTTTTGGTCATTCGAGATAAATCGGGCATAAATTTCATTCAAAATGCACGCAGAATAACGTGTCAAAGATTGAAAATCAAGCAGCATTTAAACGCGCGTTATCCGATATACGAATATTATGGGGAAAAACTGCTATTGTGTAGTCGCTAAAATTTTGATGTGCATCCGAAATGAGGAATTCTTCCAAATTACAAATTGTTAAACGAACGTCCTGGATCTCGGATTGCTAAATAGCAGTTAATGAGTGCGCACGATATAAAAGCGCACTTTTACGATTGTAATGCCGTTATAATTTTGAAACTGGGCTGAAGAAAGAAAATTAGAATTTGCCAGTTCATACGAACATTCGAGAGGCAAAGATAAAAGTTAGAAAGACGTTTCGAGAATTTTTCTTGGTCTCATTCATTCGCGGGATAGTCGTGGCTAATGGGATTTAACTGTTCGAGCCAACATTGAGTCGCCCGGCCGCGAAAGCTTCGTCGCCCGGCCGTTAAAAAGAGAAAAGCGCGCGCGGTCTCGGGTAAACAAAAATGGAAGTTTTCGCAGAATCGTATTTCATGTACTCCAGTTGAGCGGCGACGAAGTTCGATTAGAAAAATCTCACTCTCGGCCGTGGGACGTTTGCATTCGACGCGCGCGAGCGCTTTCGGTAGGGCTTAACGTCAAAAGTTTGCGAGCCGCAACGGGCGGAGCCGGGCCGCCGCCGATGCCGTAACACGAGCCGGATAGAACGGAACTCGGTTACTGCGAGATGGCATTTGACGCGGGAGAGCGAAATGGACCTTTAATTGAACGATACACGACGTGTGGAACGGACGAGGCAATTGTTTCGTGCCGTTCCGGAAACAAGGGGTCGCTAACGATCCGGCGAGAGCGCATCGCCGTACGTCATTTCCCATTCGACGGCGAAATTTGCGGTCACGTAAATACTGTTTGCCGGGGGAGAGTTGATCGCGTTGTGTAGAGCGCGCCGAACTACGACGGTAGTTCGATCCCGATGCGAGTAACGCGCCGTTCATTTCCATCCTATTGATGTATTGTTTAACGGCTCGCGATGAACTTTGAGATTTGCCTTCCGTTCGCGAGACGAAGCAGGAACGTGACAATTAAACGGCGGATAAAAGGCTGCGGCGATTCTCGATCCCGAGCTAATGAACGGAAAGAGGTTGTCGTCGAAATTACCTAACGGTAGACGACTGCGGATTTCGACATACATATGCATCTTTCCCCTCGCAACTATTGTAATTAGTCTTATTTGTGCAGATTGAGATTTCAATTAATGGCACCGTGCGCGCGATGCACTGCCAACAGCCACGTTTGCCCGAGCCGGAAATTTGTTCCGCCCGAAGCGTCATCGCGGTGAATGATTCAATGAATATCGACTGTTTCGCGGTTCGCATGCGGGGCTACTGATAAATTATCGGTCGCGCTCCTTTCCATTCATTTAGGCCCGGCATTTGCGCCGCGCGGTACAATTTTAATTAAATACACGAATCAATCAGCGCGAAATATCGTTGCACTCGACGTATCAATCTGCAATTAATTTTTCCGGCCGAGCTGGCCCTAGAAAATCACGTTCCATAATCGAATGCACTTTTCTGAAAAAGTATCGATGACCATCGAAAATCCCGCGCGTCATTTATTTCGTAGGCAACAGAACATGTCGCGGACATGTCGCATTTCGCGATAATAAATATTGATGATATCACCAGGTACGTTACGTCAAATACATCGAATGCACGCAATGGACGGGAAGTGAAATAACAAAAGCATTTGTCGACAGTAATGTTGCGAGATACGCGTATGCGTTTCTTCTAAAATAATGTCGAATTTCGTGACGCTTTAATAATTGTAATTTATTTTTGCGCGTTGTACACAGAGAAAAAGGTTTCTTTGGATTTAGTATTCCTATTTATTTGATTGAAATTTGTTTCATTGAAATAACATATGCTTCTACGTAACATTATTTGTTTGAATAAAAATTTTGTTGTTTCATTCAATCTCTATTATTTGATGGAAAAGACACTATTATTTGAAGTAATACCTTTCAGTTAACTAATAAGAATATTCTTCAGTGTAGCCAGCAGTAATTTATTGTACAACGTCAGTGTTTTCTTGACCGTATCTGGGATTTTTAATAATACAAAAAATTTATTGCAAAAAATATTACCTCAACCAGGATTTAAACCTGGACTTCCCTACACTCTAAGCATGCCTCAGTGGTCGAATTGGTGAGACGCCCACCTAGAGTGTAGGGAAGTCCAGGTTCAAACCCTGGCTGAGGTAATATTTTTCGCAATAAATTTTCAGTAGATATTATTAAAAAATGCAAGATATGGTCAAGCAAACTCTTTCAATTAAATAGTTATATAATTTGGCCAGGCGCCTATAAAATCCGGTGCTGCCACTAGATGGCCGCCCAGCAAACATAGAACATTGCGCAGTATTGTATACAGGGTGAGTCTTTCCATATCCGACAAAATTTTTGAGAAGGTAGAACGGATCGAGATGAATGGAAAAGTCCTGTACCATTTTGCAATTTTCGTAATAGTTAACGAGTAATTAATTATTAAAAATCGTTGTCTTAGGCCGGCCCACCGCCCAATTCGAGCGCGTAGCGAGATGTGCGCATAGCAATATCGATCGCCAGGCGGTCACATCTTGCCACGCGCTTGAATTGGGCGGTAGGCCGGCCTAAGACAACGATTTTTAATAATTAATTACTCGT
>NW_011967203.1:1558899-1612481 GCF_000949405.1 Vollenhovia emeryi
ATAGTTAACGAGTAATTAATTATTAAAAATCGTTGTCTTAGGCCGGCCCACCGCCCAATTCGAGCGCGTAGCGAGATGTGCGCATAGCAATATCGATCGCCAGGCGGTCACATCTTGCCACGCGCTTGAATTGGGCGGTAGGCCGGCCTAAGACAACGATTTTTAATAATTAATTACTCGTTAACTATTACGAAAATTGCAAAATGGTACAGGACTTTTCCGTTCATCTCGATCCGTTCTACCTTCTCAAAAATTTTGTCGGATATGGAAAGACTCACCCTGTATATAGCAACGTTGCAGCAATATTATAACATTGCCGCAACGTTGTTTCAATGTTCTGTGTTTGCTGGGCGCCGAACTCGTAAGTAAAATCACGGCCAGACATATAAGCGACCGCATCAGCAGACGCAGTCTAATCATCTAATGGTCTATTCTTTATAGCTAAACATAGTGTACGAATTCAGTGTTTATCTTTCTTCTAATGAAGGGAAAATTAATATAATGTAGTGGGAGAAAGATGTGTGTACATTTTTTTCACATATTTTCTATCAAACGACAATGTTGTTTGAATAAAACAATATATCACACATTTAGATAAAAAAGAATGTACCTTTTGTTTCAAACAAATGTTTTATTTCAGACGAAGATACATGTTATTTCAAATTCAAACAAATAATACGTTTGGACTATTCCAAATATCAAATTTGTATGGCTACCAGAAAATTTATTAGATCCAAAGAAATTGTTTTCTCTGTGTACCAAAAGTACTTTTAAATATGATAAAGACTGATAAAAGATTGCTCGACAAAACGTCCTTTTCTACACAACTTTTTTTCCCACGGCATTTGGGGGATGCAGCAATTGACAGGAAGAAATGCTACGTGAAACATTATAACAGAGTATCCTAGAAATAGTCGAATTTCGTAACTCTTCGCTTTAGTATCTTTTAATTTACTCTTGCGCGCAGCAAGAGTATTTTTGAATGATAAAAATAATTGCTCGACGAAACGTCCTTTCCTACACAACTTTTTTTGCCACGGCATTTAGGGGATGCAGCAATTGACAGGAAGAAATGCTTCGTGAAACACTATAACAGGATATCCTAGATTTTCAATGGCGCCACGAGACACTTTGTGCAGCAGCTTACCTGGATAAACTTGGCTCGTACTTCTCCGGCTAAATGCTGTTTCCGGGATCCTTCCTTCCTCGTTTCGCGCGCACGGATCCATGGATAATGTACATCTCGTGCGCGCGCGGTTATATGTAAAAGCACCTACTACTTAGCTTCGGAAGCCCCCGGAACGACCTTAAACGCTTTTCGTACCTGTCGGGCATGCAAATTACTCCCCGGGCGCGCGCTTCGCGCGCAAACTCTCGCGCGCCCACAAAGGCACATGTTCCTTCGGTACGCGCGGGACTGTTGCGCCAATTGATTACTTCGGAAATAAATATCGCGGTGGAAGACGAGTTAATCGGAAGTAGAGGATGCGATATCGCGCGGCGGCGCGCGATTTCCATATCGCAATCTCCGCGCTTGTATCAGCGGAACGAGCAGCGCGAGCAGACGGTATTGCGATATGTTAGAATTTAATCCAAGTAACGTGAATGTAGAGAGACGCGTATATTCATTTCCGGCCGCGTATACGCCCTCGTAACGGACCTACGATGTTCTCGGTTCTCGCCCTCATTTACAGATTTTATTCTAACGTAAACAACGTAGGGATATCCGTGCGCGTACCTACGTCTTCGGGATTATAGACTTGTCGATTTTACCGCGATTTTCCTCTTCCAGCGACTCGATTTATAAAATAAACCTGCGCCTCAAAGCGCCTTTCTGAAAAGGCGAAAGAGAGAGAGAGAGAGAGAGGAGGGGGGGGGGAAGGGGGAGAAGGACCCGACAATAATGCAATCAGCGGCATCCCCCTTTTCTAGCGGCAGTTCAGCGGCGCGTTAAATTAGTCGCTTTTATTAAAAACGTCCATATTTACGGCGCTGCGCCCGGGCAACTACACTCCCGGCTGCTGCGGCCAATTGCATTGTTATGCAAAACGCTTTAATCAAGACGCTCTCGGCTCGCGGCGACACGAGTAATCGTGTAATTTCGATATACGATCGAGGTACATGCCGGCAATATCCGACATCCCTCCGTACATTCGGGGGGGGGGGGGGTGCAGTTAAGTCTCCCGCGCAATTAAAGCGCGGACGGACGCGTACTATTTCGCGACGCGCCACCGAACGTACCCGGGAGCGTCTCGCCGTTCCTCTTGTTGCGCGGCCACGTTCGTATTGCCGTGGGAACTTACCTAATTTTAATAGAACGCCAATCGGGCGCGATGCTCCGCAATGCGAAGCCGACTCCAAAATTCCCCACCTTTTCTAATCGCGAATTTCGCGAAACGTTGGAAATTAAGCTCTACGCTAACGTTACGTCTCCAACACAATCCCTGAACTGTAATCCTCCTGAGACGCGATTCCATTAAACGCAACGTGCTAAATGCGTTTTTTTTTACGGATGTAAAAGTTGGATCATTGGTGCATAATACGCTACAGACCTTCCCTTTGCAGAACTGAACGCCGTGCACACATTGCGCGAGAATGGCGCTTAGCTCCCTTATTGCTTAACCGCGTCCAATTTATCTCGCATGACTTCGATCTCGGTAAATAAATATCGAGTTTCGGCCAAATAATTATTTCCAATCGTATTATTGTCGAGAGTAACTTTGCGCGCTCGCGCGGCGTGTAGTCGAGATATTTTGTATTTTACTCAAAATTAGCGGATGAGGAAACAGATCGGAATGGAGCCGTAGGATCGACGCAATATCGAGGCCAATCGTCTGCCGGCTGCACGCGCACGATATGCATTTGATATGTCAGAGTCTCTTAACACGAACTGTAATTTCGTTTCCGGATCTGGCTCTGCAAGCACATTTTGAGCCGGGTTTCAAAAGCTTGGTTGGCCGCGAATGGCGCGACAACGCGTTCGATGTTTATCGGGATTTGCGCGACGCGGCGCAGCGTGATTTTATTTGCAATGCACTCGCCGTGTTTCGCTAATGCGATGCAAAGGCAAACCGACGCGATCGGCTGCGGTTTCGCGTTACGTAATTTTGCGCGCGACGACGATCACGATTCATGTCGGATGCCGCGTGCATCCGCGCGTAATTCGGCAATATAATTTCTCACAACCAGCCTATTAAGCGGATCATTAAGTAATTCAGGAACGATATCGGAGGACGTGGGGAAACCTTTTTTTGGAAATCAGGAGGGACCAAAACGTAACAGCGGAGCTACACCGAGAGAATTTTCTCTTATTTACCCCGAAAATTATGTAATCGTGGGACAACATGGCATTTTGAAGAATTTTTGTGAGTTTTCGAAATTTTGCCATATATTTTACTAGAAAAAGTTCTCACAAAATTCATCAAAATGCCACGTTGCCCCGCGACTGCCTGACTTTGAGGGTAAATTTTAAGAGAAAATTCTCTCCGTGTAGAAAAAAAATGTATACGAGAAGATAGACAAACAGATGGCCGAAAAGGATTGATCGAAGTTCGACATCGGCGATTTCCTGAACAAGTTACCGAAACGTCAGTCGCGAGAAGCGAAGAAACGAGTCGAAAGTGCATCATCTCGCGACAGACCTTATAAAGGGTCGATGCCCCCTAAAGGTCCAATATATACGTCTTATCGCGCGCAATTTTAACGAAAAATTAGGGGACGCAGATGGCCGTTCGAGATGGCCGTGGAAGGTTGCGCGCCCGCCTCATCCGGAATTTTTGCATGTAGATTGGAGCGTAAGCGGGATCGAAGCTGGAAGAGGAAGCGACGGAAGAAGGTAATTTCGGAGTTCGGGTAGATGTATGTCCGAGCGATAAAAGTAATGAGATCCATTATAACCGAGGTAAGCCGCGCCCGACCGCGTACGGCGGGGTATCTATTCTCTTCCCCGTTTGCCGAACTCGCGCTCGCCCGCGTCGTTACGCCGCCCCGTGGAGTTACACGATCCCGGCCTCCTCATTCTCCAGAATAACCCGCTTCACCGTCCACCGTGAGGTACGCGACGCTCGCAAACGACTGTTAATAATTGTGACGGCTGCCGATCGCAGTCGCGGCGGCTTGTTTATTGAATATCGGCGAAAGCGGCGATATTCAAGAGCGTATAGCGATCCACTTTTCGCGAAAGTGTGTCGCTGACATAAAATTTTCGCGACTTTCAACACGCACCGCGCGCACGTTGGCAAAAGTGCATTTCCAGTTTTACAAAAAAAAAAAAAACACAAAAAACGAAATACGCAGAAGGGATGAGCTATCGCTACTGTGATTATTTTTCGGGACAGATCCCTTCCGCGTTTATGATCGTTTTACCTCTTTACCTCGTTGTTCATATTAGAATGACATTATGCGATTCTAATCTAGTTGGAGAACGACCTGGCTAGAGAACATCCAAGTAAATCTAGCGAAGATCGATGTCGAAGTAATCGACTCTTAAATGTCACGCGCAGGCCGATCGTTTCATTAATCTCGCCGTCGTCGTCGTCGTCGTCGTCTCGGGAGCGCTCTTCCCTCATCATCTGGGAAGAGCACGCGAAGCGTGCCCGAATAAATTGAAATTCGCATGAATGCCTGGGAATCCCTTTCGTGCCGAGGAACGTATCCGCTTCGGGCACGCGGGAGGATGAAAACGAGCCGGGGAAAACGCAGCGAAGACGTGTCGCAGAAATTGGACGAGACGACGAGGTTGCTCGTGTGCGAAGCGGTTTCGAAGGCTGGCGAATGTGCATGTACATCACACATACGCGTAGATAAGTAGGTAAGTGTGACGCGTACCGCGACGGGCGGGGTAAATTGAAGAAAAACTGGGTCAGACTATAATGGCAGCCGATCTTGATACCGCGATGTCGAGAGGCGGGCAAAACGCGTGTAAACGTGACAATCGAACACGCGGAGTCGACGAGCGGATCGCACGAGGAGGATGGGGAAGGGGATGAATCGCGAAGAGACGTACTACTTATGCGATTGAGAAGGAAGAGTTGCGGCAGACGTAGATTCGAGAATGCCTTGCACTTAGATATATAGATGTGCGTTATTAGCTCCGTTGGATGTCAACGGTATCTTGGAAGCGAGGTGGAGTCGGGTATTGCATTACGTCTTGCAATTCCGCTCTTAAATAATGGCGCGGTATTGAAATACAGTAGTAAATAAGACACTTAGAGGCGGCACAGAAAGCTCAGTTAGAATAATTTACAAACGCAGGATTACGTTAGCGTCAAAACTCGAATTATATCGTTCAATAAATAAATTTTGCGCGTAATAGGGGTATAAAGTTACCTCTCTCTCTCTCTTTATTTTAATTACAAAGATTATCTTGTCGAACCCTTTAATTTGCTGGACCACCGGAAGCGTTTATCTCGGAAAATACAGATTTTGAGATGTGACATTTGATTAAAAGAAATCGCTATGAGCACTTTTGCGGTTTCGGGCTGGCGACGATTCGCAACATAGCGGCGTTTTATATTTCCTCTCCGTTTCCGTAAACGCGGCCCGCTGATTGCGATGAATCAGGGCGGAAACGCAACAAGGAGCGCCTTAACATTTCCGCGGTACAGTATATGCAGTTGCACTTGGAGATCGAGATGCCACCGAATTGCTCGGCTGCGCTTCACGATGTTGCACCGCGTCGCAATTCATCGATGTGTCGGAGGCGCGAATTAAAACAGTGGCGGGAACGATTAATTCGTCAATAATTTGTTACTTACGATTAAGACGGATAATTAGAAAATATAAACATATTTATTTTCCTATCTTGAAACGGCTATAATTATATAATTATATTATATGATTTACATTAGTACACTGAGAGGAACTTTCATCGGATAAACCAATTAAATAGTGTTTCCGATGGTTGACTTCTCCGATTAAGTTTTCCGATTAAATTATGGACACATTCGATGAAATTTGATTGAAAACCCGATCGTATTTTTCATCGGATATACAATTCAATTGGATTATGTAAGTGGATTATCCGATTATATTTAATCGGACATTGTTCTCAGTGTAGGTAATGAATCAATTTCTTCGGTGAATTCAATAAGAAATTCAATTCTAAAACTTTAATTACTTGAATAGGCCATATAATTGTATGTTTTTATTAATGCACTGACAAGAGTGTCCGATGAAATATAATCGGCTAATCCAAGTGCAAAATAACAAACGGATATATCCGATTAAATTGTACACCCGATGAATATGATCGGTTTTTCAATCAAATTTCATTGGATGTATCCATAATTTCATCGGAAAACGCAATCGGAAAAATTTACTATCGGTAACACTATTTAATTGGTTTATCAGAGGGAATTTTTCTCATTGTGTGAATTAAAGAATTGTCCCCGTACACCTTCCTAAAAGTATTTGTTAAAATGAGGGTTACTTGCTAAATCGGAGAACAGCACGGTATCGTTGAAATTAAGTGTAGAAGCCTAACAAAAAATCTATTCACGAATAAGTTATAGGTTAGCTAACTTACAACTTATTCGAGCGAATAGATTTTTGTTTGGCTTCGAAACTTAATTTCACTGATACCATGCTGTTCTCTGCTTTCGTCTGAATAGTGAAACACCGTCGGTCTGTACACAAAAGCCACATAATTTGTACATTACACAAATCTTTTCACGACTCGGCAGTTCTAGATGCAAAATGTGCAAAAGATGCAGAATCACTCCAGCATCCCCTTAAAACTCGAAATACATAAAATTGATAGGTCTAAGGCCCGGTTTCACCAACGTTGTTTAACTTTAAGCTTAGCTTAATTCGTTCTTTGTCTCTTTCTAAAGTAACAGTTGAAAAGAGACAAGGAACGAATTGAACTAAGCTTAAAGTTAAGCGACGTTGGTGAAACCGGGCCTAAATCGATTAAAATCGAAATACGATCGAATTTATATCGTAAAATGTACGAGTGGGGAAAAAAACCGGATAGAAGTTATGATTAAGAGCAAAATTGTAAGCCTCGGTTTGACTCACGTATCTGCGTAACACTGAACGTCTGTCAAAATTTGTGGATTACACGTGCGATCGTTATCCGTGGTTGTTGCTTGAAATAAGTTCGCGACCGAAACTTATCGCGGTGGGGCTCGCGCATCGCGCGGGATTCAGGTGTAAATCAAACCTATGGGTACGTTGCGGCGCGTACAAAGGGGGGGGGGGGTGCCGGTATAATTTTCTATATCAAACGCCAAAGGGAGATTTATTCGCGGCGCGAGCAACAGCCAGCACGGTTTGCTTGTAACTTTTCGCTAAATTTACAGCCAACGCCAGCCAGGGGGTGCTGCTGGAATTTTAATCAAATGCGGAATCGCAATTACATCACTTAATATATTCGAGGGAAATATTCGCGCTGCGATAATTACTATTTTATTACAACTGTTATACCGTCGTGCCGGGGCGGCTCGCCGGCGTGTTCAGATATGAACATAGTTATCGCCGTTACCAAATCAATTTTAGCCGGCTGAAATCAAATGGGGATTGGACCGTCCGTTTATTGACGCGCGCGTGAATCGCGAACCGCGAAGAATGCCTTTTGACCAATACCTATGTGGCCAAGCATTTACGCAGTCCGATAATCCCGACAAGGTTAGCCGGAACTATCCGCAGGCGATCTGAGGTACCATTCCAGGGAGGACCGCATCGTACAAGAACTCGAATAATCTGAACATCCGGTTGGCGTGGACTGCGCCGCGAGCTGCGACGAGAAATGCACGAAATACTCGCGGTTCAGTTTACGCATTGTTAATATTACTTAGCGATCTCGATGTGTTTCAAGTATTATTTCGTGTTTTATCTATAAAGAGAAACGCGTGTGATCTTCCTCTCTTTCTCTCTCTAGTGTTAAAATATATTTTACTGTTCACATATTTTACCTATAAAATTGCGTAAACATTGCTTATCTGAAATGTGGAATTTACTATTCTAACATTCCCTTCAGCAACTTATACTGTTCGATCCATTTAGATCTTGATACGCGTAACCGTAATGTCAAATAAAGACAGGCTCGTTTGTTCGCGTGTAATAGTAAGATTCAGAAGAAAGGTGCAAAGGTGTTTGCGCCTTTACGAGAACGGAGGACTTTATGCATTCCGGCTGCGCGGTGATAACTACGAGATTTGAATCCAGAATTGCGCCGGAAACCAGCATTTAACTCACTCTCGAAGGACAGACAGTGCTCCTACGGTATAATCGCGTTCGACTAGAGTCGGCGCCGCGGCGTTGCGATTGTCTTTAAAGTCGGGACTGGGCACTGCTGATTAAATCAAATTAACCATGTACCGCGGGAAGATGCGAGTCAAATAACCTTGGAAAGTGCGTTTAATCGTCACTGCCGACGAGCGAGATCGAAAAAAACTGCCGCAAGAAAACGTGTCGCACTGCTCGATGATAAAATTAGGGGCCGCGAAATGAGATTAGTCGCCTGGCAAGCGACAGGTCCCAGGTTCGAATCCTGAGGTCTAGTCCTAGCTCGTTATTTTTCTCGCCAAGAATTAATAAGTGGCGCATCTTACAATTAGTGCCTATCTCCTAGAAGATACACCTATATTTATTATTACCGTCGCAGTCCTAAAACGCAACAACGCTAACTCTCTCTTAACTGGAGTAGGATTCTCTTATAGGCGGATTGACACAAGATAAAATACGTAGTAGAAGAACGTTTTCTATTATGGGACAGGATCATAATTTGAGATCGCGCAGTTTCTGCTAAATTAATAGGCCATCATCTGTTGGCTCCACCATGAATTTATTGCCCTTGGCGCGAAGTCTATTTAGTGGAAAATTGATTGTTGGCTCGTGTAATCTTTGCGGAAAAAGATTTGTGATTGAATTTGGACGTTGAAAACCTGCTATCTCATATTAGAATCCTATCTCATAGTAGAGGACTTTCTCTCTATTTGTGACCAGCACGTGAACTTCTTAACTTAACATCTTAACTTGAAAATGTGCAGCACGTGTTGAACCAAGGACCGTGGAAACGGTCCACAGATGGATCGGACTAATTTCAGCCAATTGATATTGAATTATACCGCGAATCATCATTATGAAACTGTATCGCGGAATCATTATTGTTTGAAATACGAAAATATGGCACGCGTAGTGGAAACTGCCGAGAGCAAAATAATCCGTGTCGAATGGAGACGACGCCGTTATCCACCGGTTGAAAATCGTTAGTACCACGTCGGGCGCAAGATAAAAATAAGCTCAGCGGGTCAAGCAACCGCCATTGTCTTGGTTGTTATCGTTAAGGCTCATTCTCTCGATGATGAGCGCACTCTACGTGATTCGCGTCGCGGAATCTCGTATTCTGATCTAGTTTTTTTCACGAGTGGAAGCACTCAAATCATCATAGAATTCTCCTCAAATTGATTCGTTTCAATTTTATGTCGATTAGCACAACGACTTATCACTTACGATTTAACGTAACGTAACGAAAAGTAATCAGAGGAATTACGCAAAGCTTAATTTCCCGATCGCTATCGCTAATGTTGGGAATGAGATGGAAAATGGAGATGGAATCGCGGAGGGAAAAAAATATTTTATGTGACACCCACCAATTGCGGCCAGTGGACTGTGAGGTAGACTTTGGCACGGCCGAAAAGCCGTAATCTTCGTAATCTCCTCAGTTTCTTATCGTTAAAGCCCATCCCCATGAAGACGGGCGCCACACGTGACCCGCACTGGCACTCCAGGTTGACAGCCGTTCTCCAGTTCTCACCACAACGATCAGCCTCATTCAACAATAACAGTAATCGACACTTTGCGATTCTCACGTCGATTCGATCGTCTCGCGATCACGATCCGACTGATCACTTCGTGGAAAAAGTTTCAACGAGGGAGGGATCAGTTCCGAATGGGATTTTACTTGGCCGAAGGTGAACGCAGTTAATTGTGGAAGCTCCTGTTTCAATCGGTCTCGCAAAGTGAGGCTCTAATTTCAAGATCGGCCGATTAAAACGGGATGAAAGAGTAAACTTGAAGTTAATTATTGAGAAAAATTAAAATAACTATCTTCTCTTGATTTTTCCGATATTTCAACGCAAGGACGCAAGGCGAGGGCGTCGGAAATTTTCACATTTTAATAGATTCACCGTGTTCGATTTAAGCCGACAATAGTGCAGCAATAGGGAACGTCGATAAAGTAAACTTCTATTAGACGATCTATTGATTTCGTTTAGACGCGACGAAGTCTTTCGAGAGGAATGGAATTTAAAAGTTTCCTCCGAGTCTCGAGTTAGAACGAAGAGAGAAGCCAGCAGCGATCGGAAAGTGCCACGTGACTTTCGGATAAATCTAGCGTGCCCTTGAAAAGCGGCTCGTCTTTTAACGCTGCTTGCACGCAAATTACGACTACTGCATTTACATAATTGCGTTTGCACCCTCGCGTTTGCACTTGACACTGCGAACTAATCCCATCATAAGTTCGCAATGATTTCCTCGCATTCGTCATTGTATTCAAAGCAGTCTACTACGCCTGACACTTTCTGATGGCACGATTAGAGGAAATAAACTGTGAAATTGCAGTTAGTGATGTAATCTCGAACGACTTCTTTATATTACACTTCAACTGGCACGACCGGCCCGATATCTCGTGACTGCGATACAACCGAAGGACCAAGCATTGTGTATCTTTATTGAACGAAGCTCCTCGTTCGCGATTAGGCGATTAAATGCGGGTACCAGCCCGCGACGGTCGAGATTGGTACGCGTCGAGGTAATATCCTGTTGCATATACGTCGTCTAATAATAGACAAACGGGACGAATACTATTTATAAGTATCTCTGTTACGTTTGCAAGTCTCGTTTGAATAATCCCGTAACGTGAAGCGTGTGCGCTCGTTGATTAAAAGTAAGAGTCGGAGGTCCATTGAGAAAACGTCACGAGGGCAGCAACATTTTGCGGTCACGATGAAACTTTTCTTTCCACTTATTATTACCTCGCTTCGGTGTACCCCGACGTACGGTAACTCCACTTAGCTGTGAAAAGGAAGCCGGGAGTGATTTCTAAATTCGTGTCAAGCGCGCGTATCGCATTCGGTTGGGCGCTGGCACGAAATCTTTATTACAATTTTTACAAATAAATCCTACTTGTCTCCGGGAGTCGAAAATGTTATTCCCGGCCTAAAGACCGAGACTGAATAATTCATCTGAGAAATTCACTTGGAGAGCAAAATGTTGCCATGCGACGAGGCGGTAAAAATTGAAAATCCACGATCGGTCGGAGAGCGTAAGCGCGATCTGAGAGAGAGAGAGAGAGAGAGAGAGAGAGAGAGAGAGAGGAGGAGGAGGACGGGATCTGGTTGTCGAGTGTTAGTCAGGGAAGCAACGACAGCGTGACCGTTCGCGCCGAGTGCCGAGGGACGCACTGGCAGTCCCGAAAGTGGGAGCGGACCCCGCGGGTTGCGAACCGCGCGAGTGACTGCCGGATTGCTGGAGAGGGTTGCCAGCTAGAGGGGCGCCGCGAGGGATGCTGCCAGCTGGAGTGGACGGCGCAAGATCTACCCCCACGCGCGCGCGCGGGCGCGCACGCTCGCGCGCCCGCGATCTACACCCCCTCCCCCCCGATCCGCCGTCGCGCTGTATCTCCGGCGCAGCGCTCTCCCGCCATCCCCCGGCCGTCGCGCGGGTTTCAAACAACTCGACACGAACGGACTCATCTGCCGCGCCGCCCCCGCCGCCGCGCAACGAGAAAACGGAAAAATCATCCCTTAGCTTTGCCCGTCGAGGCGTAAGCGACGGTAGCCATCAGGGGATGGTAAAGCGGCGGATATTACGGCCGACTTGCTGGACGTCTAAATGTTTTCGCGTCCATCGAGAACCTCGCTTGTTCAATCGCGACGAGATGATGGATTCTTTAGACGGGGATAAGAGGCTGCTCTTTGTATTAATTCAGTTTATTATGGGAAGCGAGTTTCGCCTGAAAAATGCCAACAGTGATAAGATGCACAAACGCGAGAGCGCTCGAACGTGTATACGCAATTCCTGATTCGTACTTTCTGATAAGTGCGGGAAATTGTATATATTTAGAAGCTATCAATTAGAAAATATGCCGATGCGAAGTTAATGTGACTTGGAATATTTTCTCGTCTCGCGTTCTTCGTGTTTCTGAATAAAAGTGTGAACTATTATAAACAAAGAATGACAATTGGTACTTTGTGTGGAAGAAATAAGTGTCATATTACGAGCAGACATTCTGTTTTATTGAAGGAAACACACACGATGACAGGTATTCGTAGGATAGGGCATTGTGTCTTAGGCGGAATTTCCATCGTGTGCGCGCGCGCGTGTGTGTAAAACGACCCTTCTTCTTGCCATTTAAATCCGCAGCGTTTTTTTACATGCCAGCGAGCAAGGTAAAGGGATGACGTTTCCGTTCGCTGGCTAGTACAAGCTGAAGAGTTGTTTTGACATGTGGTTTTTCCGTTCCTTTGGACGAGCGAGATTATACTTTTACATCTAAAGGCAAAAAACGCGATACGCCCATGATATAAGTTTAAATCGCAACATTGCGTAGAAAAAAAAGAAGAAGAAGACTAAAGCAGAGAAGCGAAAAAAAGTCTGCAATTCATATCGACGAGCGGAGGGCAGAAAGTTGACATCCAGGGAAGTTGCCAGTGTAACATTATCGCGTCCGTAGCCTTCGTAATTGAAAAACATCAGGATACGGTAATCTACCTATGCCGTGGCATCTCTCCGATATTGCTGCAAGAGTGGAACAAGAGTCGTAAAGAAGGATCTCGGCAACGAGACGTAGCTCGTGATGCGCTTTGTAATTTATACGCGGCGTCGGAAATAAAAAGGAATAGCGCGTAACCGCGATGATGAAGGTCGAAGGACGGGCGGTAAAGGAGAGAAAGCGTCTGCTGCCGAGACCTTTGCACTCGGTACGTACGTAAGTGTAGTGACTTACGTTGCGCGCCATCAAATGCCCCGGCCTCGCTCCGCCCCGACTTTCAACCTATCTCGAGCCGAGGATCCTTCGTTATCCTCTTGTTTCCATTAGGAGTGATGTAGTGCGTGAAACGCTTTATCTACCCCTCTTACGGATTCGTACTACGGTCACTCTCTTTTCCCGCCCCTCGCTCGGCTTCGTTGAATAACGTTGGACTGACATCGTGTAATGCGAAAGGCGGAAAATTTCTCGTGAAAATGTTTGAGCGAGACGCGGTGGGTGTGTATTATTTTTTCAAAGAGAGGTAAAAGAGAGGAGATCAAGTATGCGCGCCAGCCGAAAAACTGTACGATTTAATTATTCGGAAACATTTTGGTACAGAAAAACATTCCTATCTTCTCTACGCAAGTAATGATATCAACAAATTGCACTAACTATAACAATGGATGTTTATACGAACTAGTTATTTGAGACGCGGTACGTATATGCAGAAAAGTTTGATAATTTGAATGCGCAGCATAAAAATTCGTAATAAATTCAATATTAAAAAATCCGAACATTACTTATCCGATTTATGTACATGCACAAAATATGCAAGTTGACAGGCTTGTTTTTGATCAAATTTCTCTGCAATATTTAAGAAACCTGTTCACTTACACTGTTATACAATCGATTCAATTATTTGCTTGCAAAAAAACAAGAAATCTATTCACTCAAATAACTTATTAGAGCGAATAGGTTTCTTTTCAGGCTTCTGAACTTAATTTCAATGATACCATGCTGTTCTCTGATTTAGTCCGAATAGTGGGACACTGTCGATCTGTACACAAAAGCCATATAATTTGTATATTACATAAGTTTCCATGAATTGACCGTTAAGGTGCAAAAAGTGCAGAATCACATCGTTAATGCACTCGATTATGCAAGTAATAATGCGATCGATAAGCTATTCGATAAATATAACCGAGTCGACTATATTTACAGAAGATCCGACAAATCGTGTCCTAGGCGAGGCTACATGAAGTGTAAGTACTTTAAATCGCACAATTAAAGATTTGAAATTATGTGGATGCTTGGTGACTGCTAGTAAAGAATGTAACTTTAATAATAATTAATGTGTCCACGATAATTATTGCATTAACCACTTATTTCGTTCATTAAAGTGCAGGGTAAATGCAGTTTTCTACATTTGAGAAGAATCATGAGATCAGGTCTTGTTGATCTACAACGTTTTTCTGGTCAACGAAGTATACCAGAGTGGTCTTTCACATATTTCGTGCATCAACTTTTCACAAGCGTTCTTATATTTCCCGACCGCGTGCCTAACTCCGATGCATTCTGGTCGAATGTCATTTTCCGTTGCACATACCATCGTTCTTGAACGGCACTTTTGACCTCGCGACTGATGTCGATCGCTTTAGAAACGTTTCGCCGCTCGGAGAGAGAGTGCATTAGCCGCACAAGGCACGAGCGCGCGCAAAACGGAATGCGAACGATGCAATTCGGATATATGAAAAATTTCCGATGCAACTACAAGATCAAAGATTTTTCGAAGCAGATGAGAATGCATTTGCGCACGTAAAAGTGGATATGAATGATCTGGCCGGCGCAAATACCGCACAGCGCTGCGAATGCACTGCGCGAAGTTTTCATATCTCTCGTTCATTCGTATCGCAGAATAAGCGCCGACGCCCAAATAATTCGATGCGCCAATCTGAACGCTAGAAAAAGATCTCGTAAGAATAAGATTGCTACAATGATATACATTATTGTTTCTGTTTATAAAGGAAATTTTAAATATAAAATTTCCAGACAATTTCTCTCTCTCTCTCTCTCTCTCTCTCTCTCTCTCTAAGCGTGTAGAGATGTGTGCAAAAAGAGGTCATAAAACCTCGTTTCGCAACGTTTCGTTCTTTGCGGCTAAGCGCCAAATTGTTGTTCCTTTGAAGAGACTGAAAATCTTGAACCCACCATCACCCACATCGACAAGTCTGTTTCACCAGTGATGTTTGCAAATGCGGGTGGCGGGTTCAAGAGTCGTAAAGCATGATGCGAACATAGCGGGCGGAGGTTCGGATAGACTGGGTTATAATTTAATATGCATTGCGGACAGGGTAATATCCATTAGGGTTACTACGTAAAGCTCGTTACCCGTTGAAGAGAGGAGCGTGTACCTGAAATGAGTCGCCCACTCTACCGGCCGGCTCTTTTGCAATTATTTACCGGCTTGCAACCCTGCCTCTGCCTGCGCGGCACTCGCTTTTCGCGCGGCGTCGCTTTTATACCGCTTTACAGGAGATTGCAAAATAACCGCGCGGATGTTGTTACGAAGCGAAAACTACCAAACGCTCTCTCATAATAATTACATGAATAAAGCGAAGGAGCAGAATTTTTATTCCTCAATTATTTCCAGGATATTAAAGCAATCGTTTTAGAGCAAGGGCGTTTAAATGTCGCAATGCTTAGGGAAATACTATCGGTGGAAAGATGACGATTTCAATATCACCAAGTGTCACAAGTGGGCGCTCGCATTTTCCTCAATCGTTAAACTTTTCTCATTAAATAAGGATGGAAACCGGCCGGCAAGTTTCTCTCTAAATTAACTTCTTTTCCCCACTCCTGTTAATATCTACGTGTCGGCTCGCCCGAATTAATTTGGGCCAAGGTCCTCGTCGGCATGTCATGTCCTTGCAACGTGCATCTGCACGCGCGTTAACGAACTTTTGGGGAACTCATCGTGGAACGTGTACGAATTTGGACGAAGGAGAGAGTAACGGACATATCATCGCGAAATGCCGGGAGAATTCGGGATGAGTGTTGCGCTCGACGCGAAGGATGATTGTAGCGTGTTAATTATCCCCGTTCGTCGAGTAAAATTGTTTCCGATGACACCGGCGGAATTTAATTTCAGAAACGCGCACGCAGTTGACGAAGTTTATGCGTCTGTTTATTATCCGAGTCGTAAGACGTATAATAACTTAGCCAGACACCTCGGACCTAACGAGAACAAATTTTTTTTTTCAATGACAGAGACTATTCCGCGAGAAGCCACCTGCTATCGGTCGCCGTCGGCGATATTGAAAATTCGAGCGGCCGTAAATTTCTTCGCGCGTTTTCCGGAGCTTAGAGTTTCGTAACTCGATGGAAGGATCCTCCTGTCTGTGCCGGGCGACGAAAAACAGGGATACGTTTGACATGGGTGCATCGACGAGTTTGGGATTAAAAGCGCGCCGGTGGACGGGCGATAATCGGATTATCCCGGCGGCGATTAGCAGCGGCGGATTCCTAAATCCCGGCTGCACGGGAGAAGGCGAATGGATTGCGGGTTGCCCAGGCCGGCCCAGGCGAACTTGGCGAACCCCGCTGCTAATGCTAAGAGACGAGCGACGCGGAACGGGCGCGCACGTACGTTTCGTTACGTGATAAGCTCGCTCGATTCGCGCCGAGCACGTACGTACGTACGTAACCGTCGCGCGATACCGGACGCGAGAACACGGTCGGACGGCCTTAAAATTCCTGTCGCATCAAACTGATTATAAAGGAAGAATCGGGAAGAGGCGGCCGGCCGGGAGAAGGTAAGTCCGACTCGAAACGGACGTCGTAATTTAGGTCGACGGCGATAAGGAACGTGCCGGGTATTTCTCCGGGCTACTCTCCACGTCGGACGGTTCGCTTTATTCGTCTCTACGGCGGGATTAAATAAAATAAAAAGCGGCGGCGGGAGGGAGGGGGGGAAGGGACGAGAGACGAGGAGGCCGTGCGCGCGGAAATCTCGCGACATGGCTTCGCCCGGTCCAATATTTGCCGCGCGACGCGAACGAGCGGGAAACTTGTCCGTAATATCACGGTCTCCCAAGATCGACGTTACGATCGTATTGACGTAGTTTGGCGCTACGCTCAGGAACGTGAAATCGGTTAAAGGTGGAGGAAACCTGGGTCGAGAAGGACAATCGGAACTGCGCTACGATATACAGGGTGTTACGTAATACCCGCCTCACCTTTTATTTGCCGATAGAGCGGGCTAGATTAAGTCGAAAAATTCTTTACCGTCTTGTAATTTGCGTAATAGTTGACGAGATGTTAATTATTAAATATCATTGTCTTAGCGCGGTCTACCGCCCAATTGAAGCGCGCGACGAGATGCGGCCGTCCCGCGATCGGCGCGCGGGGAGTTGTTTATTAAGTCAACGGCACGCGGTACTGTTTTTCCTATCGGATTGCTTATGAGAGCCAATCAGGATTTAGCCTCAAGTATCCTGATCGAAAACCCTGCATCCTCATTGGCTCTCGTAAGCAATCCAGTAGGAAAAATAGTATCGTGTGCCGTTGGCTTTATACGTAGCCGTTGCCGTGTGTCATAAACAACTCCCCGCGCACCAAGCAATGCCAATCGCGGGACGGCCGCATCTCGCGGCGCGCCTGAATTGGGCGGTAGGCCGGGCTAAGACAGCGATGTTTAATCATCGATAACTCGTTAACCATTGCGAAAATTGCAAAATGGTAGAGGACTTTTCTACCCAGTCTAATCCGCTCTATCCGTAAATAAGAGGTGAGACGGGTATTACAAAACACCCTGTATACGCGCCAGGAAGAGGATCTCCCGAGGCAGCAAACGTCGAGGAATAAACTCGGTGATTGGCGCGCGAGGATACAATCGCGATACCAAATACCGGCACGACGCTTAAATTATAGATTCTGCCGCGAACCACGAGGAATAATCGCTCGCGGTGCGCGGAACAAAAGCCGCGCAATTTCCGCGCCGAGCGACACCGTCTTGTTATTTCGCCTTGGTTTTCCGCGCGACACAGCCATCCGACGGCAATGCCAAGAGCTTTGAAACTGACTTTCCGCACCATCTTTGTCGTATTCGCCTTTGTCGCCGGGGAAACTAACTTTGTTCCCGCACAGAGTGGCATGCGTCTTTTCGAATTAATTCTAACGAGCGCTTTGTATCCCGTGCGCCTCGCGCTCCCGCGAACTCGCTTCCCTGAAACGACCGAGAGGATCGCGGCGAAAGATTTCGCGTCTGCCGCAAAGTGCTCGACTACGTGTACTAGTCGTACACGTAGAGCTACGCTCCGTACACCGGCTACGCGGTTTGTCGTTGGTTTCGATGGACTCTTATCGAAGAGGTATCTTCGAAAATACACAAATCGTAAAGATGCGCGATATCTACCTCTTGAGTGATCCGTAATTTTTATGCCGGGCAATGAAGTACGAGGGTGGGTTGAAAAGTTTTGAGCCTCGACATGAAGATGGCATTACTTGTCGGCGCCGTTTCAGTACTGCGGCTGTACATGCTTTGGAGGATGTACCTCTGAAAATTTCAGCCATTTTGGACTCTCAGTTGTTGCATGACAGTCGTTTGTATCAGTGGATGTTAGTATTTTCGTAAACATGGAAAAAAATCGCATATCGGGCTAAAATTCACGAATTGCAGTTCGAACTGATTGACCACCCCCATATTCACCAGATCTGGCCCCCAGTGACTTTTTCTCTTTCTTAATTCTCTTCTTAAACTCAAAGTTAGGGCTCGAAGGATAGAAATTTTTATCGAACGAGTAGGTCATAGCATCCGTAGATGCCTGTTTTGTAGAGTAAGTCGCCAACTATTATTTGAACGGGTTAAAGCGGTTGGAGACTCAAAGGGAGACTGTGTCGAAAAATAAAAGTGAGTTTGACCGAAAAAAAAATTATTTCTATGTTGGGCTCAAAACTATTCAACCCACCCTCGTATTCTTCTACGTACCGGCGACAGTAGACGCAATGTGCATCCAATCACTAATTTTCATGTAATTCGGCAAATTTCCAAGTTTGATCGATTGAGTTATTCATCTGGCAGAAAAGAGTTCGACGCCGCAATTGCAGGACGACTGACTTAGTCTCGCATAAGCATCAGCGCGTTTCAATAGGCTGACAAATTGTTAGATCAGGAAATCTGCGTGTGTGTCGAGGCCGAGAACGCTCGGCAAGGACAGAAAACGTTCTACCCCTAATAGTAAGGCACAGCGTGCGGTTGTCGAGAACGCTTGACGGAGACAGAGAACACTGTCTCCTTGTTCCGCCGACACTAATTATAGATTTCTATGGAAACTGATTGCCAAGAACGCTTAGTAGAGACAGAGAACGCTTTACCAGCGCTCAAGTTCGCTGGCGAATTATGAAGTCGAGTTAAATGCAGAGAACGCTTTACTCCCTTGTCCCATTGATTCTAACGAGATTGATCGGGTACTCGCAAACGAACTCAGTGAATTGACATTGGAGTAGCGAAGGGGGTCGTGTCAAGTTTCGACGATAACTGGAGTTGCTGTTGATCAATGGAGATCGAAAATATACTATAATATATTATAATTACAAAATGCTTGGCCGCGATCTACTCACGCCTGGCACGTAATATTTTCGTAGCTAAGTCGTCTCTAGCAGTTGGTCGGCCGAAACGATATATTTTGGAGGTGTATAATTATAAAGTTTTATTTGAGAGGTTCAAAACTTACTCACGTTATCCGTAGCAGTAGCAAGAACAAACCCGTGACTTACCTGTAACAAAATTAACAATCTGTGGTTATTTAATCAGGTGAGAACAAATGCGCAGAGATAAATAACATATAGCGCGAGAAATCGGTAATTTCGCGCGAAGGCGCAAAAAGGAAGTTACGTTCAATGAGGAAACAGCATCGTAAAAGACACAATGAAAGGATTGGCCGAAGGAATTTTCTTATTTTCATTTTTAAACACGCACTAATTATATATTATGGTAAAACTAAGGTCTAGGCACTAATAAATGTACACTAATAATGTACATACGAAGGTACGGGAAATAGACATTCAATCGAGACGATTTTGCACGACTCTCGTTGCGGGGTTGCGTTAAAAGTTATTACGTTTCAACGCGTTGCCTGGAGTATGGCTGTGATGTTAAATAATAAAAGGGTCGAGACGCAAGAGGTCCATTGCTCTCGCATTCAAATCGCTATTTGCAATGCTCGTCAGTGCGTTGTAATAAGCTCGCGCGGTTTTCACGCGCAGAAATAGAGAGTCAATGGAAAACGCGAGCGCGCAAACAGCGATTAACACTTATTTCATCGGCGCTGCTCGGTTTGACGGTTGCGAGCAACCGAACGAAATGTGCGACGATAAATCGCAATTTGCGAGATTTTTCATCAACAGCGAGCGTCAGCGTTTTCTGCGGCAAACAATCTCCCCGTTCGATAATATTCTCGCGTTTGTGGCCACGTGATTCGTTCGCGACGAGATGACGAGAATCTGCGCACTGAATAGGTATAATTGATTCACCTTCGCGCATTTCTGCTTCACGGACTGTTAAGCGGTAACAAAAACACCCTCGGCGGATCTCGCGGGCAGGGAAGGGAATTAAGGCGAATTGATGAGACTGATCTTTCCTCGAGGCGCGCGTCGAGCGTTGAACTCGCTGGCGCATAAATAGCCGACAATGCGGTTATGCTAATCGGCCGCCGTCGCCGCGTAACTCGGCCAATCGCCCGATAAATCGACGAAATAAATTGGTTTTCGATAACATTACCGCGAAAACGCTTGCGCCTGAGGAATAGAGAGGTGGGACGTACAGGTCAAAAAGGAGCGAGTCATGAGGAGTGGGTCCTGGTAGACGAGGATCTTGGAGAGCGAAGGGACCTTCGGCTCGTCGTTCGGGCGGGTTCCTTTGTCACTCGAGAGCCCTTTAAACCACTTTACGTGCTAGCTGATTTCATGTCGACACGAACTACACCTGATCTTCGCTCATCTCCGCCCTCCTTCCCCCCCCCCCCCCGCCCCCGTTCACCTGCGTCACGGCTAAATCTTTAAGCATGGCGTTGGAACACGCGGCACGGGCATATAATTAGCTTTAAATCCAACAATAAGTTCACAAGATTGAATATTATGCGTCAACAGGAGGCGACGGAGCAAAAAATTTTTAATAAACACGGGTGAACACGAGATTAGGAAAGCAAAAATAGATGGCCGGACATTAGGTATGTGCGAAATATCGTGGGGATGGAGAGGACTCAATGATTTACGTCTCTTGAGGACATCGGGATAAGTACGGGTGGTATTATCATAAAAGAACAGCGGTGGGTTTAACTTCTGGGGAAGAGAGCATTATCAGCCACCTGCTGTTTCAGCGACTGTCGGTTCCCTCAAAACACGCCTTTTACACGTTTTGCGAAAGATGCATTGGGGGAGCCTTCGATTACGTGGGAGCAAAAAAGCGTTCGCAACATCCACAGTGTTTTTTTTACACGTGCAATAAGGGGGTTTTTTGAGGAACAGAAAACCGGGAAAGCCGGGTTTTTCGTTTAAACGAGAAAAGCCGAAGGAGGGAGAAAATTACATTATGAAAGTAAGATTTAGGTGCAAAAAATGATGTTATATTTTTAGATGTTTAGGCAAAAATTGTGTAGCAAAAATTACTTTCTTTAATTAATCTTTTAATAAATTAAGATGCAGCCTCGCTTTAAATTGGGAATACTTTTATTTCTCTATTCAATCTTCTAGATTTAATTAACCAATTAGAGTAATAGAATCTTGGATCTAAAGTCCGGTTTTAGCGGCAAAGTTTACCGTTTTAACTACAGAGCGCTTTATTTAATATTATTTAACGATTTTCCCGCTATTTCATTAAAATACTGTGCATTAAAATACTGTTCAGGTTGATTAATGAATAAAAATCGGATTATTCCGTTAGCTAATATGCATGCGATGGACGGCTTATAATTTCGCGCAATACACGAAATGCAAGTGATTTTTTTGAATCTCTCTTTCTCGGCATTATTTATAATTACACATTTTAAAAATAAACGAGAATAACCGATATATATATAATTTTATTCGGTCGTAATTTTCAGCGCACATAAAGTAATATTGTTTCAACGCCGTGTAGCGATATATATTATTACATTGTACCTACACGCCGTATAAAATTTAGTTGTCAAACATATCGTATTTTTATATTAAAAACGTAGGACTATCTGTATTATACTCTATCGGAAATAACCGAATAAATGTCAAGGGCTGATTAACTTTCGTTCAGGATTTTACAAGCTGTGCACACGGTGCAGCGAATAATATTTGTTGAGCACCACCCTCGTAAGCACCCGCAAACTAACGCGAAAATTAAGACGTCACGGAATTTTTCCTCGAAAGGGCCGACAAGATACGTAGAATATTGTTCCCTCGCGCGCTTCTTTCGAGGGAAGTTTTTGCGAGGTCGGGCGGGTTCGCGCAGTCGTCATTTATGCCCCGGGCGTATACATAACGTGCCCCGCATTCGTGTCGTGCTACTGATAGGAAAGTCGTAAAGATAGCAGAGAGGAAGCGCACTCGTGGATGTTACTTTCAACGCATGGCTCGTTGAAAGGCGAGTGCAGGTGATAAGAGCCGGTTCCTATGCGCGCGTACGAGCAATCAAACGGCGAAGTATCGTATGAAAATAACGGTGGTCATGCTTTCGTTAAACTTGATCACCGCGTCGAGGAATATCGGTGAGAGAAGAGGGTTATTTGCGTAAATATAGAGAAAACGCAAATCACGCGCCAATTGATTTGAAAGCCACTGAATATCGAGCTAAACGGCTATGTTGCCATTTCCTCTCCACAACTGACAGCACTCCCAATAGTTTCGAGCATTCAGCCTCAAAGAAATGGTGCGGGCATTTAGAAAAGAATCACTGTTACGTTGTTACGAAGGATATCCTGAGGTTTCATTTGCGAATGATTTTCTCAGAAGTTGAATTCGGTAACAGCGTCCAGTACCTGCTGGCAGTAGCACTGAGAGGAAACGGGAACGCACCCAAAGTGTCGAACGTGTATAAAATCCCCGCGAGTAGATCGCAAAATCGCATTTTCGCAAGATATAAGTGCCACCCGCTGCGGAGGTAGGTACATTAGTTGCGTCAGTTGCGAATCTGGGGCGAGCAGACGCAGCTAATGTAACGGTCGATTTGTTATCGCGCCACCATTAACATTTACACATCATTAACCGTTAGCAATGTCGATAACCACGCCGCGTTGAAATTCCGCGGAAATTTCATAATATGTGAGAAAATTTGAAAGACCTCCATTTATCTTCCTTGTATCTGCGCGTCGCACTAATGGCAGAATCGCTATCTCGCCGTAGCAGTACAAGGCGCGCGCAAATTATTAGTGTGAATACAGCACTGAAATTCCTCGGGAAGAGAATATTTCGAATTAATTAGTGCGTTCGATCGGCGCGTCGCGATTAAATAACGATAATAAGTACGAGGTAAGGCACGGTTTCCTTTATTTAATATTTTGTAAAACATGTCTTCCATCCATAATTTATATGTTGTCCTTTTAATAATTTTTGATATATTCTAATGAAGATTTATACATCAAAATTAAAGACGATATCGTACACGGTGAGAATTTTCTCTTAAAATTTATCCTGAAAATCATGTAATCATCGAGATACAACGAAATTGCACACGCTCATATTTAAATCCCGAAAATGAAACGAGAAAAATGTATGCGCTGGGCTTACCCTGTCATTGGTCGCCGCGTTGGAGTCTGAGATGGAGAACGTGTCGACGATGGAGTCGAAGCGCACGAGCTTTTTCGGATGATGGGCTTTCTTCGAACGCGGACAGAGCGAGCACATGGCTGGATCTGTCGGCGTAGTTGGGGGCATATTTTCGAGAACTCGTCTTCACGCGATTTCACATTATTGTCGGCATTGCGATTGTCTCACTGCGAACCCATTCGTTCGGCGTAATCCGAATCACCCGTCGATCACGAGCCGAAGTCGGTCCAGCTTTCGCGAAGACGCTACCACGTTTTTCGCGTTGACGCGAAATCGCACTTCGTCACGTAACTTCCAATCGCGTGATTGAAGGGGCCGTTTACTGGCACTAATCGTTTTTATCGTTTTCCGTATATCACTGTTTTTCTCTTCTCATTGCCTTAAATTCACAATTAAGAACTTCGTGGAAAGATATGTAAAAAATTGAGAATAATGTATCTTTCTAAATGACGTTTTTATTATATGTTTTATTATATGTACCATTTTGTATTATATGTACCAAGCGAGAAATGACTCGTCAATCGATGTCGAATCGACATCGTTTCGACATTGATCAAATCATTTTTCACTGAGTATATGAAAAGATACTCCAAAGGTTTTCGATAAGTTTTTTAATTTGAAATAACAAAGAATGAACTTCAGCCTGCATACGTTGTCCCGCTATGAAAACACGTGGGTTTTACTCTAACGCGTATTTTTCTTCCTTTTCTATTTCTTTCTTTTTGAATTCCTATATTTTTGCTTGGACATTTTTTCAATTATTTATTGCACACTCTCTGTTTATAGTGTCAAAAATGTGCGTACATGTAATGAATTATGTGAGTATTTATAGAATGTTGTGCTCGTTAAGCTGTAATTCCCGCGAAGAGCTTCGTGCGCAGCTTGCGATGAAACAAGGGACGACATCTGATAGCGACGGTGTCTACCGAAGTGCAGAGGTCGGTATAGAAGGAATTCGCGACAGTTGCACATGCAACTGCAAAACTGCAATACCCTACGGATGGAGCACAGATTGATCGTGCAACGTTGCGAAATGCGATCGTATTTAAAAAAATTTAGTTTTGCTTTCGCATATCGATACTGTTTATCCGACAAGACAATTTTGTCTTATTCAAATGTAAATACTTTTAAAATATCATGTTTTTCTCCCGTCGCAAAAAACAATTATTCCATCCCATTATTCTTTTTGCCTGTACCGCAATTTTTCAACAGCGGTCCACTTTGAATTTCGTTCAGTTACGCGCGAGTTTCTCTTTAGCGTATTGCCGCTAATTGGTCGACGTTTTTTGAGCTGTTCCAGTTAGCAGTTTATACGTGCCGTAGTAATTTGTTACATAATTGCTTCTCGTTTCTTCGCAAATTGCAATTCATTAGCATAATGTCGTAATCAATAACTCAATTATTATTCTTTCTTTAAAGTCATTTGGCGAAGACTGAGTGCATGGCAATTATGCAAACTTCTTTAATGAAATAATCAATTTTTTTTTCTCGACTAATGAAATAATCAATGCCTCAGTTTTTTCAAATAAAAATGAAAAATATAAACAAGTATATAAACTTGAATAATTGGACATTTTTGAAAGCTTGGAAGGGCCAGTGCCAACACAAGTAATTCAAGTCCATAGGGTGTATCGTATTACGAACGTATTACCAAGTGACGAAATCGAATTCTTTTCGCTAGAAGAAAAGAACGACACGACGCGTCCTTCAAGGTGCATTTGACCCGACGTGTATGTACCTGACGGAAATACAATCGAGTTACAGGCAACCGCAACGCTAACCACTGTCCGTCGACATCGCTTCTCTCGGCCCACGCTTCAGTTAACTAGATATTTCTTCTTCTACGTGGCGTAACTTCTATTTGCACTACCCTTATTGTACATTCTTTCGATGTGCTAGAAATAATCGCGAAATAAATCACGATTATTCAATTGACGTCGCTAGAAAATGGAAAGTTCTTTATAACTTTACGAATTATGTTCAAATCGACCTGAAGATCTACCGCGAAAGAGCTCGAAATTAGGTAAATAAACATTTTCCATAATACAAAAATGCCACCTCTAAATTCTAAAAAAAAATGTATTCTATTTGTGTCCCTTTTCCTCCGATCTGAGACATGAATGAAGAAGATACAAAGCAGTTTCTGTGGCTCGTTGGAATATGAAAACTAAACTCGTCGATCAATCTACGGACAGCTATTTTATATCTCTCATCGTATATATTACTCATGTAAAGGCGCGTAGACTGACTTGCGAATTGATTGTAAACGGAGGTGCCTCTGAACGCGTGCGAAACTAATCGATGTTTTCCCAAACGTGAATGGATCGCGCCTGTCTGCCGCAGACGGAGGACTAATCGACGCGGTTGTTTTAATTACTCAGCTGTAAACGCAACGTAACTTCCGACGTCTGCGGCGGTACATGAATATTGAAATAGTTCACGCGAGAATTCTACAAATTGAAAAATATCTGTACGCATCCGTTTTAAGTAATTAACCTGTTTTTTTAAATAAACGGTTGATTTGCAATAACTTAATTGTTGCGGCATTGAGTTTCAATTGTTAATCAAGTTCATTCTTCAAGCCCACGGACGATTATTACTGTCAGATTTATCGTTTCGTTTGCTTCATGGAGCGCAGAAATCAGTATTAAAATCAGTTAAGGGGATCCTAAAGCCGCTGACGAACTCAGTGTCGATAAGATAGGAGACGGGATTAAAAACGTCAATTATCGACATTTTTAATTCCAAGTTCTACTCGGTCCGAGAAATTTATGGCCAAATTTTTTTTCTTTTTTGATATAAAGTCGACCAGCATAGTCTAGATTTTGCTGCGTACTTTAATTCCGTAAAAGAGTTTTGCATTTCGATAAAGCCAATTGAAAGATTACGTCTAACAACGAATGTCGATAAAGCAGACGGCTTTAGGAGCCCCTTAATAGATAAAATATAACGACAGTTGTACTCGAGTTGAGGCAGTAAATCGTGAGCGATTGTAAAACTGATATCTTACGACGCAGATTAAACAGAACGAGTAGAAAAAGTCCGGGGAAAGAAGAGCTCTGTTGCGAACAAAGGAAGTCGCGCGCGCGTCCCGTCATTCCGCGACGCTAATTGGCGTTTAGCGCTAATGCGCGAGTTAGCGTCAGTTCGTTACCACCGTAAAGGGGAATAACGGGAAGAGAGAAGCGAGGGAGAAGTTGCATGGCTTGACAACTTCTACCAGTTGGGTCACCGCGCTCGAAACCTCGCTTCGGCGACTTTGTTATCGGTCATTATCGCGACTCCGGATGCAATAAATGTAACGCGCAATCGATACTGACCGTCCCTGTACATATAACGCGCACACGAACGTCGACTTGGGATATAGACGGAACATGAATATGGACTTGACTGTCTGCATAACGATAATTGGACAGTAATAAATTAAAGCGATAAATTAAAGCTCGCTCGCGCCACCTTTGTGAAATATTATAATTTGGCGACTCTACTTCACGAGTGTGTCTCTCTCTCTCTCTCTCTCTCTCTCTCTCCCCCCCTCCCTCTCTCTCTTCCTCTAATCGTTTATAACTGACAAAAGTTTATAATTTGCAAGTGCTGGGTAGTACAAAAAATAATGAAGATTAATGCTTCCATATACAACGTTCCAGACCTTTCTCGCACGTATTATAAAAATGTATGTGCTTCGGAGATATATTCGCACGATATTTGTCTAATGCACGATGAGGAACGGCCGTAAAAGAGAATTTAAGATGATTACCAAGTTCCCGCGTGTGCTTGTAATTATGGGAAATGCAACAAGGACTTTGCAGCGTGAAAACGTATTTTTTTCGCGAGGTGACTTTAATTATCGCGCATTTTCTCGCGTACTTTGAAGTCGTGTGAAATATGGTCATCGCGCGCAACGGTACGCGATCCGCCTTCGTGATAAATTGAGCTATGCGTCGGTGCGATTCAAAAGGGAAATGATGGGGTCGTTCGAGAATAAGCTAACGTGTTTTGTTCGCTGAAATGCTTGAAATGCGTCTTTTTTTAAAATTCATTCATCAGATACACTACAATTCATTTTCTATTCATCCTTTCAAGATAAATATTTGTCTGCTCAGGTCTAGGTATTGACTATCTAATTCAGTAGCCTCGAGATATAGATTGACCTATTGACCCTTAACACCATTCCAGCCCTTCCAAATTAGAAACAGCCAAGCCCGTTCCAATTAAAGATAATTCAATATACTAAGTTTGTATCAAAATACATCGTGAAAGATTTGTAACCAGTCTTCTCTCTCTCTCTCTCTCTCTCTCTCTCTCTCTCTCTCTCTCTCTCTCTCTCTCTCTCTCTCTCTTTCTTTCTCAAGTTAATTATTAATCAGTTCTATGACAATTCAATAAGGGATTAGAAAAGTAACGGTAATGACGATGAACTGATCTGTTCTCACGAATTATGCAATGAACAAATAATGGCGAGCCAAAGACTAAATGCCAAGTTCGTCTATAGTTGTGCTATTATCCCGAGTATAGTCGATAACTGGACACTCTCACATAAAAATCACAGATCTGCAGCTCGCTCTGGTGAGGCCGTGGAGGCCGGTCGATACCATCACGCACGAGTTGAAACGCAGCCCGATGGTCCAATTGAAAACTTACAATCGCGATTATATCGCCGGTGTGTTTACAAAGTTGCGGACTTTACGACCTCCCTGCAAGATTTTCCCGCTAGTTTCGAACACACGCCGACAAATGCCGGAACTCTCGCGTGCAAGTACGCGCAGGTGCCTGCCCACTACTACTTTAAGAGCTCTCTAGGAAGAGTTATGAGGACAATCGTTTCCCACCACGGGATCGATAAACGATTTGAATTATTCAATCAGATGTTCTCGACGGATGCCACGAAGCCTTGCACACAGACACGATGCTAAATTTGCGCTGCCTCGTCGTCCGTATTTCTTTAAATAGTCCATAATGTCGTTCGCTTTTTTCGTTTCGTTCCAAATGCGGAAAGGACGTTCACGAGAATAAAAGATACCGGCGTGAAAATTTGTTTTACAAACATTAAATCACAAATATGTATGCACGTCCAAATTTTTCAGCGAAAAAAAATCTGCTGATATTTACTTTGAACGATCTGTAATTTATGTAAAAACGCAGGGTAATATTTATTTTATTTATTATTTTATCATTTTGAAACAAATACGTATACGTACATCGTTTAATTTTGTCCAGCGGGTTTTTATGTCATCTTAGAAACTTAAAATAGGAGAAGATCAATGGCATTTCTGTCGTCTCATTGTAATTATGCGTAATGAACATGAAACGTTTAATTTCTACCTGTTGGCCTCCGAGTGCCAGCTGTTCTCGAAGAGGAATCACTGACTCAACTCGGCTTTCTTAGCGGTGAATGATTTATAGTCGCGCTAGTCTCCACTCAGGTTGCAAAGACGCGTGTCTTGATACGAGGCGTAAGTGCGTAATCATCTCGCGCGACACACATCCGTCGCGTATATGTGCGTACGCATGGCGATTTACGAATTGCGAAACACCTGCACGGATATCGCCGGAAATCACGTCTTCCGCAAAAGAGCGAGCGTGCCAATAATAAATGCCACGTGCTTGCTGTCCGATAAATCACGATGGCGAGACACGCCGTTAACGCCGGCGATATTAACATCGTTATATCGCGTTGCCTCCAAGTTTATTATCAGTGCTAACGTGTGCACACGCGCACGCACGGACCCACCTGTTTATTCACACGACCTCATTAGACAGTTTCATAACGCTACTTTGTATCGCGCCAACAGATACATTTGGCGAATTACGTTTAGTTTTAATTGAATTCCGTTGCAACCTCAATTTCGTTCGCGTAAATAGATTACGCGAATAAATAGAAATTTATTCCATTGCTCTTGGTAGGGCGATGCCGTCCGTCGGGGAAACGGAACGCAAAACGGACTAGAGGGAAGCTGAAATAAATAAATGTTTCGCCTTAGAGTTGCATTAACCAAATTGAAATGCATGAGAGAGTGCACTTCACTCTACTTAAGATTGACTCGTATCTCGAGATTAACTCGTCCTTCGAAAACTTTCCTGTAAGTGCCGAGCGATTAATTTCACCATACTAATTCGTTGGAGACAGCCGGCACGGGTTCCAACATTCGCACTCGCGACGCAAGCGGATTTAAGAGGATGTTGGAGTGATCCTGCACCTTTTGCACCTTTTGCATCTAGAACTGCCAATTCATGAAAACATTTGTGTAATATATAAATTATGTGGCTTTGTGTACAGACCGACAATGTTCCACCAATCGGACTAAATCAGAGAACAGCATGGTGTCGTTGAAATTAAGTTTAGAAGCCTAACAAAAATCTATTTACTCCAATAAGTTACAGGTTGGGTAATCAATTAATGAAACACTGTCGGTCGGTATACAAAAGCCACATAATTTGTATATTACACAAGTGTTTTCACGAATTTACATTTCTAGTGGCAAAAGGTGCAAAAAATGCAGGATCTAGCATCCTCTTAAGAAAGTAAAGTGAGTCTTTCGAAGCAATTAAAGCCCGTATTGGACTACGGATTGAGATTGGGATTAGATTGAAATTTGATCAATCACAGTAAAGTTTATTAATCTCAAGTTTAGTAACTTTTATTCTAATTGGTCAAATTTCAATCTAATCTCAATCACAATCCGTAGTCTGATACGGGTTTTAGGGTATGCTAGAGAGTAATCCTGCACTTTTTGCACCTTTTGCTTCTAGAACTGTTAATTCGTGAAAACATTTGTGTAATATACAAATTATGTGGCTTGTGTGTACAGACCGACAATTGTTCCACTAATCGGACTAAATCAGAGAACAGTGTGATATTGATATCGTTGAAATTAAGTTTAGAAACCTAACAAAGAATCTATTCACTCGAATAAGTTATAGATTAGGTAATCAATTAATGTAACACTGTATGCAAAAGCCACATAATTTGTATATTACACAAGTGTTTTCACGAATTGATAGTATAGAAGCAAAAAGTGCAAAAAGTGCAGAATCCACCATGCCCTTAAGAAAGTAAAATGCGTCTGTCGGATGCGCCGCCGCGCCGCTGCGGACGCTGACCTATATCACTAGCCGGATCGACGCAACGTTTGTAAAGCATTATGTAGTCTCGACACGTGTGTTTCTGTATTTCGCAGTGCGCGCTGGGGTACGTTTTACTATCGATGACTTGACGACGACAGATTAATTGGCTAAATATTATGACGGTAATCAGAACCGGGCGGCGATACGTGCAATGATAAACAAGCGAGCGGAGGTCAACATTGCAGTGCACATTAGTTTGATAATGAGATCGTTGCAGCAATGTGTGCAAGAATTGTTTTACGATGGCAAACAGAACTGGGAGAATGCGAGAATTTCAAATTGGAATTTTCACGCAAACTTTTACTCGTGAGTGAAAGAATGTTTATATTCGCCGATGTCGAAGCTTAAATTTAACGGCCGCGAAAAGACGCTCCGATGAGTCCCATTTGCTAATACGAATTTGTTGATACGGAAAAATTGCAATACAATTATACATTCTTCTTCGGTATTTCTTTATCTATAAATATTTCACAAAATGTTATCTATCAGCATTGTTAATAATAAACGATAATTAACAATTATCGCTCGTTAATTCCCAGAATAATGATAATTAATGAACCGTCGAAGGGAGAGATCGAGTTTTATCTCGGAAAGCACCACCAGTCTAATCTCGTTAGATAAATACGAGGGAGAAAAATGAGCCGTGTGAGCAATATATCACAACACACATGCACATTAGATCCCCTCAAGATAAATTCAACATTCCGCCACGGCGAATCGCAAAGAATTAGGACGAGCAACGGCGCGCGGGGAGGTGCATGGTAATTACCGAGCAAGAGGAAAGAGTCTCTCTTCGTAGTTGGATCCCCGGTCTGTCCGGTGGTCGCGGCGCGATAGAATGGACGTACACGCAACATTGTGCACTTGCAAGCACGGCTACACACGTGCACACTAGGCGATACACTCTTTAAATACCTCGTAATGTACGGCCGCGCTCTCGCGCGAGAGCATCTTACGTACGCGCCTCTGCATGACCGGATGCTGCGTGTACGGTACATAGACAACGGCGCTCCCCCTGCCGTCACCCGCGGCGGGAAACGCGGCCTTTAATCTGGGTGAGCTTGCGGGCCGCGTAGTCGCGAGCACTGACCTACGTCACTGAGAGCACTTGGAACACTAGCGACCACACCGCCGGCTGCGCTGTGTAAGTGCGTCTCCATGTGTGTGGGTGGTCCTCATTCTCTCTCCCTTTTACGACCGTAGTGTATACCTATTTGACCCTGTGTGTCTATGTGTTCCGTATCGCATGCACGGGGGACTACGTACGTATGTTCGCGTCGGTGCGACCGACTGCGCGGCGACTGGCGGGGCGAGCCATACCGCCACCTCGCGAAAACTGCATCCACCCCCGAGAGGCCGCATCCAACCCCGAGACAATCCCGCCGGAATCCTTTCGGGGATTCCGCCGACCCCTCGGCAGGCACTTCGACGTTGACGAGTGCATTGTTATCGTAGCGAGAGCCGTCGGGGCCGGCGTTCCATCGCGCTGACGATGATTACTTTGTGTCGGCGCTCCCTCGCGAATATTACTTGCGAGAGCTATCGCGAAGAAGTCTGTCTACATTAGTTTACCTTGACGGGGTTACACACGTTTTCAGCAATCGATTTTTTTTTCTTCGCATTCAAATTGGTTCTCAATAGTACGGAAAATGTAGCAAAATAATTGTAAGTTGGTAATGAGGAAAAGTTGTTTACAAAATGTTAATTTTTAATTTTAAATGCGTTTTTCTCAAAATAACATTTTCCACCCTGGTCGGCACAACTTGAACAATTTTCGATCGTTCTTCATAATCTTTTCTATTTATTCAGAATTCTCTACAAACTGTCGAGCCATTTTTTCGTTTGTTTTCCTGTAAAAATCTGAACTTTGAATATAAAAAAGTGGGGAAAATTGAAAAGTAAAAACAATTGCTCGACAGTTTGTAGAGAATTCAATTCCGAATAGATAGAAACGAAGATCATGAAGAAAGATTGAAAATTGTTCAAGTGATGACCATTCTGTCTTAAAACGCTGCAATTTTTTTTATTTCTCCAAACTTCCAAAATTTAGCTCAACAGTTTGTAGTCACACAATCATTTCACAAGAAACTTTTTCAATTTTACCAATGTGTTGACGCCACATGGAGTCCTGCAATGCTCGAAGACTCTAGAATGGCGGAGCATATCAAAACGTAGAATAAAGGTCTCAAATAATTTTTTTTACAATTGAAAAGATAAACAGTGCTATTTATGTAGACTCATTAACTTTTCGTATTTAAAGAAATTCTCAAAATCACTAATTTTTCACTGTTGAGCAAGAGACTATCCTGTTATACAACTGAGACATTTTAGGGAAACTCAATTCGTGCGGCAGAGGTGCACTTTAAAATTCAATTAAGTGACAACGATAACGTGACGATTATGAGAGATAAAAAATCTTAATCCATGTATGTAGGATTGTTCGCGTCTCAACCTATTGCTTGAACCTCGGATCTCTCCTGATTTTTCTCGCAGCTCGAAATGTGGAAATTTTTCTCACGTGGCGAGTAGTGCCGGGTGAAATTCGATTACCGCCAACTTTCGATTATCGTCAACTTTGCCAGTTCGCAATGAGATTTGCGCGGCATATGTCGTCCGTAAGACAACAGGTCGGGATTTTGTTTCCAGCGAACAATAATCGAATTACGAGCGCGGTTTTCGATAAATGTCTGGAAATGTTTACGCTGAAAAACACGAGGTCGTGGACGATTCGTATAGAGAGGCACTCGCAATCGTTTCAAATCGATATGCTCATGGAATTGTCTGCTGATGTGGTGATTTCAAAAGCACCCTCGATATAAAATAAAACAAAGGGAGAAAGAGAGGGGGAAGAAAAATAAAAATTGAGAGAGAAATGGCAGAGAAAGAGAGAAATCATTGCGGAAGCTTTTAATTAAAAGCATCTACAGCGCGGGCGGAGTGCAAACAATACGGCCATTGTATTGTGTGCCATTTGACAGTCGGTTGCCAGAATGCGCCGGTTTATGCGATATTTTCCGTACATAAAGAGAAGTCATTCTCAATGGAAACATCGATCGCTCGCGGATCGTTATTACTAAATGGAGATTTTTCCATGCCGATGCAACGCTCAACGAGATGTAACGTCCATTGTGTATGTTTACTCTTTCATTTAGTTCTGCGAAGCGTGAAAGTATCGCACCCTCATCGAACATTTACGGCAGATGAAAAGAAAGAAGGCGTATTCACGAGGCATTGACAAAAGTACAATTGTCAATTGTATTCTTCTGGCATGAAATAAGATGCCAATTTTTTTTCATACTTAAAACTTCCATACTTCCGCATAAATGGTGTTTCCAATTTCACCAAGAGTAAAAGTAATACATAACATTGTTTAATGTAAATCTGATACTAATACAATTTCACTATCTTCGTGCAGTTTAATATTAATTAATTTTTATTAAATTTTATTTTATTACATTTTACATTTTGTATTAAATTTTACTTTCAGTACGGATTTTATTATTTTATTTAAGTGTTCAATGTCCTGTTAAAAATGTATTTTGTTTTTCATAATATTTCATCCGTTTCAATTTATATACCTTTTATTTTATACACGGATATAAATAGCAATCTTATTTTCAGAAACGTTTCAGATATTCAAATACTTCTGTGGAAAGTTTTTCTATAAGGTATTCTAGGCAAAGCTTTCAAGAATTCTAGACATTCTGGACTTCCACGAATTTCCGGTTTCAAATAATATAATATTCAAAACAGAGTTCTCGCAGCAGAGCATAAATTCCCACTTTCGTGTTGCGATATCGAGCAATAGTTACCGTCTTCGTTTTCCATTACGAGACACGCGCGTTCATGAACCGAGCACTAAGTTCTTCGAATACTTTCAAATGAAGAACTCCAGCTACACGAGAAAATTGTTTTTGAACGTTGATAATAAGATGATGACGATTAATATAGCACTGCCGTGTCCGTGTTTAGCGGAGCGTGCGAGAAACACGGAGGCATCGCGGGCGGGATAATTGAGAAAAAGTTGAGCTTTCGGAAAAACAGCGAAGATGCAGAATAGTGATCGGACATGCCAGAATCAATTGTGAGCTGCGAGAAGTCGTCAGGCCCGCGGTGCCCGCTTTCGTGTCGCGGTATCGAGCAGCAAAATTCCCCGTCTTCGTTTCTCAGGTACGCGGCACGCGTGTTCGCGGCTGAATCACGAGTCGCGAGTCTCACGAAGTCCCTCGATTGATTCGCTCGTATCACGAGAAGCCTCGCTAAATATATTCAGAACGGGAAGTCGCCGTCGTTCTTTTTGCCGGTGCTCCACAATACGGTCCTGCAGTAACCTAATTTTTTTCCCCCCCCGCGAATATGCACACACATTGATTCCGTTGGAACTGACATGTTTCACATTCCGTGCTCAATTTCTGTTGCCCGCGTTTAGAACGTCTGACGTTGCTCGTAAACGCGATAGCGTTTAAATTGCTCCTGCGTTTAAAAAGAACCTCCATTAAAAAAAGTACTCCGTCTTTGTAGATGCAATGTAATTGATCTGGATGCATTGAGTGCGTTCCGGCAAGACACTGCTACCGTAGCGCTACAGCTTTTTTGCTACAATTGTAGCGGCGCCATACTTATATTAGCCTGCCATAACCTCAAAATTCTATTTTAATCGTAGGAGTCGCGTTTACCAACTAATTGAAGCGGATAGAATGGAAAATATTGAAGATTGGCTCATGAATGACATATTGTTCGATGATTTATCAGATAAAAGCCACAATGAAGAAGAAGAAGTTCCGCTACAGTTGTAGTGGAAAGTTTTGCCGCAACGTACTCGTGTAGCGCTACCGTAGCGCTGTAGTAGCCGCTATAGTAGCAGTTTCTTGCCGGAACGCGCTTATTGTCTCGCAACAAACAACAATTCTTACTCCGCTTAGCCCGATCGCGCAGCTACGTGATCACGAGGGATTAATCGCGATTAAGCTGAAAGTTAGAATGAAACGCGGCACGTTAAGTCAATCGTAACACGTGACGCGATCAAACGCACGCAGCGGCCGCAAATCGTGATTTAATTTTGTCGCGCGATCTATCCCGCTTTAATCACGATTCGCCGTGCTGATTTGCAGCCTGCAGTCAGCCTGCAATTTAACTTCGCCCGGAGTTCTCGCGCGAGTCCCGATTTTCCACGGACGGCGAGCGCGCGAAGAAATTTTAATTGCATCCATACTGATTAGATGATTTCGAGCACTCGTAAGTGTCCAAGATAAATAATGAAAAATCCTCAGCCGGAGATCTCGATTAACATTTAATCGGGAGTATAATGCAATCGATCAGGTTAAATGTCAAGGCGAGATTGCCAATGAAATTATGAACTTTGCATACACGCGCGAGAATTACGGGAAATGCGCGCGATAAAAAATACCAGCGCGCGATTAGTAAATAATTATTCAGGCCTATCCGTGATATTTCGCCGGTAGCGCCGTGTACACGTTACGTCCGAGTGCTTAAAGTAAATGTCAAATGGAGCCCGACATGGTAGGCGCGTACATGCAAAGAGTTCGTTACACTCTAATTCCAGCGATTTCCTCGCTGGGCGACACGCATCGCGTGCACATTAATGATTGGCTTCGCGATTATACAACGCACGTAGTCACCCATAAAAATCGAGCATGCCAGATAATATTCCGGTTTTACATTAAACAGTTAGAAGAGGAAAAATCAAAACCGAATTGCCCGCAGTATACTTTCGCGGGAGGAGAAATTTTCATTTCTATTTCATATCTTGATGCATGTCCAGCGTATCATTTGGTGCAAACCAATCGTTGGCTCGTTGTTATTTTATACAATTATGTCAATAGATATTATTGAAAGATCTTGATAATAATGGGGACATCGAGTACAGAGTTAAACCGAGGATCAAGATAATTTCGCGGTGAATTAATGGCGTCATCCGTGATGAATCTGTCAGATATCGAACTGGCAATTTACGCGAACATTCGGTTCTTTCATAATGTGAATCGACGTGAGTGATTCAATTAAATCATTATCGATATGACAGCTTGGTAGAATTTTATTCTTCGATTGTGCGTAAATATTTGTTCAACGCCCTCTGTTCGCAATTTTTGGAATATTCTTTACGACTGGAGTAAATGCCAGGACAACGCAATTTTATAACGCGCTAAATTTTATCGCTCTACGTTTATGGGGGGTTTTTTTTTACTGTAATGACTTTCTTTCTTTCGTTCCGCGATTTTAAAAGATATCGAAAATTCTCCGTCGCTTCGCCGACTTAAAAATCAGGTCTCGCGGCACGACGAAAGTAACTTTTATCGTCGAACGTTTTCGCTGACCGAGAAGCACAAGGAAACTGGGCAACACCAGAGGTAGTATCTAGGTCGTTCTAGGTCACGTGGAAGTCGATTATCCGACGGTATCATACATGGGGAAGACAAGAGACGCGAGCGAAGCGTATTCGACTCTCGTCTACCTTAATCTTTTCGTGCTTAGTCGGTTTCCTGAAATCTATGTCACTTCTTGCGAGATTTTAATGGACATCCGCCGTTTCAAATCTGCACATTCATCCAGACTAGATGTATCACTTCCGCTAATAACATTTTCGTGCCTAAAGCAAGTCAGGTGACGGTTGTATATCTTTCGCCTAACGTAATCGGTCTCTCACGCAAGCGGCTTACAAGTTTTAGGCAAGGAAATTATTCCCAAGCATTATTTTCGGAATATTTTTCTCACGCTACGTTGATACGAAATTTATGGATACAGACGTGTGGACGGATTTAATGAAATCATCTTGCACTTAAGAAGACACGAAGAAGTCTCCTTCTGTCCGCGTTTATTTTTTCAAGATTGGTCTAGAACACCCCCTCACCTGGCCTCGATTCCGGCGACGGCGCAATTGGAAAGATTCGTGTAAAAAACGCGTCGATAAATCACGAGTTGGAAAAGAAGGAGCGAAGGTGAGCTCGCGTCGAGGAGACAACGGAGAGAAAAAGGGTGGAAAAAGACGTCACGGGCAATTCATGCGTCATCGTTGCCGGGAAATGAAATTATATTATCGCGCTGTTCGCGTAGCGGACCCATCGTGTTAGACCGGATGATGGGGATGGTAATTTATCGCGCGACATAAATTATGTATAACGCTGAAACGACCCTCTTGGCGCGCGACGAGTTTGTAGTTACCTTCGTATAACCGGTGCTTCTTGTCTTAAGTAGCTGAAACTTGGTCTTTAGCGAGCGTTTGCAACCCTCGTGGATAGGATCGTTTCGCAGAAAATTATCGGACTACTTGCGAACTTCCGGCGTAGTATAAGAGACTTTTCATCGATCGACTAAATACTTTTCGAGGGCATCAATGCGCTTAACGATTTCATGTTGATCAACTGTCGCTTACGCTTAAATTTACGACGAGGAACATATCGACTGATCTCTTTCGCAAGGTCGTATCTCGATTTTACACAATTCCCGGTTTATCCGTTCAAACGCTCATTCTGGCCCTAAATGAGTGTTCAAGCAGAAGAACCGAAAATTGCGTAAAATCCCCAGTGACTTTTTTTCTGTTTCCTAAACTCAAAGTTTGGCTCGGAGGACTGAAATTTTCATCGAACGAGGAGGTCATAGCATCCGCCTATTTTGCAAAGACGCCAACTATTATTTGGCCGGGTTAAAGCGGTTGGTGCATCACTGCACCCTCAGAAAGGATTTCTGTTACCGAGACCAAAATATTCTTGACGCATTTATATTTCTCACAATCTCATTTAATATAAAAATAAGACGATATCAAAATAAAATCGAATAATCCTTATTCTCCTCTATCGAATTAAAAAAAATGGACTTACTATATTAAGACAAAAGTAACTTATATAAATGCAAGTTTATATATTCTTGCGTTTAAAGTAAATTTTCCCTCCGACTTACAACGCACAAAGTTGGCACCGCGATATTCGACAAAAGACGATACATACTAACATTTTATTCTAGATTTTAGAATTTTTCATTTAAGATTAAAATATTCCTTTCCCTATAATAAATATGATTAGCGCTATATCGAACCTACTTTCTGATACATTGAAGTGTAATAGCATTGGATCCGGAAATATTTTTCTGTGGATGTGGAGTATCGAAATCATAAAAATATAATTTAAATATTGTTCATATATTTCACATACATTTTCAGTATATTTTTGACATAGGCATATACTATTATATACGATTGTTTTAATAGAATTTTTATATACCAAATGTATGAAATATATTACCATATATTTTCACCTACTTTTTGAAATATATATTTTTCCGCGGGATTAGTATTAGCGCTGGGAAAGATTAATGCGCCGAGCAAATATTTTCACGTGGAAATATTGGCGTTTATAATTTCTGGAAGATTAAGTGAAAAGAGTGTCGCGAAAAGAAAAGCGTCGCAGCCGCGGGGGTGAATGAGTCCTCAATGCGAGATATCAATTCGACGCTGAGTGAGAATGAAAGGATCCCAACCATCCCCGCGCGTTCTCTGTATCGTTACACCCTTTCTTACGCACCCAAATCGCGCCTGTGTATGTCGCGCGAGCGTGCTGCAAAGGAGATTGTGCAATGCAACCGTCGCCGCGGAATGCACGTCTCATTCTCTCTTAACGACCGTCGTTTAGGGGGTTGGGGTAGGGGGCGATAAGAGCCCTCCCACCTCCTCGCAGCTTGAATTCGCGCGTTACTCGCGATCAACGATTAATCTCGCGAAAATGATCCGCGTTCCCCGACGCAGGGGGTGCGCCCATTGAATTTTCGCGCGACGCTATCTCGCATTGTGCGCCGCGCGTCTGCATAATTTATATTTAACGATCCTCCCCTCCGACCTAATGGATTCGGATTCAATATCGATGGTCTCGTCCGATGAATTCCGTTCGTGGAATATCTATGGAAAATTGTGCCAGTGAAATTTCGCCCTCGGAGTTTTCGAATCCTCGAAAGGTAACTCAGTTTTCAAAGTAGAATCTGCTGCACCCTCGATACATTCCCAGTATCGATAGGTGTCTTAGAGCGAGGTGCAAGAGATTAAGATATAGCGAAATTGTTATGCGCGAATACTTTTCGTATCTTTCTATTTTTGTTCTTTATATCCTTTTCTGTTGGACGAACTGTGCGCTTTTGCGAACGCACTCTTTCCCCCCTACTCTCTTACTCACTTGCTCACTTACTCTCTTACGTAGTTCTCTGCAATAAAGAATTGTTCGGTCATATAAGGGTAACCGTGATATTCTTTTAGTCCTACGTCCTACCTTTCGATTAATCTCAATTACAGAAGATCCATATATAAAAGAAATAATATAATAACATCAATAAATGCACGAAGTGCGTCTAATGGCATTTGTAAAAGAATTGTAAATTTGATCAAAGTCCGACTACGTAGGTGATTTTTGGAAACGATAGGCATTATCATATACACATAGACTCGTGTAATTTTCCGTAATTAAAGCCGTGTAATTATCCCGGAGCGGTGGCGATGCCGATAACGCACGGTAACGAATTAATTAACCTAATTCCCGAATTATTTATACGCGAGCGAAGGCCGTTGTTATAATTGTGTGCGTTTGCGGGGAAAATTCGACGTGTCCGGCCGACCGGTTGCCCCCGGCTGGCACCCCGGTTTACGTGCGATTAAATAACCGGAAGACGCGACGGCGAATCCGGAAATCGTGCAACTTCACTCCGCGCCGATTATATCGAGCGATCCGGATGCGCGACCGCGAAATATCCCGCCCTACATATCGGTCCCGCTATCGACCGCGGCTGCTGGCGATAGAAAAACATTGCACCCCCGCGAAGTACGATCAATAATGCCTTTCGGTTTTTCACACCCGAGTGTCCAAGGACGTCGGGTCGGACGCGAGGAAACACCCCTCTCTCCTTCTCTCCCTCTCTAGAACCCGCCGCCACGTACGAAGGAGCCCTCGTCGTCGTCACCTCGGCGGCCACGCGGTCCCAACGGGATAAACGCACCGCACGTTCGCCGGAACTGTTGCGACCGAACCGCCCGCTCGCGAGCACCGTCGCGTGTCCGACTCCCGAGGCCGACGGGCTGCAAAGTCGCGGCAGAACTGTTTTGTCCACGTGTTGCGGACAGCCAACCGGGGGGTAGGGTAATGCAGACCTCGATCTTACCACGTGACAGACCGTAGCGAGACCGCGCGGCTTCCCGGGGAATCCCCGGGATGACCTCGCGCCGTCGTCCACCGCCCTCTGCCGGAGGGTGCGGCAGGCTATTCCGAGGGTGGTTCGGCGAGTGGCGGTCTTGAGATATTCTAAACGAGATTGGAACGTCGAGACTACCTCGACAAGGTCACAACTGGGTGTTAATTGCGATTTAGAGGCGCGGAATCGTTCGAGATCCGTTCACTGAATCCGTTTTCGATTCAATTTAATTCTCATTAAATTGTACACGCCGAGATTCACGGTAGCGCTGAATAATTTCTCTGATTGCGTCGACACGCGAGAGTGTTGAGGTCGCACGCACAAAGCGTGTACGCTAAGTCTTACGATTTCACGATTCGTTAACGTTTGTCAATACTCGTGGCACCCGCTAACGCGGAGGGTACGTTCTCCGACCGTTACCAACCGCAGGAGGAATCGCGCTCATCGATCCCGCGGTAAGGGCGAGTATCTTCAGGGGTGAAAACGTAGGTGGCGAACATTCCGAGCTCGCGCACGCATGCGCGTCAATCCTTACCGCGCGACCCTTCTTATCTGCCACCTCATCCCCCCATTTGTGCCGAATTTGAAAGCGAAAAAATGTAGGCAAACGTTTACGTGAAAACCGGACTCCCGTTCTCTCGCTACACGTTTAACATTTTATACAGAGTGTTAAAAAAAGACCGGAACCTCTGAATAACTCCGAAAATATGCAAGATAGAAAAAATGTTTCGGACAAGAGTTGCAGCATTTGAAATGACGCATTACGCAGTAATACCAGTCTGACCTTGAAGAGCTTTGTCAAGGTCCCCTGAAGGACATCTTAAATTTCTTAAATGGGACCCCCTATTGTTTATTATACTGTTTTATTTCACTAATTACTATGAACAACTTTTGTCTGAAACATTGTTTGATTTGGCTAATACTTTTTGAGATATCACAAGCTAAATATTGAAAAAGTTATCAATTTTTCCTTGAATATCTCAAAAAGTATTGGGCAAATAAAAAAATGTTTCGGACAAAAGTTATTCATATTAATTAGTAGAATATAATAGTATAACAAACAATAGCGGGTTTCATTTAAGAAATTTAAGACGACCTTCACGTGGCCTTGACAAAGCTCTCCAAAGTCATACTGGTATTACTGCGTAATGCGTCATTCAAAATACGGCAACTCTTGTCTGAAATACGTTTTTCTACCTTGCATATTTTCGGAGTTATTCAGGGGTTCCGGTCTTTCTTTAACACACTGTATATAAAATAGGCGTCTAACGTACGGTACGTTAGTAACAGAAGTTTGCACACTTTTTTCTTATCGCGGCAAACACTTACCTTGTTGAGCGTCTCATGACCGATGTGCGGGATACCGTCCGGATGAAGGATACGGTCGACCGAATTCAGTCTGGGAACTCCATCTAGTTGGGCCGCCTCTTTCAATTGGGGTGGCGACGGCGGCGGTGGTAATTGTTCCTCCACCCCCGTGCCGTCAAACCTCGTTTTCTGCAACGCAGAAGAGAACAATTTCATTACGTTGTTATCCCGCGCACCAAAAGGTCGTAAAAAAGCCTGGCCCGCCGGCACATAAATACTAATATCTTAACGAGCAACTTGGCACAAGCGTTTTGGCAATCGCGAAATGCTTTCTTCCCATTGAGAACGCTATAGTTAAGAGATGCACATTTTTCTCGACACCTGCGGAGATAATTTAGTGCGAATTTTCTCAACGTTAACCGGCCGCGCGGTCTCTCCCGCTCCCACAGCGCGGGATTCCGCCGTTACGATCTAATACTGTCTTACGCTTACTTGCGCTAGAACTTACGTGATTCCAGCAGCACTCGCAAACACCCCCGCCGTTCTCAAAGTTACGCGAAATCGCATTATTCGCGCCACGATTGTTGGGCGAACTCGGCGTTGAATTGGCGTGTCGCTTCGCCCTTCGACGTTTTCGTATTTTAGCCGGCACGGCAAACATGTAATCACTGAATCGACGCCTTGAGTGACGTACGATCGACACCCAGTCTATCATCGTGCGAAAACAGTCCGGCCGCGCGTGATATCCCAAATATATATATATTTTTTTTCACTGTACGCTGTCCGTCAAAAGTCCACTCGATTTGCTGTTGCGCAAATTTCAAGCGAAATAGAATCGTTATGCAGTGCCAGTGGAAGGAAAGGAAGAGCAAACTGTAACATGTAAATATCTGTTGAACAGTTGCCACTTTGCGCTTCGTTCATTTCACGAAATCATTACGGAAGCTATTATTCTAGGCAGGATCGCATTATTTTAACTCGAGCTCGAGAATTTTATTCCAATAGAGGAAAGTCGTCTATTGTGAGATAGGATTCTAATGCGAGATAGTGGGGTTTTTAACGTCCAAATTTAATCACAAATCTTTCTTCGCAACGGTTACGCGATCTAATAAGCAATTTTCTACTGAACCGATTTCACTCTAAGGGCAATAAATTCATGGCGGAACCAACAGATGAAAGATGCCATCTTGTATTAATTCTTTATGAGTGCAAAGTGATGTAACTAAAGAACATAGTGAACGCAGTGTGTATCGTATAATAAAATGCGGAGAATATTATTTCCAATATAAATACGATTCTTACTTTTACATATAGTTATTCGAAATTTTACTTGTGGCTGTTATTGCAATATTTATAGTACAGCTTACCAAATTAATAGCTCATTTGGTTATGACAACCATATCGTAAGTTGCACGGATCAATATTGAGAACTATAATACATACATTGTTAGGTCAACCATAACTTACGTAGTATAAAGAATTACAAAAATATGTGGTTGGCTCCTAAAATGACTATAAATTATAGCGAGATTGTGGTAACTGCAACCATTTTTTCCATCAGCGTGTTAAAAACAGTTCAACTCTTTCTCTCGCGGTAACAACTTCTTGATTTAATTATTACTTCCATTTTATGAAAATCCTTACAAACGCGGGGCTCTGAACTTTTCAATTAGCGTTCAAACTAGCGCGTTTCGGGCTTCGAGGTAAATTTTTGCGATTCGGTTAATCTGCTGCTCGCCGTTTTCGTTGGTTCGCGCTGCTCGAACGCTTTCAATTCAGTATCGCGGGCGTGCCCATCGTCGCTGGGGATCGATACCGATGGTGAAAAGAACGTCGGGGATATATGTATGTCACGAATCAAATCCCCCTTTTCTCCCGCGTCTTGTGTTCTGAAAGTGTGTCATAAGTATCAGGCTGCCTCTGTATTCCTTGTTACGCTACATGCGCCGTATTCTTCCGATATAGTCGTGTCGATCATTACTGTCGAGTGCATTCTCCGAACGCGAATAAAGATGCTGACAGGGGATGTTGAGCGCGCATTTATGTCGAGAATTAAACGCGGCTGCGAAAACAATATTCGAAATCGGCGAAACGCATTAATTGGGTTTGACCATCGGCGGGCTTTTAACCGATAATTCTCAAATAATTATGCAAAAATTACTTAACTAGCGCACACGCAATATCGCAGTTTTACGATAATTGCACGTAACCGAAACATTTTTTTTTTTTCAAATACACCGCGATAAACGAATTGTTGTTTGAAAGAGGAAATATTTCAAATTCCCCGCTATTTTTATTTTACCTGTTATTCGGAGCCCGTTAACTATTAGTTTGCATTTCAACTTTTGGTAACATCGTAGCAAAATATTTCAAGCTTAATATAACTATTTCACGCGTGTGTACTTTGCGCTTCACCGAAATCTTCGTCCGTATTTTCACACTGGCGGGAACCCGTGTAAGAATAGATAATGTTCGGGCGCGCACCACACATGCTTGCTATGCTCGCGAGCGTAATTTGCAGCGCGGGCAAAGGAAAATTTCAGAGTGATTGAAGCGCTTACGGGCTTCCAAGAATACCAAACACCGCCGCATATTGTTTATGGAGGAACCGCGCGTGCGAGAGGGAAATAGTTTAGACTCGGTACTTCAGCGAGCAATCTCCATCAACATTCTATTCCATGGAAACGCATCCCTTCGTAAATCCCTTGATTTTATATATCACCATGCCTCAACTCATCGCGTTGCCACTTTTCAATATCGTCGTTCTTTGAGAGAGCACTTTTTACACGCGTTTTTAGTAGACGACGCGACGCGCGATCTCGCGTTTTTATGGCATCAGAAAGAAAGAAATTTTAACCGTGACAGACATCGCTGGGATTCGTCGGGCTCAATCGCGAATCACAGACTTTTACGTTTGTTTCTCTTTTATGACACAATCTTCCAGTAAGATTTCTCTTCCTTCGCTTCGTCCCGCATTTCTTATCGAATCGCGACGTAACTCTTTCAAGAAAAACACGACCGCTTTTGAAGGCAAAGTCAATTATTTCTGACTGTGCCCATTAATAAATTCCCCCCCCCCTTTTTTCTTTATTCTGAATCCTAGATTATATTAACGAAATCGACGATTTTGTCTTAGCGAAAAATTATCTACAGAGGAAAATCCCCTATTACGAGTAGACTCCTAATATGAGACAGCGGGGTTTCTGCTAAATTAAGGGCATCATTTGTTGGTTCTACCATGAATTTATTGCCCTTGGAGTGAAATCTGTTTAGTGGAAAATTCATTGTTTATAGATGTGTAACCGTTGCGAAAAAAGATTTGTGATTGAATTTGGATGCCGAAAACCTGCTATCTCATATTATTATAAAAGCCTATCTTATAATAGGGCACCTTTCTCTACGTCATATTCGTAAAATCAACATAAATATAAATCGAAAAGCTTTCAAGTTACCGTCACTTTAATGTAACCATTTTAAACATAAATCTTAAAAATGCCTTTAACTTTATACGTATAAAAACAGTTTGCAATGTAAGAAAAATACTCCCGTTCGAATCAACATGTTATACATTTTTGTTGGAGATACACTTCGATAGCTTTACATCACACTGTGTTTTTGACGTTCTCAAAATAAATGTCCATGTTCCAAGCATCTCGCGAACACTTTTACGGGGAATAACAATGTAATGTCGACGGGTAAGTGCAATTAGCGGCGCCCGTGGAAACAAACGATTGCACTTGACGACACGATCGCGTCTTGGCTGTTTTTCGGAGCAGCCCGGCTTTACACTTCGGCGTGGAAGACGTCGGCGCAGGTACTGATGTAAAAGTGACCCGACGCTGGTATCAATAGCGTGCCGATGCTTCCGAGGAAGGCGTTGCCGTCTAATTCTGACGCCGAAGCATCTTCGCGATTGGACGGCGGACTAAGGACCCTCGAAAAAGCTCGCTTCCTTTTTCCCCGATCGGGTCCGAAAATTTGAAAGACCCGCGCGATTAATTGTTACAGTCATGCGCTATTTATAAATTCAACGAGTCGCGTAATTTATTTCGTGGCGCTCGACCGGCGATTGTCATTTAGTGTCGAGTGGCCGCGACGCGAAATGTAATTCTCAGACGATGGTGACGCAACAGTGGTTGGAGACCGATGCCCGAAGAAATTGCGTCCGCATGCGAATGTACGTCCAGCCCGATTAAACTTTCGCTTAATTAAACTTCGCACCGCGAGGTCGGTAGGGTCTTCGGAATTGCGTTCTAAGTGGACAATCGTTTATGGCTTGGGTTTCATATTTTTCCCACACAGCGAATTTAATTTCGAAACGTACAATTGGTATATCGCTCGCATATTATAATAATAAAATAATACAATATTAAATATAAAATTTGATCATACAATTAATAATTAATAAATACTCGGAATCTAATTCGAGTCAGGACGCTTGTCTGGCAAAGTGCATACCGCTGTGAACAATATCGCTCACTGTTTTCTAACGAGTTAATTAAAAAATAACAAAAAACAAGGGCGAGCCGGTTCCAGGAGCTGGTTAAATGGCGATCAATAATAAAGTTCCGTTAATGGATATTTTTCCTCATGCCGTGCAACGGCAGGCGGTATCGACGTTTCGATCATTAATGGATTAAACAAACCTGAGCACGGCACATCCAAGCCGGAAGTTAATCAGGTTACTGAAATCAAACGGAATGCGTCATAATGCAACCCCCCCCCCCCCCCCCCCCGGGGCCCAGTTCTGTTTCAAGCATTTCGTCGTATTCCACCTGTAAATACGCGGACCGCGAAACGGCATCAATAATGACGACACGCTGATTTTCAGTTCGGTTTACAAGCTGGGTCGTCGCGGCTATCGGTGCGTTGGTCGCAGCAAATAACGGCCACGGCCGACTTGGTTCGCCAATTAACGCTCGCAGTCTCGGGACGGCGAATTATGGGACCGCGAGGCCGAAACTGCTGGCTGGCGAATAGCAATTGCGTTGGTCCGATTTATCATTTAGCTTGCCGCTTCACGCATCGGAATTCACTTCAGAATTTACTCGCGGGCGCAACAATACGCGAAATATCCTCGCGCGCGGGGTTAATTAACCGTCACGCACAGCCGTCTATCGCGTCGGTCTTTTCACGAAATGGCCTCGCGGACTGGTTTTATTCTGCGAATCGGATGTCCATTACGAGCACAATGCCGGGGCACAATGCGGCGACTCGTAGCAGCAGGAAACCTTGGACTTGATAGGAAGAACATGAGGAGATAATCGAGAGCGGCGCGATCGTGTTCTGAAACGAAGCGAAGAATTGCGCGGCAAGGTCTTGCGCCATAACGATGGCGAAAGGATGAGGAGCAGGACGGCGGAAAATTGCAGTCTGCAGCTGACGTTAAAGCGAATTAATTTCTATGTTTATAGTTAACCGAGGTAAACTCCTTATCGTCTTCGTTAAGAAACTCAAGCAGACGAATGCTCTTTTCATGTTAAACTTTAAGTGCGTGCTAAGCCCCTTGAAGGCAGCGAAAAAGCGGCTACTTGGGTACTTCATGGCCTGTATTAATATAATTACTAGCATATCAAATGGAACAAAAGGCCGGTGGGATCATACAAAAACACCTTGAGCGTTAATTGCGCCGTTGCTCTTAATTGGCCGGCGTACTTCAACCGAGCCTAGTCGTCGTTGGCTCCTCCAAGTTAATACGTGTTAATTATAGCGAATTCAGTCGGACGGACACTTAGAATGCCCATTAAAGTCGTACATAAATCGACGTACTCTCTTAAAGTCGCTGCGATTTGCGGTGCTATAACCAGGGGAGGTAATGAGTTACTTGTAACACCGTTGCAGTTACTTTTTTTGGTAACAAACTGGTAATAGCGTTACATTTTGTTTCTGCAACTGTAATGGTAACGTAGTTACATTTTTCCAGTAATGGTAACGAATTTAACAGTTACTTTTATCGCTACTTTTTATATTCCAAACTAGTCTATAATATAATTTTCGTATATTCAATCTTCAGTCAATAGTTTTAAGTGGATAGCTTTTAGGAGGGTGGGGGAGAGAGAGAGAGAGAGAGAGAGAGAGAGAGAGAGAGAGAGAGAGAGAGAGAGAGAGAGAGAGAGAGAGAGAGAGAGAGGCGCCAAGAGTCATGTGACCAGCCATTCGTAATTCACTAGCACGATATAACTTGAACTGTATATGGTTGAATTTTAAGTATATTATAAAACGTTTCTCCTTAAATTTTTTTCGGTCTTGCAATTTTAAAAATAAAATTGTATTTAATATTACAAAGTAACGGAAATAGTAACGAATCATTACTTTTTAAGTAACGATAACTTCACCATCTCTGCTCATAATTACGATCAGTCAACTATTTACTGCTACTTTTCAGTGATAATACACTGATTCCCAACGAGAACACTAACGTCGAATCAACGTCGAATTGACGTCAACAGGGTCGAAACCGCGTCCCGATCGTAAATTTTCGAAAGTAATGAAAACTTTTGAAACTTTACTTTTTGCATTACATTTTGTATTAAAATTAATTCGTATAAAATTTCGTATTAAATAAGTTAACTTGGCAGTACTTTCCAATAAAATGTTAAAAGTATTCAGAACGTTGAACATGGTAACTTAATAAAATAAATAACTTAATTATTTTCGAAAACTAACGGTTGGAACGCGGTTTCGACCCCATTGACATCGATTCGACATTGGTGTTCTCACTGGGTTGACTTTAAGACAGTAAAGATGTATATTTAATATAAATATGTAAACAGGGGCTATGAACCGTGAAATACATTTACTGTGCCCTTTGGAAAACAAGTGTTTTATTATACGATATATTTGCATTTCACTTTACACTCAGATTAGTATAGAACGGGCCATAATGTGCACCAGTGCGCACTGGTGCGTCCGACCGAATTTGCTGCTAATTTAAACGAGCCTAGTTATTGTATATAATCGCAAGAGTTTACCGTAATTAAATTTTGCCCGGAACGAGAGGTCGCGAATCTACGATTCTTGTCGACGAGAGTCTGTCGGTATTTTGACGTGGAAGAATTCCCGATAAAAAGAAGCCGGCGAGGTATAAATTCGTGCTAGTTGTGAAAATTGTTGATGGCACCGGTGAAAACGCAATCCGTCGAGTATTCATCGAGATTTACAGTGCGCACGCACTGTGCATATTCATTCCGATTTCCGCGAAATGCCGAGACACGATAGATATGCATTAAATCGACGCTTTTATTTCCATGCTGAAAATATCGCCCGCGCGTCCGCGCGCTACTCGAACGGACAAGTACAGCCGGGGACTACGGTACATATCGAATAGATTTAAGTGATGATAAAAATGCGGCCGGCGCCGATTTTTCAATGGTGGGTCGCGTATCGTGCGGCCACGTATATGTAAATACACGCTAAGTTACGCGCGTGTAATAAAATTTTTCGCAACAGCCATTCCATATTACACTCGTGTACCGCGAATATGTATCATGTTTCAGCATTTTCGAAAAACAACACTGGCTGTTTCATTGCAAAGTTTCGCGTACAACAGGGAGAACATTGCGCGTATCGTTGCATCTGTCACGATATATATGTATGTCTGATGTAAAGAGAAGTATAAGAGACGCTCCCAAACGTATCTCTAACGATTAAGGCTGATAACAGATGTTTCAGAGTCTAAGCATACCCCTCTCTCTCCCCCCACTCTCTCTCCTCTCTCTCTGAGATTTATTTAAGATCAGTTACGAGAGATCGTATAAAGGAATTCCTCGCCTCTTAATCAGCAACGTACAAACCAGTTTGGATTAAACTTAAAATTAGTCATACCTCAAGTACAAGTAATTAGTTGTAGAGAGAAAATTGGAAAATAACAGATTACTCGAAGTGAAGAATTTATCAATTTACGAATACCGACGTGATTGTTGTCTACTTCTTATTTGCTCAAATTTAATTTGATAATTATAATATTTCGTAAAGAAACTGAGAAGTGTTCTTGCAAGAAAGAATGAGACATTTATTTTTCGGGGCCCAAAGATGTAGGCTTCTTGGAAACCGCCTCGGAGATGACTTTGGACTACGAGTAGATTCTCTGGGCTGTGCTGCCACGAATATTTCGAATGAACAAGTTGGTAAGCCAGGGATCTTCTCAGGCATATTCAACTACAGAAAACCAGCTTACCGCTGCGAAACCTACGAACAATCGTTACCGAGCTACGCGCGAAATATGAGCAACGATTAATTGTACCATTTCTTATTTCGCATGCACATCAATACATCCGCACAAATCCCACGGGACACGAGGACACGAACCATTGTAGTTAACTTGCAATTATCAATTATTGATTAAATTGAACAGCCTTTTAATAGCTTCGGAACGAGAAGAACTCACTTTACTCAAAATGTTCACTCAACTACGCTTCATTGGGGATTAACACTGAACGTATTCGTTAATCATGTTACGGCAGTCACTACGAGGATCTAGAACAGACACTTTAGTTTGCGACGACAGCACACGGCGCGGGAGCAAATGTGTTTTAAAAATCTGCAATTTGCTTTCGCAAAATTTGCACGTTTACGAACCTGAGTCTCGTCTAGATCGGAGCCTGGAACATCGGGACTGGCCGATCTGCGGCCGTAAATGTTCGACAGAGTCTGGGTCAACGGCAAGGCGGAGGCTGGACCATCCTGAAACGATCACATCATCTGAAAAACATACCATCGTGTCGACGAAGGGAACGCGTGTCGCCGAATCCCAATCCCTTTCAAATCCTCGCGTCATTCGAATTTCAACAGAGTTTCAAACTGTATCTCTTACTTTCTACAAATTATTACCGCAAACGGAATCGCAAAGAGCAATTGTATATAAGCCATTGATATACCACGCAAAAATATCGAATATTTTTTATGTTAAGTCCAATGTATCAATAACGTTGATAATAATACCGACAATAATTCTCTTAGAAACGCTGATTCATTAAACACGGTAAGAGATTATTGGAGGTTTCGCTCCTCGAGCGGTGGCGCGTGACGATTCGAGGTCGTTCTCGCAGCACGTCGTCGTGCGTGTCTTCCGTTTTCTGGCATAGCTGCGGGTTTATTTTATATTTTGCCGACGATTATAAACCCGCTATCACACTATTCCAGATACCCGTTGTTGCAGCAGCTTTGATACGAACTGCGCTCAAACAGTAAACACTTGGTATCTGAGTTATCGGGTTTCCCAACGCCGACCCGGAGAGCTCGGCGCGGATCGATCGCGACGATGCGTTTCTGCCAGCGAGCATAGAGCAGATAGGGATGGAGGAAATAAAGTTGCAAGGTCAATTATATGCGGGCTGGGCCGGAGATTGACTGACGTTCGTCGCATATACGGACGGCAGGGCCGCCAAAAAAGGCCGAATTATTCATAGCGAACTTTCGGTGCGCGCGTATATATATTTAGGGTCCACCGTCGCTTTCATCCCCGTCGAAAAGCGCCTTTGTCAAATGTGCATCGTCGTCCTCGAAATACGCTCGCCGCGTCGAAACTTTCCCCCCCGACAATGACCTACCCCGCTTACGGTCGCATTTCTTATTTACAGCCGGTGGTGGAATAACGAACGCCGCAATCTACTTTAAAGCACGGGGCACTTACAATTATTACGACGAAAAAAGGAACGGTGCAACAGAACGGCAAATATTTAGAAATGCATCCACCCCCGAGAATTTTTTATCACACTCATCGGGATAGTCGAGCAATAATTGAACGGATTCCTGATCCGCTAATTACATCGACGCCGTGTCTAGGAAAGGAAGCAATTACGGGGCGAAGGTGTGCGTGTTACTTAAACTTGCTCTAAGTAAGTACGAAGCCACACCCACAGAAAAGATTTCCAGATTCAATGCTATTACACTTTGGTCTACCATAAAACGGGATCGACACAGCGCCAATCACATGTATTATTGAGAAAGGAATTTTTTTTTCATCTTAATGTTAATTATTATAATTAATATAAATTATTATAATTTCAATTTTTCACGGGGTCAGAAAGAGATTGGAGGTCCAGCTTCGCGCCCGTTGTAGCTGAAATTCGCCTCACTCGCGCTTGCGGCAATCGCGGGCTAGTGCGATCAAGATCGGTAAACTCGTAGGCGAATCCTTAATCATAACCTGATTCACTAACTTGTTGCAATAATGTCGGCCCATGTTCGGTGACGTAATCAAGCCTAGTTCGGTCTCCTTATCATTCATGTGTCTGGCATTAATAAACGTCCCGTTCCGCGTCTCGTCCCCTGGTCCCAGCAACGCGTTGCGCGCGCGGTATAAATAAAATTGGATTGAGCGCCGGGGGTACATACATGTCCGCTTGCGCGGAGATACGATTCGGCTCGTATTCCCGCGGCTCTCTCAAAGATGAGACGTATGGGATCAAATTGAGAAGTAAAGTAGCTCGCGCTAATATTTTATGTTCTCTCAGGTGCATTCTTGACTACGTCGCCGTCAATGGTACACGTATATCGGCGTTGCGCGTGGCAATCTGTGAGGCGTGTGAAACTCTAGAAGCGCGAACGTATCTCTTTATCCGGTGATATATCCGGCACGGTGTATGGTACACACCACGGTCTTTTAACGTTGCTACCGAAATTGTGTGCAATTGGTTTTCCGGGACGGGAAATATAATATCCTCTCTCCTCCGCGTGCGCGCTGTAATAAAATTTTTTCTCCCTTTGGACTCGTGCGATTATCGTCTGATCCCCCCCTTGTAACCGGATTAATTTGTTGTTGCCGGCTAACGGGAGGTGGGCTGTTGCCGGGTTTTCGCGCGAACTTTCGAAAAACACTGTGGTGCTTCCTCGCGTTTCGCCGTGCCAGAAATTCGAGCCGGCGCGGCGCGGCGCGGCGCCGCGGAAGGAGCTCGTCGTGATTAATCCATGGGCGCTGGATGTTCGCAAGTTCGAGTTGTTTATAACTCCGCGAAGTGGGGCCCGCTGATGCGCACGTAAAGGATAATGGTGCGCGTCGAACACGAGCGCGGCGGAGTGCGTTTTCGATTACCTGCGGGCGCTTCCCCCCCACCGGCGATTTTATGACGTCGCAATATGCATCGCGTCGATAATAGAGAGTAATCCTCCGGCGGTGCATTCCACGGCTGAACGACTGAGCGGCCGACTGAATGGTATCGCGCTTCGGCCGATTTGATGAAAATCAATACCGATACCGTCGATCATTACCGCTGGTCGCGTTCTGGAAACTGCCCGCGTTGCCGCCGAAAGCCGACCGTATTCGGCTGAATAAGGTACGCGATAGCCAGCGGACCAACAACATTTCGGAAAGCCGGCGTTTACCTCGGCGTGATAAATCCCGATCAGAGTAGCCCCCGCCAGCAGCCCCCGTTCGTTACATTTAATGCACCGTTTCTAAACCAATTTGAGAGAAATCGGTTGAAAATTGTGCTATTTTTTTTCCAACGGGAAACAGTCGTCGACGGCCGCGCAGACGCAC
>NW_011967203.1:1613999-1629278 GCF_000949405.1 Vollenhovia emeryi
AACTGCGTGACAGTGGCTGATGCGAACTGACGTGGTGCGTTTACGACACACTCCCTCTCCAACATGATATGCGATTAAAACGTGCCGCGCACGAATCATCGTGACGGACGTTTCTGTTGCGAAAAGAATTCGCGGGGCGGACGCGGCGATAAGATAATAGCGCGATTTAGAGCGGCCTGATGAATTTAGCATTAATCTGTTTCAGGTCGATTGGGGGACACTCGGTTGGATATCAATTAAAATTCACAGCATTGGATTCACGGCATTAGATTCACTGGCGTAATGGCATTTGCGAGTGGCCGTAAATTAATTATTCGCATAAATAAGCGAAATTGATCGTTATGATCGCGAGGATCTCGCATCACAACGCGCGCTGCATTATTGTTTAGCGAGCTTGTTTGTTCACTTATTAATTAGCATTGTTTTCGCGTTGTTAATACAGACTGTCGGTCGATCAATAAACTTACACTGCAAAAATAATTCCGAATTTCCTCCCGAAATTAATGAGATCGTTTATTATTCGAAACTTGAACAATACTAGCAGTTGTACTTTTTAATTAATTTTATCGTGTAATCGTATGTGTTCAATTAATTATACTTTTCATATATACGGTGTATCGAACCAATCGTACCGCCCTATTCATTCATGAACGCGACGTCACACGACGATGAGACAAAAAGTTTTATTACCAAAACGCACCCGTAGAATCGATTGGTATCACTGTGATTTTCCAGAATAAACCGGAAGTAATCGAAACCGAAGGTAACTTTACAATTTCAAATGGAATGTTATGATGCATCGAGTGTATCATAATAAACATCTTTGTTAGAACTTTTTTAAATTATTTCAATTATATTAATAAAGAAAAACTATACATATATACAGGGTGTTACGTAACATCCTCCTCACCTCTGATTTACGGATAGAGCGGACTAAACTGAGTCGAAAAGTCCTATACCATTTTGCAATTTTTGCAATAGTTAACGAGCTATTAATTATTAAAAATCGCTGTCTTAGCCCCAGCCTACCGCCTGATTCAAACGCGCGGCGAGATGCGGCCGTCTCGCGATCGGCGTTGCTAGACGCACGCAGTCAAAGGAATAAGAGGGAGAAATTTTGCTTGCAATCTTTGGTTGGAGTGTGCAAAGTCAGTTGAAGTTGCATTGTTAACTGTTAAAACACAAGTAAAAATGTCCCGAGATGTTTGTTGGACGAGGTAATTGAACTGGCGGGTGACAAATAAAGTTGTCAAAAGATATGTGTTGGACGAAAGGTCCTATTGAACAGTCAGGTAAACAATAAATTTTGACTAGTGAGAAAAATAATAAGTGTGGTATAAACCTAGTGTAATCAATAAGTGCAAATTCACATGTGTTCTAGCACTTTATCGTATACAGGATTTAGATTTTCGGTGTCCTTTTTTAAGTTAATGGCGTTCTTTTGATTTTTTATGAAAAACATCTCGGCGATTTCACGTTTCCGCGTGTGCTTTTCATTGTGTAAAATTTCGGGTTCCGTCCATTTAAAGTCATGATCACAATCTAAACGGTGTTTGCTTACTACCGATAAATTACTCTCATGCTTTTTTATGTCATTGCAGTGTTTTTTTACTCGTGTTTCAAGGTGGCGTTCGGTTTGTCCTACACAGGACGCGTCACAAATTGTTACAATTAATCCTATATACAACTTCAGTTCTCTTGCTTGTACTCAGACTGTCTTTACCTTTCTTTATAATTCGGTTGAGTTTGTTGGGTATGGTATGTAGGATCTTGAGACCACATTTGTCGAGATTGCGTAAAATACCACGGCTGATGTTTTTAATGTATGGGAGTGGTATACAATTGCGTGCATTGAATTTCGGTTTGGAAGGCTTGTCATCCATATTTGTCAGAAAGTTGTGTTGTTTTAACTCCTTATAGCGTTTTCTAATGTGTCTGTCAATGACCTCCTTCGGGAAGCAATTGTTCTTGAGAATCTCTTTTACAATTTCGATGTTGGATTTATGAAATTGGGTGTACATTTTTCCAAATACTTCATTAGCTATCAGAAGAATATCGATATGATAGATTTTAAAACTTAAAGTAAGAATAAATAGATGAAGCAACGACTTGTCAATAATGTAAAAGTATTATATAATTATTAGTATTATATAAAGTATTATAAATAATTTTCTTACCCAATCATGTAATGTCAGATCAACACTTTAAAGTTTCAATCTTCCTACACACAAACACCACCTATATCATACGTATCATTACATTATACACTATTGTACACAACCGTTCGACCCGTGGCTTGACACTGACATACTTCTATCGTTTCTCTTCCATTTGTAAGTGTTTAATACAATTTTAATTTTACTTTGCTAACAATCTTTTTTACATAACTGTTTTATTCCTATTTCATCACCTATCTATTACTTTTACATTATTGACAAGTCGTTGCGTCATCTATTTATTCTTACTTTAAGTTTTAAAATCTATCATATTCTTCTGATACCTAATGAAGTATTTGGAAAAATGTACACCCAACAACTGGAAGACACGATGAATTCTGACCATGTCACTGACCAGCCTACATGCGTACCTTTGAATACACCGACACGATAGGTTTTATTTTATCTTTTATCAATTTCACTTGTAATGACATCGCATAATTACTCTTTACCTTGTTTTAAACGTCGTCGATAGCTAACATGTTTCGCTTATTTATTATTATTGCTGATGAGAGTCACATGCGATGACCGAAACGTACCGTGCGTCATATTATTAGTTTTCAAAATGTTATTCTTTATAATATACTTATCTACAAAGATTGACGTAGACTATTGATTTAACATCGCTGATCAGGTGACGACTCACATTGCCTTTAATTTTACCTTTAATTTGTTTTTAATTGGAGCCTATTATTTGTATCTATTATTTATCTATATTTTATGATTACAGATTACTTGAAAAGGGTCCAAATCCAGGACCGAAACGGCGTTTTTATATTAAATAAAGGCACTGGCCAGTGTAGGTCGTTTTTGAAAAATACTCAGCATTGTTTTGAATTGCTGGCGATATCATATCTACCCCAGAGTTAAATCTGTTAAGTTTCTTTAGATATTTTGGAGGGACCTAACTTGTCTAAATATTAAATGTAATTAAAGCAATATAATATCATAAAGAATGATGAAGAATATTTTACTTGTACATTAAAAACTCATTTTAATTTATAACTGATAAATTAATTATCATGGAATATTTTAAGAACTTCCTCTTTTAGAAGCGTAAACAGGTTTGCAAGAGAGAACATATACCGTCTGAATCATTCCACATCCGACAAAATTTATGAGAAGATAGAACGGATCGAGATGAACGGAAAAGTTCTGTACCATTTTGTAATTTTCGTAATAGTTAACGAGTAATTAATTATTAAAAATTGTTTTTAAACCAATTCGAGCGCGTGGTGAGATGTGACCGCCCGGCTATCGATATTGCTGTGCGCACGGAAAGTTGTTTATCGCATTCGGCAATGGCTAGAGACCCTGTAATCAGAGACTGGCCATAAAAGAGTTTATCAAATTCCTGCGAGTGAGAGAGAAACATAGGCTATCTCATTCTTCTATGATTCTACGATTGTAGAATAAATCAAAATGAATTTAAAATAATAATGAATAGGTCAAAGATTAAACACTGATTTTTCCATATTATATAAAATTATTTTAAATATACATTATAAGCCTTCAATTCACGCGAATATGTACATATATATACATACTATTCACGGTTTTTTAAATTTGTTTTCCGGTTTCTTCTGACTCATACTTTTTTTGCGATTGCATGACATTAAATAACACAAGTAATGCTCTGTGAAGTAGTGGAACATACAATAAAGTGCTTATCATGGAGTCGTAAAATGTAAGAATATTTCGAAGAAAATATTCAATTTAATTAATTTTGATTAGGCTTCTAATCGACCATAACTGGCAATGTGTTTTCAACACAGAAAATATTACCTCAGCCAGGGTTTGAACCAATTCGACCACCGAGGCATATGATAATATTTGTCGCAATAACAGTATAGATGTTGTCTACGTGTATGTTTTCGACTCTTGTAAACTGGCTAGGATAATATTTTTCGCAATAAATTTTCTGTGTTGAAAAACACGTTGCCAGTTATGGTCGATTAGAAGCTTAATCATTGTTAGTCATTTACTGGCGTCAAATAATTCTTGATGTTAATTAATTTTTGTCATTGCGCTGATGATAGCTCGAACCTGGGCTGTAATGTACGTATTTTACTATTTTTCAGGATTCATTTTTAACATTTTATTATGATAAAAAATAAATATATTGATATATAACGATATACCTCTGAGAGTGCATCGCACTACGCGTCCACCTTAATTTCGAACCAGTACTTCACGAAGCTCGCAGGCACCGCAAGTACTCGGCAGTATTAACCGGCTCTGAAGATAGCCGAAAACAGTCGAGTCGCGCAGGCAAGCGATATTAGGAAAGCACATAATGATATCGTTAACGTCATTTAATTAATATGGATAAAGACGCATACGATTTTAAATTGTTGAAATAACGATAAATGTAAAGGTCAATGCAACACATTATTGCGGCGCTGACATTATTTACATCAGGAAAAGACTTCGAGTTCATCCATAAGGAAGCTAAAACTGAACGTTTTGCCCACTAAGTTCCTTTCATGAGCAACTGGGTTTTCCGATTTTGACTTTTTCATAAAGAAAAGCTCTCTTTTGTGAATTGTATATTTTGATTATTTAACTCACAAAGATTTCTTTATGAGGAATCCAGAACCGAAAACCTCATTTACTCGTAGAAGAAGCTTAGTGGGCGGAAATTTCTTATAAAACCCACCTACTCATGGAAGAAACAGTGAGCAAAATAAAATTATGAGGAAGCAACGTTTGGCAATTTCTATTATTTGCTTTTACTTTATTTTATTTTATGATTAATATTTAGCAAATTTTTTCAATTTGTGAATATGCTTATTATTTAGTGTATACATATAACACACACACACACACAAACTTTATTTTTAATTGTTTATTCTATAAAAGTTCTAAACTATCCTAAAGTTTTTCGAAGATAAAAACCATGTTTTCACCCCCCCCTTGCATCGCCCTTATTGTATAACACAAGCAGGGATTGCAAATCGACGACGGACGTATGCCAAACTCCGTGTGGTACCACCCCATGTACATGTACCGGCATAAATGCTGTCCCTATCCTTGTGAGGTGCACGCACACAACTACAGGGACTCTAGTTGTGTGCGTGCACCTCACAAGGATAGGGACAGCATTTATGCCGGTGCGTGTACATATCTGATGATAGTTAAAATTGAAAATTTGTGGAGACGCCATCGGGTGACAGAGTGGCGTACAACAAAATTTTGCAAAGAAGATGACGACGACGACGACGATTTCTTGATAATGTCGATTATTTCGAAGATAACAAACCATTTAAGAGCATAATTTCAGAAAATACAAACTATAAAAAACATATTATTCTATACGTCGTGTCATTATAAAAAAACAGTTGATTTTCAATATCCGTAATTTGGAAAAAAATAGTATCCTTATCAAATCGAAGACCGTTATTTTTAATGGCAAAAAATACACCGTAATAAAAATCTAACTCAAAATGTTCCCGTTATTCTCTCAATTTAATTTTATTTAAAAAATAATAAATCAAAGCATCATATTTTTTAATTAATTAATAGATTATCGGAGGAAATAAATATGTCGCGTAAAGGCAAAAATCTTACAAGTTTTCTAGAATTTTCTTCCCAATAAGACTCTTTCGAGCGCTAGCAGAGAACGTTTTGTTTACCTACAGATAAAATTCCAACAGGCGAACGTGGCCAAAGGACACATAGCTCCGGGCCCAGATATCACAAACTTGTAGTTAACCTTCTGCCTTCTACTAACAGAAGTCCTAAATAATGGGAGACTCCAGCAGGAGAGGTTCTCGTCATTTCGGGGTATAAAGAGGAGTGCTAAACGTCATAGGGCCACAGAGAGAGTATATTCCAAACGCAGTTAATATTTGGTATCCGACACTCGGTTCTTTTCTTTCGCTTTGACAATCGGTTAACATTCGCCTGTTCAAACGACAGTATTTTCGGGTTAAACACTTAGAAATTTCAAGTTCCAACATCGGACTTCTCACAATTATAAAATTCTTGTTCTGTCCAGACTTAGAAATTGACGACCATTTTGTATCTTAAAAGACATGAATAAAAGGTAAACATTGTAAATACGACTCCTTTCGTAATCCTTCTCTGGTCGCTGCTGAAGAGCGAACGGAATCTCTATCTCGCTCTCTCTAAAAGAATAACCACCACAAGTCCTCTCCTAACCAATTTATAAGAACATTCCGAAGATAGATCCTCCCTGCGAAGTTTACAAAATACGCTATCTGCCCGGCCAAGAATAAAATCTATTATCTTCACTATTTTTGTCATTATTAATTTTCATGCAATCGAGTCCGATCCCCGGTAAAACACTTAAATGTGTTGACCGAAAAACGGACGTAACAAATGCTCTTGTCAAATCGTGACAAATAGAAAAAAGCATATAAAGTTTGCTGTAAAAATTATAATTTACGTTATTTGTAATAAAATAAGTTCGAACATAAGTAATAGTAAATACATATCGTTATACATATCCTAAAAATAAATTTGACGGAATAAAGGACTAAGAGCCGTGACAAGGTGTCTAAATATTTTATATTTTAAATTTATTGTAGAAAATATTACCTCAGCCAAGGTTTGAACCTGGATCTCCCTCTCACTAGTCGGGCGACTCAATCAATTCAACCACCGAGGCATATGGAAATATTCATCCCAATAAATTTAAAATATGAAATATTTACACACTAATACCCTGTCACGGCTCTTAGTCCTTTCCTTCGAATTCATGTTTATCACATTTGAGCCATAAGAATTTTCATTAATTTGTTAATATACTAAATATACTTTAGAATTGAGTCGAGTTTTTCACTTTAAGCTAATTCAAAGTCAGAATCCTTTAAAGTTTAAACACAATATCGTTAAATAAGTGAAATGATACTTCACAAACATTAGATGCTAAGCTATTGCAGATGGTACACAAAGTGTACAGGGTCATGTACATACATACATATAATTTGCACATAAAAGTGAAGTAGTGCGCAATTTATGAAGCGTGACGTAATTACGAACCAGAAGCATGAGAATAGGTTTATTTTATACAATAGCAATGATAGATTTCGAGTGAGCAAATCGCATAAATATGTATTTTGGCAACGTGTTACTTTTCAAGGCAAAGACACGATAAGAGGGGAGTTTCGTCGATGGCCGTGGGGGCGATGCAAAGCTCATAAGTATAATAGAACTAGCATCTTAGTCTTTCGTAGTAAACTTACCACCAGGTCGGACTTCTTTTTTCCTGTTAAACTTACTTCGCCCACTTATATTTGTCATTCAAATTGTAAGTCACCGATTCGTCTTGTACCTAACTACCATTAAAATTTAAAAAGGGATATCAGCAGATAAGTTAATGTACAATTATTGGCAAATTAATTGCAACCGACAACATTTTTATATTAAAACCCTTTTCTTTTAATTCTGTGCAAAGCGAAATATTAATCCTTTACCGAGGTGTCATAAAGAGTCTAGGAATTTTGATCCGCGATTGGCGACCTTACGTACACAAGTCTTCGAAAATTTACATTTACTATTACTTTGATTAAAAAATTTATTTAAATTTTTAAGAATTGTAGTCAATTCTTGGACAATATATATACATATATCTCTCATTAATATTACTTTTGCTGAATTTATACTTGTGCCACCGAAGAAATTCAAATTAGTTACAGCAGTCTTATAGTTTTTTTCTCTCATTTCTCTCTCGCTGCTCCTTTCCTTTTTCTCTCACTTTCAATATATGTTGTAAATATTAAAAAATACTATGAAATATAATCATAGCTATCTTTAATTTGAGAATTGTAATTGCTTATTATTGATATTCCAGCATTATGACGCTAAATTTGTCCGGTAGTTCTACAACGTTATTTCATGAAGCTTCTCAGCAGAATGTGTCGCAAACGAAATTGGTGGAAAAAGAGACCATGACGCAAAAACTGTTAACACAAAAGGCACAAAACTCGCAGACTAACAATAAGTACGAATGGAAGATCGTCTGGAAAAACGTGATATCTATTGCCTACCTTCATATTGGAGCATTGTATGGAGTGTATCTTTTATTCACGGTTGCCAAATTATACACGTTTCTTTGGAGTACGTTACATTTATCTTTATTTTACAATTTAAAACTTAAAATTCGATTGTTGTTTTTACTAATTGCAACCATTAATTTGCTAGAAGAAATAACATAAAAAGTAGATATCAATAGCGTCAACTAATAGATATTTATAAAATAATAATAATTGCAAGTGTCCCAGTTACTAAAGATTTCATGATGTTATGTTGATACATTTTATTTCTTTTTTCAGGTGTAGCATGGAGTATCATTTCGGTTTTGGGTGTTACAGGAGGTGCCCATAGATTGTGGGCTCATCGAACTTATAAGGCAAAAGTGCCGTTGAGAGTTATTCTTATGATTTTACAGACCGCTGCTTTCCAAGTAAGTTAGTCGGTAATGCTATTATATAAACTTATTTATGTGTATTAAAAAAAGTAACGATTATTATCAATACATTGTAGTTTTTATCTCACAGTTATATTTAAAGTAATATATCGTAGAAGTATTTAAAAAGTAGAAGTATATTACCTTAAAATGGAAAAGGAGATTCATTGTTAATAACAAAATATAATCTTGCCAAAAATTTCTCGGAGAAAGTGTAAATATAATTACATAGGCCGATAAAAAAGTTGTTTTATACTCAAAGATCAGACTGGGTTACCTCGAAGGTTTTTCGTGTGCTGAATACAAATCCGTTGTCCGCTTTTCCTTAGTACGTCAGGATTCTGAGATATTTTAACTTAAATATGCACAAGAGGCAACATTGAGACATATTTGAGTTTATGTTACACATAGACAAAATGTTTTTGCTTGTTACGGTATCTGCTTGTTGTGGTACCTTATAGTACAAATTTGCCCCTTCAATTTCCGTTTCTGCATGTCCCAAAACGATGTTCCCTGTCCGAGTTATTGCACATCGGAGTTGATATAATTTTAATGCTAATAAAAGCAGTACTACAAATGTAGGATATACATATAATATAGGAATACAATAAATAGAAGGTGACGAGTGTGGCGCGGAGAAACGTGCGCCGCTTAATAAACAAATGGACTAGAAGATCCGAGTTTAATTACACGGACACTACTGGTCTTTTTGGAATCTCTCGAAGGAAAGTGGCGACCACCGAGAATTATCCTGCCACAGATACCTCTTTAGGGATATAGGCCTCCAGATTGGAGGCTCCTTTCGGTTAAGGTTACCAACCTACCGAAGATGAAGTAAAACCAAATGCTCAAAATACCAGAACGAAATGGATAAAACATGCTTTAAGCCTAATATATGAGGAAGAAGAAGCATAAAGAGAAAACTTGCAGTAACTTTGGTGACTAGAGGCTCTGAAACTACAGAGTTCAAGTATCAAAACCTACAAAATCAAAATACACTATCCAGAAGCTTTAGTTTCAGAGCCCCCAGTCATCGAGATACCGCAAATTTTTTTTTTCTTGTACACCTATATTGGTATGCTACATTTGGCAATATCTCGGCCAGGGAAAATCGTTTTAGAACAGGCACGAACGGAAATTGAAAAGAAAAACTTGAACTATGAAGCACCATAAACGGTAATTAACAAAAAAGTTGCCTCGACATGTGACATACAGGTTCAGATATGTCGCAAAGTGGCCTTTTCTGCACATTTTCGTTAGGATATCTCAGAATCCTGAAGAGTTAGAGAAGAACGCACAACGTAATCATGCCTAGCACACCGAATACCTTCGGAGTCACATATTCTGATCTTTGGGTACACATTTGTCGGCTGGTGTTATCATTCAATGTATGCATCGCAGAATCACATTTACGAATGGGTAAGAGATCACAGAGTGCACCATAAATTTATGGACACGGATGCGGATCCGCATAATTCGAAGAGAGGCTTCTTCTTCTCGCACGTAGGCTGGCTGTTGATCCGCAAGCATCCGGACGTTATTAGTAAGGGAGCCACGGTCGATTTAAGTGATCTCGAAAAGGATCCTGTCGTCGTCTGGCAACGCAAGTACGATAATTTGTCATTGACCAAGACATTATTTTCGGAGATGGATTAGTGACGTCTCACATGTAACATCGCGTGTTCTTCCTTATAGAAAGATTATTATCCGGTTTCAACAAAATAGATTGCTACGTTTATGTTACAGGTATTACGCTATCATAATGCCTCTTTTCTGCTTCGTGATGCCCATGTGCATACCAGTCTACTTTTGGAACGAGAAACCTGTGTACGCGTGGTACGTTGCCCTTTTGTCATACATAATACAGGTGAACGGAACTTGGTGCGTAAATTCCGCGGCCCATCTTTGGGGTATGAAACCGTACGAAAAGTAAGTATCATCGGAGATCCGTCTATGTCGTTTATCCTGTTATTCCTATTTGGAATCGTAATTCTGCGGAAACAGACGTTGATAAAAAAAAAATGGATTCGTATTTTTTGTCATAGGACCATTAGCGCCACCGACAGTTCTCACGGAGGTTTTGTCGGTGAGTTCTGGCACAATTACCATCACGTGTTCCCGTGGGATTATAAGGCCGCCGAATTAGGTCGCTATCGCGTAAACTTCACCTGCGCTGTTATCGACTTTTTCGCCTGGCTCGGCTGGGCGTACGATCTGAAGACCGTGAGACATGACTTAATAAAGAAACGTGCAGCCCGAACAGGTGACAATTCGATATATGAGCTACAGAGTGATCTTAATGATGAGTGTCATCATACGCAAGAGAAAATAGTATGGGGATGGGATGACGCCGATATGTCATTGGAGGATAAGCAGGGAGCGGAGATTCTCAATGAGGAATCCCGAGATTAAATTCCTAAAAATTTTGTACGTAGCATTACAGAATTACGTAGAAAGTATCGTCCGACATACGTTTGGGTGTACAAAAGTAATGCGCGGTATATTCATAATCATATCGGTGATTGATGGTAAAAGGTTAATACATATCGTTATACATGTGAGGTATCGTAATCATTTGTTATAGAGATTTTGTATTTATGATTATGGCGATCGTGTACCTGCATGTCTCTGGTAAGGAACAGCTCGGCCATGACACTAGCCGCCCGTATTGGAGACGGCCATTTTGTGAAAAATAAATGGAGAAAATGTCACCATGGATATTTCACGGAAATTAATAACAGGTATAATATCCGTCTTAATAATTTCTAATTTTTCACAAGACGCTCGTCTTTAATGAGTGCGGCTAATGTCGTAGTCAGACTTACTTATCAGAAACGTTGATGTTACGGACGTGTTCCCATGCCCTCTCAGTACCATTGACAGTACTTCCAATATTCTCGAGCATTTAGTATGAAAGAAAAGGTGTGAATAGTTGCATCTAGAAAAGCATAACTGCGATGTTATTACGAAGGATACTGAGGTTTCATTTGGGAATAAATTTCTCAGAAGCTGAATACAATAATAGCGTCCACTACTGCATGGCAGTAGTACTGAGAGAAAGTGGGAACACACCCTACATTTATTGGATGTTATCTATGTTACAAAGTCTTGTTGTATATCATTGGGTAGGAATGAAGGTATTGTTACGCTTAGTATATTCGGTCAGACTTGAAGACGGAGCTGTTTCCTTGGCAATAGTTGTTATTAAGACAACCGTTCGTTGATTTGGTGCTCAGCTTACGTTTACGAGCCGCTGTAATATTTCTCTGTGAAATAAACAGGTTTACTGTAAAACATTGTCACTCTTCATTTTCCCGCGAAGCGCGAGTGCTGCGAGTGCGGGCGAATCTGAGCGGAGGCGTAACAGTGTCAATCTTGTATCAAGAGATTCAAGAGAATGTAGTCGCGTGGTCTTTCGCCGCACTAGTGAAGCTTGCGAGTGCTACGGTACGTCGGAAAGGCGAAATGGACATTTTCTTAATCCTCACAAACCCGCTAGCTCGTTCCCGACCTCCCGGTCTCGAACCAACAGCGAATGCTACCGAACTCTGGAAAAGCCGACGAGACGAGGAGGTAGAGAGTACTCTGTCTCCACCGAAAGATCTCGTGTCAGCCCATTCTATGTGTCAATGGTTTTAATTGGCATTTTGCCTTACGAATTTCCAAATGCATCAACATTTACCGCCTTGTAAATATTCCGCGACCAGTGCAAGTCATTTTCGCGGCTGTTTCGTTGTAAATAATTTCCGTTCCAATGTAAATAATTTCTGTTCCGATGTAAACAATTTCCATACGCGTTAGGATCCGTCTGATTATAAATTGTTCCGTAATACTGAAATTGCTTTGCATAAATTCATTTGTTATTCGTACAAACATTGCCTGTAAATATTATTGATTAAATATCCATGTTAAACTAACAATAAGTTAAGCTCTTGCTTAATGTCTCTTGGCCTTGTATTTAATCCCTGATCGCCGACGAGTGTATCCGTATTCAGGTCCCAAAATACAGATTGTTTTAGATGCACTTAAGCTTTACAAACGAACTGATCGACTGTTCATTTTTATAATAAGCTACTTCTATTTTTGCATATTTTAAATGTATCGTTACACTACGTTACACTACAAATAAATTCTAGTTAAAAAGTATTATGCAATAAAAATGTTTATAAACAGTTACTATGTATACATTTAATAATATCCTTTTGTGTCATGTAATTTCGAATGAATTCACACTACTATATAACTTCTATTTAATTAAATATTTAATTTAATAAAAATATTTAATTTAAGTTATAAAAATTAAAATATTTAATTTAATTAAAAAATCTTTAATTTAATTCAATTTAAATAATACAGGATTAATTAAATGGTAGGATAAAAGTGTGTCTAAACAAATAAAGTAAAATCAGGACCTTTTATGATATAAATCAAATGGAAATTAGAACGCCGAATTATTACTTAGGTCTGAGCAAGACAAAGGTGGCCGAAAAAACGGAATGATTCACATCCGTTCTGCGTGGTATCAGGTTAATTAGAGTCCGAAATACTCAGAGAAGCGTAATCCTTACCCCTTCATGATTCTCGTGGTTGCCACGTTGGGCCCGTAGCTGAAATAGTACAGCTAGTTTAACATAGTACAGCTGAAATAGTACCGGTTAGGGTACAATATAACTGTGCACCACGCAATATGTATACTTAAGACGTATAAAAAATGTCTCAGGGATATCTAAAATGTATTCTTTGAAAAAATACTATTACAAATATACCTAAATAATATTTCACAAACGTTAGATGCCACGCTATTGCATAGGGTACACAGGGTCATGCACGGACAATTTGCACATAAAAGTGAAGTAAGCGAGCAATTGTTAAGGCGCGATGTAATTACGAAACGGGGGCATGAGAATAGGTGCATAATATACAATAACAATGAGAGATATTGAGTAAGCAAATCCCATAAGTATCGATTTGTGCAACATGCCGCTTCTGTTAGCTGATGCAATAAAGTAAACCATTCTTTCCCAGACACAACAAGTGGGGAGGGTTTCGTTGACGGTCGCGGGGCGGTGCAAAGCTGATAAGTAGAACATAGCACCTTAGTATTTCGTAGTACACTTTCCACCAGGTCGGACTATTCGTCGAGAAGAGTTACCGTTACGTACCTTCTTCTTTCTTGTTAAACTTACTTCGGGAAGATATACCCACGATACCATCCACTTATACTTCTCGCTCAAATCGTAAGTAACCGATCGGTCTTGTATCGAACTACCATTGAAATTAAAAAAGAGATATCAGTACATCCGTACATTGCACTGGACTGAACAATGAGGTTTCACACTACGACGTGGAATTCTATGTACTAAAATCATTTCACCTACACATGGGCGTATCCAGAGGGGGCAGGGGGGAGGCAGCTGCCCCCCCCCCCCCTAGACTCAATGGGATCCTCATTGAGATTACGAATAATATAATTAATAGATTTGCCGAGGACTCCAGAAAATTAATTTTTATATAAATAAAAATTTTTTTATAAGGTAGTTTAATTTATGCTGCATAATTCACCTACGAGTGAATCCTGTTCTGCCCCCCCCCCTAGACAAAAGTCTGGATACGCCAATGCACCCACACATTTTAGAAATTAAAGCTAAGCGATATCGACTTAAAATATCAGACAGACAGATTCATGCAGCTCCAAACTTCTCAACTTGTATTAATTGCGTACAAGAAATTATTTTAAAATAGCAAACACTAAAGCGCTCTTTCATCTGTAATTTCTTTTCTCTTATGAAACATATGTCGATATCATAAAAGGGAAGAGAGATTTTAATTTTAATCATGAGGAAGACCGTGTTTATTACAGTTTAACATAGATAACATTTCAGCATAAAAATTAATATTAAATTATAAATATATGTAGTTAGATTGACAAAATTAATTACTTTTATTTCGTGTACAAACTACATACAATACAAATTTGATCGATTTAACTCTTATATTTTTGATATTTGTAAAATAAGCTGCGGACTAATCATTATTACACCATAAAAAGTTTATTTGATAACTGAAGGGACCATTCTATCAACGTTAACGACATCATTACGTGTTTTGCGCAGTTACAATACATTACAGAAAAGCAGTGTACAGTAGGGTGGAGCGATTTTGTGTAGAGAAAAGAAAAATTTTTAATTTTACAATGCCCGTAGGTGGAAGCGATGCGAATTTGTTTAAAAATAAAAATTTGAAAAGTTTTGACTCGATCGGAGCTCATCTTCTGCCTCCAACTTCAGTTTGAAAATTTGATTATAGGAGTAAAATTATAAAAATTAAAAAAGACGCAATTAAAAATTTCAAGAAATTTTTAATTCTATTTTCATCAACAGTTTAAAGTGTTATATTCTAGTATATTAAAAAATTAAACCAATTGAAATACAGGGTGTACCGCAACTCGTGACCGAAATTTTAATAGCGTATTTCTGAGCAAAAAGTAAGACGAAAATCCTAATACGAAAATGTCGAGGCTATAATACTTGTCAAATGGGAAGCATTTATAATAGACAAATCAGGTAGTCTAAAGTTCGCGCGTTCAGGGACGGTACATTGCACAGTGATAAAGGTACTCTTGCATCTTTG
>NW_011967203.1:1632995-1639607 GCF_000949405.1 Vollenhovia emeryi
CCCTGATTTCAATTGGTTTAATTTTTTAATATACTAGAATATAACACTTTAAACTGTTGATAAAAATAGAATTAAAAATTTCTTGAAATTTTTAATTGCGTCTTTTTTAATTTTTATGATTTTACTCCTATAATCAAATTTTCAAACTAAAGTTGGAGGCAGAAGATGAGCTCCGATCGAGTCAAAACTTTTCAAATTTTTATTTTTAAACAAATTCGCATCGCTTTCGCCTACGGGCGTTGTAAAATTAAAAATTTTTTTTGAATGCTCCACCCTAAGTGTACAGCACGTAATGATATCGTCAACGTTTACAGAATAGGCTCTTTAGACATTTTATTAATATGGATAAAGCTGGATCTGATTTTAAATTTTCGTGTTAAAACAGCGATAAATATAAAGATAAATGCAACACATTATTGTTAGGGCGACATTATTGACGTTAGAAACGAGCTGTGAATTTCTCTATGAAGAAGCCACACGAAATTGGAAGTTTTGCCCACTAAGCTTCCTGTATGCGCAAATGGGTTTTTCAGTTTCGGCTTTCTCATAAGGGAAAGCTCTCTTGTGTGAATTTTAATTATTTAACTCACGAAGCTCTCTCTATGAGGAAGCCGAAACCAAAAACTCACTTATTCATAAAAAAAGCTTAGTGGGCAAAAATTTTTATGAAACATACATACTCATAGAAAAAGCAGAGGGCGAAATAAAATTATGAAGAAGTAACATGCAAATTTCCAAATTGCACAATTTCTAATTTAATTTTACTTTTACTATTATTAACATAAATTTCCCAAATTTTTCGTGAATATGTTTAAGCTTTACCCAGTAAACACTAAGTAACAGTTACATGACAACAATATTATAATTGCCTACTCCACAATGTTAATATGTATAACGCATTTTATAGTGTCCTCTCATCATGACTAGTGCGTATAACACACACTTTATTTCAAAATGTTTATTTTATGCATCAAAATAAGGAAAAATATTACATCCGAATATTACCTAGTGCTATCCTTATGTGTATAAACAAAAGTATGCATCTAATACGTATATGCACCTCATTGAATGCATCCCAACTTAGCACTAAAATATTATAACAAAACATACATGTTGAAACCGGTTTACATAGTAAAGCCTGTCTCTAATTCTCATACATATTCATCTTATACTAAAAGAATGCTTTAACTTACATTCTCATTATGGGATGTCGAACTTGCACTGTTAAAAATGTCAACACTCTATAACTTTAGTGCGTTTTCTGTTCTAAAGTTCTAGAGTTCCAAACTATTCTAAATTTTTTCGAAGATAAGAAATCAGTTAAGAGCATAATTTCAGAAAATACGAACTATGAGAAAGATATTATTATTCCATACGTCGTTTCATTTAAAAAAAACAGTTTATTTTTAATAATTTGGAGAAAAGTGGTGTCCTTATCAAATCGAAGATCTTTACATTAGTAGCACAAAATACATCATAATAAAAATCCAACCCAAGAGCGACTGCCTTTCTCCCGTCTCTCTTCTCCGCTAGCTTATCCGTCGTTTGTTTTCCCCGCGGTCTGGCCGCCGACCTAGCCCGCTTCGGGTGCGAGGCTAGCACACCAGATTCGAATCACTTTCTTTCGACTACACTATTATTCTTTCTATTTGCTCTTGTTTTAATAATAATAAATCAAAGCATCCTGTTTTTTAATTAATTAATAGATTATTGTGGGAAATGCATAGAAAAAAGCGTTTGAACTGTGCTGTAAAAATAATATTATACGATATTTGTAGTAAAATAAGTTCGAACATAATTAATAGTAAATATACAGGGTGTCCTGAAATTCGCGAATCAAAATACCATAGCAAGAATGTCGTCGAAAAAATAAATTAAAAAGTTATTTGCCATTTTTCGTTCCGAGCCGTAGTTTTTTTAGATAAAAAGGTTCAAAACAGGCCAATCATACATTACGGTTGAATAGAAACCTGTCCGTGAATCGCGCGTCGATAGTTTAGTGCACTAACACTATTGACGCGCGACTCACGGATAGGTTTCCGTTCAACCGTAATGTATGATTGGCCTGTTTTGAACCTTTTTATCTAAAAAAACTACTGCTCGGAACGAAAAATGGCAAATAACTTTTTAATTTATTTTTTCGACGACATTCTTGCTATGGTATTTTGATTCGCGAATTTCAGTACACCCTGTATATTGCTATACTAAATGTATTTTAGAATGAAGCCGAGTTTTTTTTACTTTAGGTTGAATAAAAGTTAAAACCTCTTACACAACATCAATAAATAAGCGAAGTTGACGTCGAAAGTTATAATTTTACTTATAAATTGACTTTTCGTGACGGAGGAAGATAGTTAATAGTGTCCAATGTTGCGAAATTATATTTCACAAACCTTGGATGCTAAGCTAATGCATAGGGTACACCAAGGTCACGTAAATATATTTTGCACTTGAAACTATAATAATCAAGGAATTATTAAAGCGCGACATAATGACGAAACGGGAGCATGAGAAAACGTGCATTTTATACAATAGCAATGAGAGATTTCGAGTGAGTAAATCACATTAATATCGACTATTAAAACCTGTCACTTCCGTTACTTGATGCACTCAAGTAATCCATCCTTTTTAAGGCAATGACACGACAATTGGCGGGTTGACAGTCGCGGTGCGATGCAAGCTGATAAACAAAACGTAGCATCTTAAGGGGGGACCCCACCCCTGAAGTTTAAAAAAATTTTTTTTATTGCTTTAAAAATTAGTTTGAACCTTTAAGAATACGAGAAAAAAGATCCGAAAGCGAAATTCGAATTCAAAGTAGTCGAGAAAGTAAATTAGCCGAAGCGCCTTGCACGAGCGCCGTGCAAGGACCACGACGCATCGCGCGTGAAGAAAGCAGAAAAAAGACTCACTGAAGAAGCAAAAGAGGCTCGAAGCGGTCAGAAAGGAAGCTGATGAGGCAAATGAGTTAGCTGAAGGTCAACTTTATGGAGCAGGCATCGCAGATTAATGGTAAGATGGAAATTCTTGCTGTGAAATGCTTCATAAACTTTAAACGCGTTTTTCTCAAAACTGCATTTTCCGAGACGGTGTACATGATAACTCAAAAAGTTTTCATCCAATTGACTTAAAATTTTAACTGAATATTCTTAATAACATTCTCTATCGTGTGACGTAGGATTTTTGCAAAATATTTTATAGTTTTTTTTAATCGACAATTAAAAACTATATTTTTTTTAAGAAATAGCAATTTTTTTTTCAGATCATCGCCATTTCAAGAGAAATCGATATTTAAAAAAATCCCTACGTCACACGATAACCATGACAGTGTAGATGACGGCAATTTTTTGTTTGTTTGAATAGGTCGGACCGTTTTGCCGGAATCGTGTACACCGCTTGAGTCCGTTTCACGAAAGGCGCTTCCGTAATGGACCAAGAAGTCGACATTTTATTACTCAAACGGGATGAAAAAATAATTTTTATATACTATAAAAGACGTACAATAATACCTATAAATTAGTTTTTCAATAAAGTTATTAATTTTCCCACAAAAAATTCACAAAGTTAAGACTGATTTCGTTGTGTCAGGGGTGGGGTCCCCCCTTAATAGTTCATAGTAACTTCCTACCAGGTCGGACTGTCCGTTTGGGAGAGCCACCGTTATTAACTATCTTCTTCTTTCATATAGCCACGATACCACCTACTTACACTTGTCGCTCAAATTGTAAGCCACCAAGATTCGTCTTGTCTTTTGATTTCATCAGTTGTCACTTGACCATTATATACATAACACAATAAAACCGAACTACCAATAAGAAATTGAAGAAAAGGTATTAGCAGATAAGCTAATTCTGGATATGTATAGGCAAATTAATTGCTACTAACAAAGATTTTATCTTAAGATCGTTTCCTTTTACATCTCTGCAAAGCGAAATATAAATTTGAATTGTCGAATCATTCTATTACCTAACTCTAACATGACATTTTTTTCTAGTATAACACTTATATGTGCTATACATACTTATGTTAATTTGAGAAAGAGGTGAAAAATTACGAACGCGTACAAAATTATTGTACATTTATTACGTTATTTTCCGTATTCCGTATGTTTATCTCTTGACGGGTACTAATGAAATAAAAAGCGGTACAGACGAATACAAACGAAATAGTACTCGCTGTCGGATTTGAAATAGCTTCAATAATGTCAAAATTACTTACAACCCAAATTTTTAACATTTTGTATTTCTATCCTCCTAAAGGTATGAAACGAAGAGAAGTACAAACGAATAAAATCAATATGCCTGATCAAATAAATTTTCTTAATAAATTAATCAATTTGACTCATTCTTTCTAGATGGATGTTATCAACGACTTAGGAAATAATCGAAATGATAGTTTCTCAAAATTGAATATACATACATTCTTTATTATGTCTAATTATATTTTATAGTAAAATTTAAATTTAATAATTTTACAAATGTGCTACACATTTCTAATTTACCTATATACGTTTCTTAAACTTGAATTTGCTATTTTTTGATTAAAGGATACATTTTAATTTTTAAGAATTTTAATCAGTCCTTGAAAAATATATATCTTATTAATGTTTCTTTTGCTGAATTTATACTTGTGCCACCGAAGAAATCCAAATCAGCTTGTTAGAGTATTCTAACGATTTTTTTTCTCTTATCTCTTTCACGTGGTATCTTTTCTCTTTCTCTCACTTTCAATATATGTTGTAAATATTTAAAAATATTATGAAATATAATCATAGCTTTCTTTAATTTTAGAACTGTAATTACTTATTATAGATATTCCAGCATTATGATACCAAATTTGTCTGGTAGTTCGACAACGTTATTGCTTGAAGCTTCTCAGCAGGATGTGTCGCATAAGAAATCAGTGGGAGAAAAGACCTTGAAGCAAAAACTGTTAACTCAAACGATACAAAACTCGCAGCCTAAGTACGAGTGGAAGATCGTCTGGAGAAACGTGATATCTCTTGCTTACCTTCATATCGTTGCACTTTATGCACTGTATCTTATAATAACAATGGAGATCAAACCTCTCACGGTCATTTGGTGTACGTTACATTTATATATATTTTAAGATTTAAAACTTAAAATTTAAGTGTTGTTTCACTAATTGCAACCATAGATTTGCAAGAAGAAATAACAATAGCAGATGTCAAATACACGGCTCTTTAGTGTACGTTACATTTGCATATCTCTTAAGACTTAAAACTTGAAGTTTACATGTAATTTTATTAATTACAATCATTAATTTGCAGGACGAAATAAGCGTAGATGTCAATAGCTTGAACCAATTGATTTTTAAAAAATATCAAATAATAACTACAAATCTTATTTGTGAACGTTCTCATGATGTTATGCTCACATGTTTTATTTATTCTTTCAGGTTATGCATTGGGTATTCTTACATCTATAGGTGTTACAGCAGGTGCCCACAGATTGTGGTGTCATCGAGCTTATAAAGCGAAATGGCCGATGAGAGTTATTCTTATGATTCTACAGACCTGTGCTTTCCAAGTAAGTTTGTCGGCATGCTGTTATACAAACTTATTCATGTGTGTTAAGAAAGGTATCAATCAGTATTACAAAAATTAAAACAAAGTTTCTGGTTGATCCAGCTGGCAATATAATAGATTAAATGTTACAATCGTACGACGTTTGGAACTAAGTTATTTTCCTGAAGATTTTCTTCGTTGACAATGTCTCGTGAGTCTGCTATAATTTATGCTCCGCGAACATCTATGCAGAGTTCTATTACTTGATAAGGACCTGATACTTAGGTCGAAACGTCGTACGAATGTAACATTTAATCTATTATATTGCTAGTCGGATCAACAATAAACTTTGTTACAATTTTCGTTCATCGCTGATGACTTTAAGCATACTCCTCTACTTTCATTCCTTATTACAAATTTGCAATTTTTATCTCATTGTTATATTTAAAAAGTAATACATCGTAGATGTATTTGAAACTACAATATATTATTATAAAAATGGAAAAATAGATTTAATGTTAATAAAAACATGTACTCTATAGCGAACTTTCTGGGAGAAAGTCTAAATATAATTACAAAGGCCGACAAAAGAGCTCTTTCATACCCAAAGATGAGACTATTTGACCTCAAAGGTTTTTCGTGGGCTGAACACGACTCCTTTGTCCGTTTTTCCCAAGCACGTCAGGATTCTGAGACATTTTACCTCAAATGTGCAAAAAAGTCCATTTTGAGACATATTTGAGTTTATGTCTCAAATAGAAAAAATGTTTTTTGCTTATTACCGTGGTATCTTATTGTACAAGTTTTTCCCTTCAATTCCCGTTTCTGCATGTCCGAAAACGATGTTTCCTGTCCGAATTATTGCACATCGGAGTTGATATAATTTTAATGCTAATAAAAACAATACTACAAAAGTAGGATATATAATATAGGAATACAATAACAAAAAGGTGGCGAGTGCGGCGCAGAGAAAAATGTGGTGCTTACTAAACAAATGAACAAAAAGATCCGAGTTTATTTCCACGGACACTGCTAGTGGTTTCGGAATCTCTCGAAAGAAAGTGGCGACCACAAAGTATTTTCCA
>NW_011967204.1:0-47353 GCF_000949405.1 Vollenhovia emeryi
TCTGGGATTAGGCGTGTTCTCATACATTGTTAGTTCTAGATATTTTTATTTTTGATTATATGAAATGATTATACATATAATTATATGAAAATTTAATAATATATTTATGTAACAAAATACATATATTACACACAATATGTAACATCAATTTGTATGTTATGACACTGACTTACAATCAATTGCTCTCCTACGACCAGCAGCTACTAAGTATATTGTCGTGAAAAACGCAATGCTTTCCCATGACAGGATTCGGTTCACTTTTATCGATTATACGCTCCATACGATAACTATAGAAACTAAAACGTAAACTAAAAGGTATATCGATTGAAAGGATGTACGATATTTACCCAGGTGATTTAGTTTTAGTAATTTTAAGGTATTTTAAGGTATTGTCAATATTTTAAATGCGTACATGGTATTAAACAAAACGATTCATTGGATAGAATTGTAATGGTAGTAACGATAAGTACTACATTTAAGTGAAAAAGTGAGTTGTGTGATAATATTTCTCCCAATTAAGAAAATATTGAACTTGAAATAATAACTCGATTTGCCGAGATTTATTTAATGGCACTATAATGTTAAAAAAACTTGGCACATACTGAATGCATGTAATCATGTGATGTCAACACGACGAATGTCGTAAAACTAAAAATTTTTCTATATTTTTGCAATTAGTTGGTCAGATCTAAAATGTATTTGTTAGTAAGATATGAGTTTCCGAAATCTTCAGGCAACTGCTAATTGCCTAATCGTTTAATTTAGTTTCTATCGAATTAAATTCGGTTAATAAATAACTTTGGATAATAATTAAATTGTAATAAAAATAATTCAATTTCTATATTTATTGAATTTAAATTGAACTCACAATCAGATATAATGATTCAATTTGATTCAAACTTTACAAGTTTCTATAACACACTTTTATTTAGTGTTATTTGTTATCTTTTATTTTTCATACTAGTCTTAAACTTTTTCTCTTTCAAACAAAGAAAACTTGTTGGTAGAGTAACCTATACATACTATACATATGTATATACAAAACTTCTACGTTTTTAATCAGTACATTGCTATCTGCTAAATGCTTATAATTCGAATTTATTTCTTTTCTTAGTTGTTTAAAAAATAAATTTAAATTTCTTTATATTATGGCATTAATGTAACAATAATCTACAAAAATGGTTAATAAATACAATTTTTACTTTATTATGCTTATACTACTATAATTACATTTGTGCTGCGATTATAAACACTCTGTATAATAAATAATATATAATAAATAAAATAAAAATATACAATAAAAATATAAAAATATAATAAAATAATATATATAATAAATAAAAATGGCATAAATATTTTAATTAATAAAATTGGGAAGTATTTTTTGTAAATTAAATGGTTTTTCTTGTTTTATTAACTTTATTACGTATTACATTATTGAGAGAGGGGGTAAAGATGGCGAGGAGAAAAGAGGCTGGTGAAAGAAGATAGTAAGAAAAGTGTCGAAAGTGAGGTTTAAGGTGGAGTGTGAGGAAGGAGGAGGAAGTGAGAGTGAGAGGAACGGGAGAGGAACCAGTGGACATGGAGGCGAGAAGAATTAGCGGAAGGCGGAAGAGAAATCGATATGGAAAAGGTGAAACGGCATGAGTCGGCGATCTTGGAACAAGGAGGAAGGAGGAGAGAGAGGAGCAGAGGAGGGAGACCAGACATGGAGAGAGAAGAGGACATAGACTTCTATAGACGGAGCATTAGCTACAACTCTGGACAAGAGGGGTTCTGATATTCGGGGCGCGGAGGCACTCATCTGACATCGACTCTTTCCGGTGAGATTCGGTAATATTCGGTTCACATTTCCAATCCCCATCCAGGATCATCTCCACTCCAAGTTGGAGGGGATGATTCGTTCGGCCACGCGCGCGCGCACGCTCGCACACAAGCAACGCGCCGTATATACGTGTGCACACGTATTGGAAATGTGAACCGAATATTACCAAATCTCACCGGAAAGAGTCGAAGTCAGACGAGTGATCCCCTTACCGCGATTATCAGTTACCCCTCGTACAAAGGGTCCGTCTATAGAAGTCTATGGAAGAAGATTGGTGGAGAGAAGCGAGAGATCGAGAGCGAAAGGAGATTGGCTGGAGAGTTCGAGAGATCGATTCGGCAGGATGAGGTATGGAAGGAGAGGAAAGTGCGAGGAGGAAGGGAGACAGAAGATCTCGGACGGGAGAAGAGAAGTGTGTTCGAGTTCGAGCAGTCGATCCAGCGGAAGAGGAGGTGGAAGGGGAAGGGGCTTGGGAGTACAGAAGGCGCACGAGAGGGGCAGGCAGTGCAGGTGGAAAAGCGAGCGGTAAGACCAAGAAAAGGCAGCGACAGAGGTGAAAAAGGATACGGAGGCGGATTGTGAAGGAAAGGTGGAGGAGAAGAAGACAGAAGGAAGAAAGTAGGAGAGGAGAGGAGCGAGGGAGAGGTGAGAGAGACGGAGAGAGGAGGTAAGAAAGGAGGAAGGGAGAGCTGGAAGGAGAGAGAGGTTAAGAGAGAGGAGGCGACAGGACTGGAAAGACGAGTAAAGGAGAGAGGAGAGAAGCGGAAACAGGAGAGAGGGAGAGAGGGAGGAAGAGGAAGCGGAGACAAGGACCGGGAGAGAGAGAGGAATGGAGGAGGAGAGAGGAGGGAGGTGAGAGGTAGAGGAGAGACAGAGGAGGTGAAGGGGGATGGAGAGGAAGACGAACAACGAAAGGGGTGGAGGAAAGTGAGTAGAACGAGAGGCAGAAGCGGAGGAAGCAGGGGGGACGGACAAGGAGGAGACGGAGGTGCAGAGAGAGCGGAAGAAAAGGAAGAGAGAGAGAGAGAAGGATAAGAAGCAGGAAAGGAAGAGGAGAGGAAGGAGAAGAAGAGAGAGAGGAGAGCGAGAAAAAATAGGAGAAAGAAAAGGTGAAGGAGGGAAGGAGGAAATGTGCAACGGAGAGTGAGAAAGAGAGAAGGCGACAGGACGGAAAAGACGAGTAAAGGAGAGAGGAGAGAAGCGGAGACAGGAGAAAGGGAGAGAGGGAGGAAGAGGAAGCGGAGACAATGAACGGGAGAGAGAGAGGAGTGAGACAGAGGAGAAAGAAGGGAGGAAAGGCGAAGTGGAGAGCGAGACGGAGAGAGGAGACGACAGGAGTGGAGAGGATGGAAGCGATTATAGTAGAACGGAAAGTCGATCGGCGAGGGTGCAGGAAGAGAGCTGGCGGACGAAAACGGATGGCAGTGAAGAGGACCGGCGGGGGAGAGCGATGGAGGAGAAGAGAGGAGGGGGAAGGAAAAAATCCAGAGGAGAGTAAGGCAGAGAAAGGAGGTGACAGGAGAGAAGAGGAGGAGGAGAGAGGAGGGGGTGGGAGGTAGAGGAGAGACAGAGGAGGTGAAGGGGGACGGAGAGGAAGACGGACAACGAAAGGGGAGGAAGAAAGTGAGTAGAACGAGAGGTGAGAAGCGGAGGAGCAGAGGGAACGGACAAGGAGGAGACGGAAGAGCGGAGAGAGCGGAAGAAAAGGAGAGAGAGAGAGAGAAGGATAAGAAGCAGGAGAGGAAGAGGAGAGGGAGGAGAAGAAGAGAGAGAGGAGAGTGAGAGAATAGGAGAAACAAAAGGCGAAGGAGGAAAGGAGGAAAGGCGCAACGGAGAATGAGAAGGAGAGAGGAGGAGACAGGAATGGAGGGAAAAGGGAAGGGAGGTATGGGTGGAGAACAGGAGGATGTGGGTAGATGGAAAGGAATGGAGGTGGATAGGGGGGAAAGGGAAGGAAGGAGAAACGAAGAAGAGGTTAGTGAGTAAAGTAAAGTGTATTAATTTTGAATCTGGTTATAGGGAGGAGGAAGGAGCTGGAGGTGAAGAAAAGAGGAGGCAAGAGAGAAAGGTGGAGCAAAAAGGAAGGAAAGCAAGAGAGAGTGACAGGTGGAAACAGGAAGGAAAGGTGAAAACAGGAAGGATGGAGAGAAGAAGGATGACAGAAGGAGGACAGAGAGGAAGAAAGAAAGAGAAACGGAAGAGGGAGGGGTATGGGTAGGGGGAGGGTCGAAGGGAGGGGGGGTTAAAAAATATGTAAAGGTCGCTTATGGTCAGGCCGCGGTAGGGGGAAGGAACGGATGTGTAAAGGGTTCGGGAACGCTCCCTGAAAAAGCGCCAATGTATTTTCTCAGCAGAGAATAAAGCATACTACTACTAGGTACTACGTATTACATTATTTATGGTAAAATTTTAATCTCGTATTTGGAAAATAATTATAAACTTTCGTATAATTTTTGACACATCATTATACAGAGTAAAGAACCATAACGTAAGAAATCGACATGCTGAAAATCTGTAACAAAACATTGTTTATGTAGCTAATTGGTTTAATAATTGAGTAACAATATATTAATATATATTTCAAATAATTTAGTGTAAGATTTCTCACCGTGGCTAAACCTTCCAAACAGGGCGTAAACATACCACATAGGTCAAGTTTGTAACTTTTTGTTGTTTTTCGTAATAAAAAAAGTATCAATTTTTGTGTCTTTACTGGAGTATTGTACCAATTAATATTACATCTATATAATTGCAAGCAAAATCCATATTACATCCATATAATACAAGCAAAATACTAAATAGTACACACATGATTATAATAATATACATATATGACTGAAAAAGCGATAAAATATTGTGAAAATATATAATTGCGGTTGTAATTAACTTACATCATACGATAGAAATGTGTATCACAATTTATAAATTCTTGCCCAGCAAAATTTGCCACTGTGATATATAATATAAGAAAGCTTATTAAACTACTACATTTTATAATTTCCACAATGTTTCTGTTCGTTACTATTATCTGAGCTATCTACAAGCAACGGCGCATTATTTATATAAAAAAACTTATGGTTTTATATATAATATAATGGATTCTTTCGAAAAATGTGTAAAAAAATTGCAATTAAATACGACATGCTTTATACAGGGTGTTCAAAAAAGGCGGAGACCCCTGAATACCTCCGAAAATATGCAAGATAGAAAAAAACATTGGAATATAGAAAAAAATGTTTCAGACAAGAGTTGCAGTATTTTAAATAACGCATTACGCAGTAATACCAGTATGACCTTGAAGAGCATTGTCAAGGTCACGTAAAGATCACCTTGAAATTTTTTAATAGAAACTCCCATTTTTAATTGGACATTCTTGTAGATTACCTCGAGAGCTTTTCAAAATTAATTAAATGCTTCTTCATTCAGTACTTTCCAAGTTATGGGGATTGAAAGTTACAGTACCGCTGGCATCTATCTTACATATTTTCAGAGTTATACAGGTGTCTCCACCTTTTTTGAGCACCTTGTATGTAATTACTTACGTAAAAAAAATTGACGCTTATGGAACACACACCAAGCACTAACATGATTAAATATGATGGTCCAAAAGTTACTTTTATTAAATCAGAAAATCTTATAATAGAATAAAATATTTTATGTTATTATTCCTTCAACAGTTAAAATGTATAATTTTTTGAATCATTATTTTAAGATATAATTAAAATGAGTTTAATACATCCATGAATATACTTCCATTACAATTCGAAATGAATATTGTATTGATCTGTTGATGACAAATTTAACTTAACTTATTGTTAATAATTTAACAGCTTATTGCAAAAGATACTAACTCGATTGCTCTTCTATGGAAATCCACCGCAGCGATTATTCTATGTTGAGAAATGTTTTGGTTTTTAGTTACACACATGTGCGGATTAATTCCATTCAATACGTGTTTTATACGATAACTATAAGAATTTAGATGTTAAATTGATTTATACATATAATATAGTATACCATGAATTAAGTATACGTATTAAAGTTGTACATCATTATTGATAATACTTTTATAAATATTAATTTCATGTTGCAAATAAATAATACACTCACAGAAATTGAAGAAAGGATATTGTGAAGAACTCTCTTGATCAAAACCGTAGTATACGATAACGATACCAGAGGGCTGTCCCATGGTGACTATGGTGTTACCGTACGACCTTGCATTATTAATGATGATATACACTGTCCTCTGGTGTCTTCATCGTATAGTGTCGTATACTATGGTCTTGATCAGAGTCCAAAGTCCTTCGTAGTGTTCATTTTCCAATTCCCGTGAGTGTAGATACAAATAAAATAAAAGTTATACAAATAAATATGAAATAATTATGAATGGTTATTAATTATTACTTTAATAAGATATTGTATAACATAACGAAAACAGAAAAAAATGTTAATGAAAATACTGACTAAAGAAATATAGTATTAATTTGAAATATACATATGTATAATCATATATGAAATCAATAGAAATGTGAATAAGCTGAGAAACAGAAATAATATGTAAAACGTAATAATTTATTTACCTGGCAACTTTAAATAACCCGAAAGCATGTATTGCGTTTACTAGTGAAAATGATTCAGTAGCTATAAAACAAGATGTTTCAAAAGCAGTTCCAATACTTATATGTGTTGTTATGATATAGAAGTATTTCTCTTGGTCAACCAAATATTCCGCGGGTACTATTAGTGTGGGCGGACGAGATGCATTTAAAGGTATTATAATATCCAAAAAGATTGAAGTATATTGAAGAAGAATTACCATTGTATTTGAGCTGTATGCGAATACTAAAATAATTACAGTACCATTAAATTTTTCATTCATATAATATTACATATATTGTATTATAATAATTATTTAATCAATTCTCTACATTACCTTTATACAAATGCCCAAATTATATTTGTCATGTCAGTTATTATACTGATTTAACTTAAATTTAATAAGATTGAAAAATTTCGTATTTTCAATTTAATGTGCAATATGTGTTTTAGAAATAAGATAATCGGTTATCATAATAGAATATGATTGATAACTCAGTATATTCTGGATCTAACTGAGTTTTTTGAGCCAGAAATCGCGCAAAATGATCGACTTACATTTAAAGTTTAAACTATTCAAGAATTATTATACAATAATTTTGGCACTATTCATTATAAACAATTGCTTCTATCAAAAATTATTAATTAAATGTTTATTTAATATTTACTCATTAAAGATATTGTTATTAATTTTCCATAGATTCCATGCTCATTTATAATCTCGATTTCTTTATTATCTTTCAAAGCAACCCAATTACTTCGAATGCGTCCCTGGAATTCTTTAACCTACTGATGAATATAATTCAAGTATTATTGTAGTATATGGTGGTTTATTTTTCAGTTAGTTGCTCATGAACGTACACTTTTCACAACAGCACAAAATGAGATATACTTTATACAACATACTATGTAAATAATATTATAAGATAATATCTCTATAACAAGACCATAAGTACATTCTGAGACATATAATTTTATCCACTGAAATGATTAGAGTAAGTAATAAAATCCCAACAATATATGATATTAGAACACTTAAATTAATAGAACACAGTGTCATTAAAATACCGAGAGTAAAAGAGAAGTACAAGATACAAAAGAAATTTGCAGTATTTAAATTATTAACAAAATTCTATTGCACTAAAGTCGCAAAATTGAAAAGATTAGACATTTACAGTCTTCTTCTTTAATGGCTGGCCTACATTTTTATCATCATTTTTCTCATTTATACAAATCACTAAGTTTCAGGCTGTATGTATACATATACTACCACAGACTTCTATAAAAGCTGTGTAAACTACAGTGTGAAACTCATCGATGTACAGATGAGAATAAATATTATGAAAATGAGAATGCTAGTAAAACTGAGGTACAGGCATTAATAAACAAGACTGTATGTCATAAAATTATAAATAGATTACAAATAATATAAATACCTGAACACCAGGCATTGATACAAGAATTAACAGTGTTATGAAACGGATACATCTGATTTTGAAGTTATTATATGGCCAAAGACCAATTGTTGATAAATAAACACGATTCAGTCTGTAATACTGATCTTCAGGATATTCCATTTCAAACGACAGCTCAAATAATACTGAGCGCGAGTCGTCTATAGAAAAATTTTTCTTCCATACCATTGTGGTACTTATTTTTCCTTTCTTTAAAATTTATGTAACACCTGTATATTATATGGAATTAAGTTAAAAATTAGAAATTTTTTCAAATGCTTATATCCACATGTACAAATCCACAGGTAAAAAGGGAGATAAGATAATAACAGAAGAGAATGCGTGACTCGTCGAAAAAGAACTATAGCCACTTCTATACCTCTAACGTTGTAACGTTATATCCCATTAAGAATAATGGATAATAAAAAATAAATTGTGTGTGTCATAATATTTAGTATATAAAGCACATTTTTTGGTGTTTCACCTCTCTTTGTAAGCGCATGTGCAATAGAATAAAGTGTTACTCTGGTGTGAAGCTTAACATACGAGTATACCTTTACGCTTCAGATAGTACAGAGTGTCTTGCGGTAGTTTGACTAAAACACAATGCGTGTGTTTGTGAATTGATATACAGCAGCTATAAGAAAATTTTCATTCTATAAGTTCTTAAGCTCTCTAGCTTTGTTACTCTTGAGTTCTTTCTTCTTTTGCTCACGGCGCTGCACAGTTTACAGAGATACAGTGTTATAGAGCATTTATATAGACAATATCTCATATTTAGTGCTGTTATTAGAAAACGTATCACAGTATCTATTGAATAAAGAAAATGCCAAAGTTAGATTCGAAGAGACAGAACTATTGATTAAATTGTGTAATGAAAATCGCAGCCTACGGAACTTTTTCTGAGAAACTTACTTGACATATACTTTTACGGGATTCCTATATGATGTTTGACGTATTTTTTAAACTTTTTGGAGTATTTTTAGTTAAAAAAATATTACTGATATGTTATTAATGTGTGTTCTATTTTATTACGAGATAGATATCTAAACAAATTTACTTCATGCATTAAAGAAATAGAATAACAATTTATATTTTATTTTTTCACACACAGTTGAAAATTTTGTATTAAATTTAACAGATATCACATGTCCGAAACGGTCCACATAAATTTTTGTGTTAATTTAACATAATATGAATATGTTAAATGATCAAACTAATACTTTGTTAATATTTTAATACAAAGTAAATGCAAATCTCAAAATAATTTGAAATAAATTTTGTGTAAAATTAACATATTTTTAATGACAAAATGAATTTAATAAACTGTAATTTTTACATTTTACAGATGTAATAAGTTAAATGACGGTTTGAAATCACTCTCACTTATATTATATAGAATAAGATCAACATTTTATTCTGTAAATTTTAACAGATAAATCTTGTGACCAATAATGTAGAACATACATATGTATTGTGTTAGATTGAAAAATAAGTACACATTATGTTGTTTTAACATTTCTTTTCAGTTATTTTAATAATTTTACTTGGGGATTTTATTTGAGGTCAATTAACACAAGAGCAATATGTTAAATTAACACATGAATGTGTTGAACATTTAACACAAAAATTTTAATCGGTATTTTTTTAAACAAGAAAACACAAATTTTTCAACTGTGCAGCATATTTGCTTTTATTTATTAATAACTTTATATTATTTTAAAAAATTTAATATCATAAAAACTATCTTTTTGCGTATACAATAATACGAAATACTTTAAAATATTTTATTCATCACATTATGTTTTTTAATATTGTTACTGCACTAAATAAATTTGATTTTTAATCAAAATGTAATTTTATTGCTATGTCTCAAGATGTGGAATGTTATTCTGAATATCTCATATGGTACATTTGTTAATACACACTCATATAATGATTGTGAATATATGTAGATCTATATAATTTAGAAGTGAGTATGTTATTGTCAGAGACTGTAATCGCTTGAGAATCTGTGTAACAGCACGAGAGGCAAGTACGTTTCATCTTGATATGATACTTTCGTTTTTATCTTTCTAAATTGCTTTTCTCTCTAGACAGATTTAAAAACAGAACGAAGATTGTAACAAAATTATAGGTATCTTCTCTTTATTTCTTGTTGAGATTAGACTGCACGATATCAAATTCCTTAATATGATGTTTTCATGAACACGAAATCGAGCTGGAATGAAACAAAAGTATTCTTATCTAAAACGGTAGTTAAAAGTTTATCGCGAACATAAAAGGATGGTATTTGATGAAGCTGTGACTGACAACAGTTCTTTATGAGAACTTGAGGAGAGACAATAAAATTTAATGACTGGTGGTTGTCATAAAAATGAAAAATCACCCAGGGTCATTCTGTTTATATGCTTGGCGATTCTCATACCGATAATACTCAAAATTTTCTCAAGTTGCTAACATTAATATTAACTAGATATGTTAATTTAACGTTAAATTATTGATGAATAATTGCTGCAGTTTAAGTATACTATATTTATATTATTTTTTTAAAGGCTAAAGAGAAAAAGCAATTTAATAAATTTTATTATTTACATATTGCAACAAGAGTCGCGAAAAATCTCAGAAAGTACATTTTAGTAATTAAAAAAAAATTATAAACATTTTAATTGATTTAGTAGTTTAGTGTAGTTTAATAATTTAGATATCTACATTCAGTCATATATTTATGTGAATATGTTTATGGAACTCTGGGAAAAAAGACAATAACCCATTTTGGGGCCCACAATTAGTAATCGAATTATTTGGATTGTTCGTAACTCTACTCTGGGAAAAATTTTGACCGTTTTTTTGTTGTTAAGCAACTTATTTCGGTTAGTGCCTCTTAAGTGAAAATTATCTTTGCGTTACTGATTATCGACAGAACTAATTGAGAGAATTGATTAGTATTACTTTAAAATCTTGGGTATAGATAGAATAGTTACTTGCGATTTTTAGCTACGCAAGGTAAAATTCGTAAAAGATTAGAGTTACGAACAATTCAAATAATTCGATTACTAATTGTGGGCCCCAAAATGGGTTACTGTCTTTTTTTCCCAGAGAAATACGAAGCTAAATATTGTTACACTAAGCCACTCGTTGCGTATGGTGTCCGCGCATTCGGAAAGAAACTCGCTTATTTACGGACACGGGTGGAAAGACAATACAAATTCTTTTGGCGACCGTTTCTCAATCACAGCTCGATTCGACTCAATTCAAAGAGTCGCATCAGCGTGGGCGCAACGATATTTATTAATATTACTGTAAAGTTAACGAATTTTAAATACGAATTTGTTGCGTATTTACGCGTATCTCGTAGCATGCTTAGAATATTGTTCATTATTGTCGAGAGAATAGTTGATTCAGTTAGAGATGTGGTATCCCACAGGATAATTTATATGGGACAGTTTTAATTAGTTTGTTTTACTAGTTTTGTATGCATATAATAAACTTGTTTAAAACGAAATTAGAGCACATTGTAATTTATTATTTGCTTTTTCAGGTACCATTCTTGTTGGAAATAAAATATTTCGAAGCTATCAACTCTCGGTAAACATATGTGGGATCTGAGTTGTCGGTAAGTTAGTATAAGCTGATAAAGCGGTTTACAGGTGAAAGGGTTATAGCATTATCTGCTTTATCAGAAAATGATAGAATATCAATCGATAAAATATCAAGCGATCTTGTCTGTTTTCCACGTATGACACATAGTATATGCATAGCAATGCGGAACATATTACCTCATTTTATCATATTATAATCATTTATATAACTACTTATCTTAAAATAATATATCGCCATTTGTAAATTTTGAATGTTTCGGATTATTGTATTTATATTGATTGAAGGATATTTACATGGAATTGTTAGAAGGGGTATCATTAAATATTACATACGCGAATTATGCATTGTCCTTATTATCATATACACATTGTAATCACACTTTTGTTTCAAAATTCTATATACTTTTGCAAATTCCATTTGAATGTCAATAACGGTGCTTGCGTGAAGGTAGATGAAGAGTTTTATGTTGCTGGGAAGCCAAGGTTAATTTACTACGATTTATTTAATGACATTTGTTATAGTCAATTAAGCATTCTCAAGCATGATGTATACCCAGCAATTTTCTCGGGATAATAACTTTTTACGCGCGACTAAACTTGCCCGTTTTCGTAGTGAGTTTTGTAGCTAAGAAAATATTTGACGTTTTCATACTTGCAAAATTACTCACGCCATAATAGTCGGTATAGGTACACAGAATTTGCGGAAACGCAATTCAGCGAAATAACAAGAGTTATCGGGCAGAGGATTTGTTGAAATTATATTTCATTCGCAACGGAAAAATGGAGGTGAATACTTTATTGAAATAAAAATTGGTTAAAGATAAAGTGACCTAAATAAAAATCGATCGGGTGAACACGGATTCGAATAAGAAATTTATCGAAAGGGAAATGGTGAAACAGAGAATCTGTCCAATGGGAAATTCAGTGAAAAGAATATCGACCCAGTTATGACCGGACACGATCAAGACAAATCACATCAACCAAATCGCAGGTCAAGCGATATCAAATCTTTCGTGTAATAATTCAAAAAAGTTTCCCGCTGGAGTAATTTTCTTCTCTGGGATGTTTCTTTTTGATAAATGTTCATCTCGGTGAAGTGTTTTCGAATAATTTATCATCTGATTAAATACTCGGCGGTGAGTTGTTACCTTGTTCCATTTCTATTATACAGTTCAAATTTCCGTGTGATTCAATGTTCCCGTCGACAAATAGTTTCTGATTAATTATAATTCGTGCATTTACTTATGATTGATAAACTTTTAGTATTACGAAATCACAAATATATGGTAGATGCAATCCTGTTATAACATCGAAAATTTAGTTGGTCTTTCTCTACACGGAGAAAATTTTTTCTTCAAATTTATCTTGAAAATTATGCGACCGTGGGACAACGTGGCATTTCAAAGAATTTTATGAGAATGTTTTGAAATTATAACATACATACTACTAGTGTATACTAAATATAATTATTAGTAGAATGTATGGTAAAATTAAAAAAACTCTCATATAGCTCTTTAAAATGCCATGTTGTCATCATTTTCAGGGTAAATTTTAAAAGAAAATTTTCTCCACGTATGAATGATATTAAAATGTTTTTAAATTAAAAGTCATGTTAATAACTAATGCATTATTGTACGTAATATATTTTTTATATATAATGTAGTAATATAAGTTCCTTTCGTAAGAAATATTGTTATAATATTGTTAAATTAATTAATAGTTAACATTTAAAGAAACAGCTTTTTATAAAAAAATAAAACATTGAAAAGTCTATAGAGACTTAAATGGCAAAGAGAGAACTAAGGATGTAAAAATTATATGTATAATTTATAAGATATTTTTCACAATTGACCTAAATAATTTATACTAATTTATTCATTGCAACGCCACATATCAAAAGACTATGCATTTTAAACAAGCAATTATAAATATTTATCTATTACTAAAATTGTGATCTTAACAGATTTTATCATGTACGTGATCTTACATCTACTTTTAATAATATTGTTTAATATACATGTGTATATTTAATAGACATTTAGATCAGTGATTGCTAATCGACGACGTAACTGACGTACGCGTTCACGTCTATATCGCGCATGACACTTTACATACATGCGCATAGAAGCGCGATCTAGATTGCAATTTACGAGATAGAGGCAAATTTGTTCGCTGCTGCTCTAACGTAATTTACGGTAGACGAGTACCGTTTGGACGACAGTTGTTGCAGGTGTATCGAATCGTTTACACGACGCACATCTTGGCAACCTCTCCGCATTTCTTCTACTCTCAATTCGCTGAAAGTTCCGCGGAATTTTGCCAAAGTACGAACAACGTGTCTTTGGCCGTATAGTAATCGACATGGGTGGCGTACATTTGCATATTAACGAGTACCGCAACGTGACGTATATGTTCACCGCGTTTCGATTACTCACTCGACTGTGATCGATCAGTTTCTGCGGGGAAGAGGTCAGCTCTCTTGATTTCGCGCTCGCGCGCGTCGAAGGCAGATTGTCTTGATTGGATTTATTAATTATGACGCGGAACGAGATACATCAAGATACTCTTGTCTTACCATATTCTTTTTGATTACAAACATCATAAACTTTTTAGGATACACCTTTCGAAATCGAGTACAGTCGTTATTAATTAGTTTTGCGGTTCGAAAGAGCACGCATGGTAGAAATTAATCATTCCTTACGCATCATTTACGACCTACATTCCTGTAATACACTTTTGATTGCTAATCGCAAGTGTGACGGCTTGATTTTGATTATTTCTAACGCGTTAATCACGTTTGTAATTAATGTATGACGAGAGAAACATTTAATGAGATAAACGTGCAATCAGAGTAAAACATGATTTTCACCAATTTTGTGTTTTTCCATAAGTTTCCTTTTTATTCTGATTAACACGTGTCTTATTAAACAATGGAATATAGAGGGAAGTCCTCTATTACGAGATAGTAGCTTTTTAACGCACAGTTGGAAAATTTGTGTTTTCTTATTAAAAGAAACGCCGGTCCTCTATTATGAGATAGTAGCTTTTTAACGCACAGTTGGAAAATTTGTGTTTTCTTATTAAAAGAAACGCCGGTTTTTTTGTGTTAAATGTTCAACAAACACATTTATGTGTTAATTTAACATATTGCTCCTGTGTTAATTGACCTCAAATGTAAAATTATTAAAATAACTGGAAAGAAATATTAAAACAACGTGTACTTATTTTTTAATCTTACACAATACATATTGTATGTTCTATATTATTAGTAACAAGATTTATCTGTTAAAATTTACATTTTATATTTATACAATTTACATAAAAAAAATTCATCTTGTCATAAAAAATATGTTAATTTTACATAAAATTTATTTCAAATTATTTTCAGATTTGCATTTATTTTGTATTAAAATATTAACAGATTATTAGTGCGTTCATTGAACACATCCATATTATGTTAAATTAACACAAAAATATGTGTGGACCGTTTGGGACATGTGGCATCTGTTAAATTTAACACAAATTTTTCAACTGTGCGTCCAAAGTCAATCGCAAATCTTTTCTCGCAACGATTACACGATCTAACAATCAATTTTCCACTAAACAGGTTTCACTCCAAGGGTAATAAGTTCGTGGTGGAACCAGCAGATGATGCTTATTAATTTAGCAGAAACTCCGCTATCTCATATTAGAAGCCCATCCAATAATAGGGGACTTTCCTCTATAGCATGAAGAGATCGATTATCAAGCAAGTCGATAATGTACTGCACGTCGTACCTGAGTTTTCAACGGTCTGCTCAAAGCGCGTCATCGTCGGGCTCATCAGCAAGCCGGACGCCAGTTGCAGCCCATGAGAGATTAGGTGCACGAGAATCGTTATTATGATAATAACATATCCCCAACCGCCTTCCGGGTAGTAATGCTTATTGAGCGTGATTTTTTTCCGAGCGTTTATCGCGGTGAGGGATTCCTCTGCCACCTCCGCGTTCTCCGGCTGATCGAGCAGATTCTCAGATTCACCGACGCTGCCGAGGCCTCCCTCGAGAATTAGTTGCTCGGAGAATCGCCTCCTCATCATCTTAGGTGTAATCGAAATCACGCTATTTTTACGACCAGTTAAAGCGGCGTTTGCATTGGCACTTTTCCCGCCGGCAACGAGACGCGCGTCTCTGTTGGACTCGTTAGCGATTCGAGACTCCCTGTTGTTCGGGTCTTTAATATCGACAGCTGCCGAATTTTCAGGATAAAACGGGGTGATTGATCGTGTCGCGCGGGCTGTCGCCTTTGAAAGGATTCGCGGACGGGCGTTGCCGGCGATGATTGGTCCCGCGGCATTTGCGGCGCCGGTGGTGCTTTCGCAATTTTCGATGGCATCATCGACGAGCGGCTGCTGCTCGGAGAGTCTGCGATTATCCGCGCGGCCGATCTTCCAGCCGCGCAACGAGTGCGTTTGATCCAAGTACCGATGATGGGCTATCGGACCGACGGCGATCGAGTGCCGGCGCTGGATCGTCGCCCCGGTGTCCCCGTGGTCTGCGCAGCAGAGGCTGCCGGCCGAGTTTCTGCCGGAGGACGGCGGCAGGAAGCTCTGGCAAGTCGACACGGAGTTTCCGGAGTCCTTCCGCCTCGCGCCAACCCCCTGAACGGAATCCCTAGGGGAGCACGAGGACGTGGACGAGATCTTCCGGCGCTGGTACTGGCACTGGGCGCACCAACATTGGCACGCGGAGAATTGCGCCAGGAAGCAGCGGCACCGCATCATACGCGATAGGATCTCCGGATGCGCCAGCAGCAACTCGGGCAGCTCGATCTCGCTCCATGATTTCGCAATGTCGCCGGAAGACTCCCTCGTCAACGCCCGTTTCGAAACGAGGCTGTCGGTCGACGAGCGGGTCTCGGATTCCACGCTGGATATTTTCCGCGCGGTGCATTCGCGTTGCCGGCAGCAACGCGCCCGCGTTGCACCGTCACGATGGGGATAGGATTCCTCTTCCTCTGCCTCTTCGTCGTCGTCATCTTCGTCGAGCGAGTTCTCCTCGCTCATAGCCGCGCTGTAAGACCGGCGACGTCTGCGATATGCGGGTCCCTCGCACGGCCTCGCCGAGTCAGCGCGTTCGCCCATTTCGTGGTTCGTTTCTCAAACTCGCACAATCGAGGCGGATGTCTCGGCTGCTGAGTCCTCGTGCTGCGGAAACCGAGCTCGAGACCAAGTTATGTTACCGTCACGCGCCGTCGCGTTTCTTATCGCGATATTTAAATGAGTCACGAACAATACGATACTTATCATATATTTAAGTTCTTCGTCTGAAAGATAGTTTGCAGTTCGCTTATCTCGTGCTCTCATCTGTTTGCAAAGTCAAATTTAGCAGATGCATTTATTGATACGTGCAGCAACGGGACACTAATACACTTGGAATATGAAACACTCTTTTCAGTGTAATAGTTCAACACTTTTTAAGTTCCGTTATGTTTTTCACTTTTGTAATTGGACTCGTCGTGAAAGAATACACCTAGCAGAAAATTAAACTCGGTGTTAAGTTACACCAACAACACCGGCGGATTTCAAACGAGGACTGTCCCCGATGTATAAAAATCCAGCGATGTTTCGTGGATGCATCGTGATGCTTTGCACGCATTAGGCCGAACGTGAGCCTCGCGACGCGTTTCGACTGTCGATTTGTTGTCCTGATTTTTCTCGCACGTACATACGTTGTACGACGCTACACGGTGAATGCCCCTCCTTTCGTATGCATTAATCCCGAAAATAGTGAGAGCCGGGTGAAAAGTGCCTCTACCTCTCCGGAATAAGTGATGACGCCAGGAAGTACAATATGTATGTGGAAAAGTTGGGAAAGCTTACTAAATTTTTTATCATTAAACGAGGAATTATTTTAGTTGCCAAAAACTTTAAATTTGATTTGTTCATTTTATGTTCTTTTTTTATCTACACCATAGAGTTAATTTTTTATTTGTTAAGAAGATTTACTTGTTTCGATTTATTCGATACTCGCTCTCTTATGTCTTAAATATATTGATATAATTGAATAAAATTTATTAAAATTCTTTAAAGTTCGGAAAATAATGATGTATTAATAGCATTAGTTAAACGAAACAAATGTCCTTTTTTTTAGTAAAGTATTATTTGTTCTAATACTGCTATTAAATTAAGAAAATTATTTTCCATGAGATTGTTTTCAGCTAATGTTATTGATAGATAATTATTTTCATGTAGTATTGATGAAAAAAGTATTATTGAGAGAAATACTTTGATTATTTTGCCAAAATCAAAGGATACTGTAGAGATTGTAAAAACTGCATTTCGAACACGACAAAGAAAATAAATTGCGGTCAATTTATAGGAACTTGGCTCGTAGGAAGCGCCACAAGAAAATCAATGTATGTCAGAGGTGCAAAGCCGAGTATAACTTTGATCCCAACTTCGACTACAGTTACTGAGTTTCTTTAGAAATACTAAGCATTATTTCCTTTTAATGTAACTTAATGGCAGATTCCATTCACGGTAAAACTTTCACAATTATTTTATTGTTGTATAATGAAGTTTTGCCAAGTTATATCAACTGTCGAATATGAACTACATTCATCTTAAGAATCCCCGGTAAATAATTGTTAACATTACTATTTGATATTGTAAAAATAAAGATAACTGGTAAGGTTTAACGAAGATTCTGTTGTTATAAAAAAACTATTTAATAGATAGGAAAATTATTATACTTTTTAGTACAAAATGCAGTTGAAATAATAGATTAATAATCTTCATAAATAAATCAAATACTTAAGGTTGCTAATATTAAATATCAAATTGAGTATTAGTCGACCTCAACTAATTGCCAAAAAAAACTCAATTTAATCTTTTAATAATTTTGTATATAAATTGTTAGTAAAAATTATGAATCACAAATGACAAAAATATGATAGATTCTGAGAATCGTACGGAGACTGAAAATCTGAGTTTTTCGGGCTTTCATCTTTTCGGTTTGCTCTGCGTCCATTGTACCTCTGGGTATATAATTTATGACATGACCAGATTTGAGGGGTTGAGTATATGTCTAGTTACATAAAACGTGATCAAAATACGATCCGTAAGAAGACATATCCAGGTCAGAATTAGGATACTATCATCGCCGAGATTTATTTTCTATGGTGATAAATAGTGTGCCATTAGTTAAAGAGGAAACGTGCGAGAAATGGTAATATTGCGCAAGTAAACTAATATAGAAAGAGACGAAAAGTGTATCATTATTTTAACTGCAAATATGTAATAAAAAGTAACACCCTCTCGAGAAGCCGTCATACTGCATTGCGGTTTTTTTTTAAATTCAGAAAATCCTGATTCACTCGAGATTCGTCCACGAATATTGTGAACTATCAGAATTTTCGTAAATGCATTTGCATTAAATTTACATTTATCATTCATGATTAGCACGTCGACAATTGTTCATTAATGCTAGGATATTGACGCGATACACGTGTCATCAGAATAGACAGGTAATTAATCGAGCTTATGTGTACATCTATCAAGAATTGCATTTATTACTAGCTTAAACTTGGCGTTGTCCGGGCTTCTTATCTAAAACGGATATGTGGAGATGTGAAAATCATACGGCGATATATTGAAATTAATCCATAGTGATAAGTAATTTACAAATTCATGTAGTATATAACTTTGTTCTATTATACTACACACATACATGTATAAGTGTCAAGGGGATGAAATCAGGAGGACTCAGGTGGGGTGTCTAGTTTCATGGTAGCCTATATTTTCCGCAGAACCCTAGAGAGTAATACTATGCAATATTTGGTTCAGACTGAGGTCAAACGGTTTGGAAGTTAATACCCTGAGAAAAAAATCGTCGATATTACTAAATATATTTAGTTAATAGCATTTCTTCAGTTCAAATAATATAATTTATCGAAATATATATATATTTCTGAATTAACAGGTATATAAATATTTGTTTTTTTTTAAATAAATACCTGATTGATAGCCATAGATCGCAGCATTTCATTGAATCAAGACATCGTTTTAATTAAATACTTTTTCTCAGTGTAAAGAACGTACAGATAGATACATTTTATTCGAAATACTATATTGAAATGCGATTGCAAGTTCTGAACGTTTATGGAATTAATTTTCGATGCGTTAACAATGTCAGACGACGTCTTACCTGCGCTGTGCAGCGGGGGGTGTCGAAACTTCAATTCTGCCGTGATGTGCCAGCATCCGGGCGCGGCGAGTTGCAGGCCCACCCCGATGAAATGCACCAGCACCGAACACGTGACAATGACGTATCCCCAACCCCCCTCGGGATAATAATGCCGCCTCAAAGTAGCCTCCTTTCTGAAATCCGTTGCCGGTCGCATCGGTAATAAGTCGTTGTTTCTTCCTCGTTGCTCCAGCTTTTTGCCATCCCTATCCATGTTTCTTGCCTCCCCGATTAGGCCGTGCCAGATATCTTTGCTTTGATGCTTCTCAGCGCGCGCCTCCTTCTTCTCGCGTCCGATCAGATTATCATGTTGAACACCGTGTGCGTTCACCATCGTTGAATCGTCGTTTTTCTTGCTCCGCGAGGGGGAACGAAAGGGATCGATCTGCGAGCGTAGAACACCCTCGGACGTGCATTTTGGACAGGCATGGAGATCATTTTTCGATGGGAATGACATGGACGTGACGTAATCGTCGTAGTCCACCACCTTGATATGCGGTGGCGATAGTGCGTGTCTCTCCGAAGACGCGTGCGAAACGGTACTTCGGTATTTTTTCTTTACCTCATCCGCTTCTTGCGTCTGTGAATTATTTGCTTGCGCGATGCTGACTGTACGCTGTCTTTCGTTTGCAACGTTTACTATAACATCAAAGGCGTTCGTGTCTGCGAATGAGGGAGATTTCTTTTGCAATTGCGCGCCTGTATCTTCGAGCTCTTCCTCGACGTGCAAATTTTTCGGAAGTGACTTCGGGAAATCCGCATCCGACGTGGTTCTTAGGATAGAGTCTCTTTTCTTGACGTCTCGCGTGTTCGCTTCATTAACCTTCACGAGCGAGTCCGATTTACATCTCGATTGATCTCGGACGACGTTCTCCTCCAATACAATGACCGAGTTTTGATGAGTTGCAGTTGTCTCGATTAAAGAAAGACTGCGCGGCATGAAATATCGGCTGGTACTTTTTACACTCTTCATCTCGTTATTCACGTCGGACGAATTCTCAGAGAAATTCGCAGGTTTCTTATTTATGGGTGGCCTTCCGTCGATTAATCTTCGTTTTATCATCACGGACGCGACTCCTCCTGGGGCACATCGGTCTAACAGGATGACTTCTTCCAGGCAATTAGATCGCGGTGCAGTTTGTTCCAATCGATATATCGTTTCGCGGCTCGTTGGGATGATAGTAAAGGCACGAGATAAGGGATCGACGCGCACCTTCACTTTTTGCGGCGCTCGATCGGGCCAAGAACTGCTGTGCCTCATTTTATTCTGTCTGTGTATCGTCATGCTATGCCGGGAATTTTTACGGTTCACTCGAACGAGCACATTGTTGAGTCAAACTATTTCCCGTATACTTTAGCGGACAGATAACTCTCGTCCTCGAAGATAAGGCTTTGGCGATCCACCTCGCCATACCGACGACCTGTATTCGTGCGGAAATAGTGGGAATTATAGTCGATAGTAGAGTCTGTCGGAAGTACTTGAATATAATCTGCAAGTGAGTCGCATTCTCGATGGGGTATACGCGCGGAGCGCGCGCATACGTGCACTCTTCGTGGTAACCGTGCATATTTTATACCGTGTCACCGACGTTTACGGAACGTTCACTCTATATATTTTCACTGGAATTGCGTTTGATATAAATCAAAGTCAATCTGGGACGTTCAATTCCTACGGAATCCTCCTGCCATCCGCGTACGTGACGCTTCAATTTATTTTAAGAAGAAAAGAGACTTCGAATTCGCGACGGAGCGTTAATAATCGCTGATTTTAAGGGCACCCCGTGAGCGATGCCGGATTGCAAGTGTTTATTGCGCGAGGTAATGATCTGCAACATCCGATGATGGAAAGATAACTTCCGAGATGCAAGCGGTCCTGGCGAATGCGCCAGGATGACTGTTACGCACGTGCTGCTTACTCGCGATCAACCCTCTCTCTATGCTCTCTTTCTCACTCCCTCTCACTTTGGCGGCTGGCAGGCGCATGCTTGCAGATACCCCGACGAATCGCGAAAGCTGCGTTTTCCAGCTTTTTTGTGCCACAAATGTGAGCGCCCGTGTCGCGTGCTCACATGCCTCCGGTTCTCGCCGGGCTTACGGCGCGTGCATAATTTAGCGGAACACTTCTTATAGATTTAGGCCCTGATCAAGCTGAGCTGCGCTCTATATCGAGCCTCGTTAATGATTGAAGATTTTCCAAGCTTTTCACGTGTTTTTAAGGATAAAATTGTAACGAACAAGTAACGTAATACGAATCTGCCAGCTCACGCGGAGAGAGAATTTTCTCTTCAAATTTATCCTGTAAATCATGTAATCGTGGGATGAGTTTTTGGAAATTTTACATAGTAACATGTATGGTAAAATTTCCAAAAACTCTCATAAAGTTCTTCAAAATGCCACGTTGTCCCACGATTACTCAGTAAATTTTAAGAGAACATTCTCTCCGTGCATGTATGAAGAGCTTTATAGAAGAATGTGTCGAGCACATAAACGTATTAAAAGTAGATCGAAACGTGTTCTCTCGGATATTTCTGTATCTTTTTGCGAGTTTTATGTCGAAGCTACTTTTTTTCGACAAAACGTTGCAACGTATTGTAGAACTCTAATTGGCCGGGCTTAATTGACAGAATAATCCCGTTGTAAATCTTAAGCGTGAAAGCTTTATTCGATGTGCTTCGCGCGTTTCGAACACACAGTGCCGCCGGTTATATAATCCGTAAAGTATTGCTATAAATATACCCGTAGAGATGACTGATCCACGCAGTCATTTGGGTTTAGCGAACCCGCGGACTCGAGCTCTGTACACACACTTACGCGAATGATAGCGCAGGAAGAGAGTTGGAGAGAAGTAGAAGTAAAATATTAACTGATACATAAGTATTTTACTTTTATGATTTCGTATAATCACAGTCAGATACTAGTAGAGGAAAGTCCCCTGTTATGAGATAGGATTCTAATACGGGATTTCTATTAATAAGCAGTTGATTCCACCATGAATTTATTGGAGCGAAATCAGTTCAGTGGAAAGTTCACTGTTAGATTGTGTGGTCGTTGCGAAAAATACTTGCCATTGAATTTGGATGTTGAAAACCTGCTCTGTCTCATATTAGAAACCTGTCTCATAATAGAGGACTTTCCTCTACTCGTTGATAAATTGAGAAATGGTGACGCGTTCATAAATAATATCGCAAGTCGTCAATTATAAATAATCCGTAAGTTCTCCTTTATACTGCTGCTTTATAAGGTTTCAAATCACATTATTTCAAAGAAACCCCCCGTTCTTTTGACGTTGAACGCTCCAATTTGTCTCGCGACGGGGAAACCGTAGCCTCGGAGAATTCGAGCTTGTTTCCAGAGCCGTCTCCGTAATGCTATTATGCTTTCCATTTACCCCTCATTGTGCGGGAACTGACCTACCTTTATGACGCGCGCGATCGGTCGTTCACGATGATCCGGGGAAAGCGTCGTCTAAGCAAGGAGATACAACTTGGAATGCCGTCAGGACGAGTGATGAATTCCTCAACGGGGAGAATGGGATGGCGTAATTCAGAGGCAGAAATAGACACGGAGGAGACAAACCGATCTTCCGGAGGAGAGCGACCTGAATTGTTCGGAGCGGGAGAGGAAAGGAGGGTCGTAAAAATTTGCTCGCCCGGGTGAGAGAGAGATTACCCGCGGAGATGCCACGTTAGACGAGGTCGGTGATCATGCACGTCTGTTCGACTGCGCGCGTCTCTAATAATACGATTCCTCGTCTTATTCCCGGCGAATAACTGCTAAACTTGGCGACTTGCTCGGGCGAGGGTGTCGCGGTTGGGAAAACAGGTGCGCGCGACTGGCGGGGACCTTATTAGAGGAAAGTGCCCTATCACGAGATAGCGAAGTTTCTGCTAAATTAGTAGGCATCATCTTGGTTGGTTCCACCGTGAATGCATCGCCTTTGAAATCTGTTTAGCGTACAATCGATTGTTAGATCGTGTAATCGTTGCGAAAAAAAAAGACTTGCGGTTGAACTTGGACGTTGAAAACCTATACGTATCTCAGACTCCTATCTTACAATAGAGGACTTTCCTCTAGCGAAGATATATGCGAATTTCATGCGGAAGTTTGCCGGGAGGGAGGATAAAGGCTCTCGTCGTCATCGCGACATCGTCTTCGATCCGACACGATCGGCGTTCTCGTCATCGTTATCCTTGTCGCCGCGGTCGTCGTCGTCATTGGTGCGATGCGAAGGTGGTGGCCGGGGACGCGCGGTGGCACGCCGATAAATTTAGGCGAGCGATGAGCGCACGCGGCTTGTTTAAGTGTGCGCAGGCTTCTCTTAAAGTTCCGCGTGATTTATCGTCGCATTAATTCGGGATCGGTCTCCGCACCGGCGAGCGATGAATGTGACACCGGTGCGAATTTTATCACGTGTTGTCAGACGGACATCCTCTCGTGGGTACTTTGTTAAGTGGAGCACGGCTCCTCGTCGTCGTGCCGCGCGAAAATACTCTGCGGTCGAATTAACGCGCCGCGCGCGAGACGTTCAATGGAACCCTTCAGGCGTGACTTAGCGAGATTACTTTGTCAGCTCGGAAAAAAACGTTGTAACTCAAACGCCGCGGATATAAATCAGTAAAGAGATACGTGCGCCAACGTACGCGGGCTGAAGGATGTAATGAGATTTATGATGGATTGGATGCTCCTCAGCTAAAATTTTAATTCCCGAAATTGTGCACGCCGCGGGAGTGTTAACTCATTTATATCCAACGTTCCGCTTTCGCAACATGCCGTACCGATCGTAAAGTCTGTGTGATGCAATTGGATCTAACCATGAATATAGAGTAGCCACTTATACAATCGGATTGAATATATTTCATCGCAGTGTGGCGAAATATATTTATTAGGATGCTTTTTTATGTTGCAAAAGGGTATCGCGGCTTGTTAAAGCGCAATTACTTTTCGTTACAATTATAGAAAATGAAAAGGCTAACCCTGTTAAAAATATTAGATAGAATATGATCAGATTACATTAGATTACATGCAATTTCAATGTAAATTCATAAGACTCTTATTTACAATGTAATCCTATTCTATCTAATACTTTAAGGGAAGTTTACACCCAGACGGCCAACTTGCTAAAGCTTTGCCAAGTGCTCGTTAAAAAGTTTGCAAGCAACAAGACATCAAATTTGATACAAACCCTGTTACACCAGACAGTATCGACAAATTGTCAGCGGAAATATAATAAAATGTACCGACATACCGTAACAGCGAGTTTAACTTTGCAAGCTTTGTTCGATATTTAGGAACAATTTGCCACCATCAAACTACTTTGCGTAAACCTTGCTCGGTTTTGCTGTCACGTTATGTCTTCAAGCTTTACCAGCAAAACACGAGTTGAGGACACAGATTCTACAGTTCGGCATCGGTTTTGAGCAAATTTCTTGCCAATTTGGTGTCGATTTATCGGCAAATTGTTTACTGACAGGCCAGAAATAGCAGCGCCTCCGTTCTTTGTTTAACTAACAAAATGGATGTATAAAAGTCACGAGTACAAAAGAGCGAGTATATAGAACAGATTGGACAGATTTGGTCAAATTGACGTCTGGCGTGACGAGGCTAATCTTGAGTTAGGCGAAAAATCGCGAACAGGGTCTCCACAGTTTAATAGCAATTTTGCGAGTGTAGTGACCGGCGGGTCTCTCCCTGTTTTAACGACACGCTATCAGGTCGATCTGTCTCGCTTGTACGAGACATTATTACATGTAACTGGAACGATCTTGATGCCTGTGTTATTTCTCGGTGCTTGCTCGTAGCCTGTCGTCCTAAATGCTCAACAGCCTCGGCTGATCGATATACTTGAGGAGACGGAAACTTTTCTCCGTCTCGCGACCGTCATGTCTTTCTGGAAGTTTGCGAGTTCGGTTATTGCATTTTGAAGTCGCAGTGACATTTGAAGAATCGGCGAAGCGACATCTCGAAGAATGCTCGGGACACCGTGAATACCTGAGAATAATTTCAGCGTTCCGCGAACTTGCCTCCTCTCTCGGACAGAAATGACATCCCGCTTTTACCCTCGTACCTTGTAACAAGTTTTCTAGAATGCGGATACGCGACGACTTCCTTATGATCTATTAAACCTACGTTACGGCCTTGATCGCGCACTCGCGCCGCGCCTCGATACGAATCGTAAAACTTATCTGTAGGAATCGCGGTCGCACATCTCGAACGATCGCACCCTTTGTTTGCTTCCGTCGCCACGGGATTTATTCTTCTGTCTCGGATGCTCGCCTACAGGAGCACCGTCTCTGATTTTATCCGTGAAAAATATGCTCGATACACGGCGGTCGCACGTGACGCCGTTCATCGGGCGAGATTCGATCTAATATCTAATCAGTCGATAACGATAGCGATAGAAATCCCCTTGGGGCCGTTTGAGGCGCGAGGCATTTGACCCGCGCGTAGAACGAGATCTTGAACGCTAATGGATGACCACCAAACCGCCACTTTAGCGAGATTGAAACTGTCGTTCACACGTACCGAGCATGATGGATGCGGTGCTTTATAAAGTCGTTCGCTCCTCGTACGTACTCGTTAACTCCAGGGACTCTTACCTCTCCTGTGCTTTTCTTCGCGTAAATAGCGCGTTCGTTTCGTCTCATTTGATAAACGTGTCAGACGGTTGAGGCCACAGCGGCGCGAAAAAGCAGCTCTAGCTGCTAAAGGCGTTTGAATATTTCGAAGACGCTCCGAGTCTTGTGCCTCGAAAGCTATCGGCAACTCGCTGTTGTCGTTTTAGACGGTTTCCAATTATTGCGGCCGGCCATTACAAGCATCAATCTTGAAGGCTCATCAAACATGCCTTTGTCATTTTAAATGCTTTCCAATTATTGTGCCCTAGCTGTAATAATTTCTAGACTGAAAAGCGTGAAGCTTGCCTTCGTCATCTTATACGTTTTCCAATTATCCTGCCCGGTTGCAATGTGACTTTTTATTCATCGAGTCTGAAAAGCGTCAAGCTTGCTTCTGTCTTTTTACATGTTTCCGATTACTCGACCGTAATCATTTTAAGTACAACGCTCGAGATATGTCCCTGTTATTCTTGTTTTAGACCACTGGTTCTGTGCGATATCATTTTCCAAGTGACCTGTTTCATTTTCAAGGGGACGAGTGATACGGGAATGTTTAGATTATTTCCGTACATTGAATTTTAATGGGATTAATATCAAGACCTTCTGCTTTCTGCAGTATTAAATCATATCTGTCAAATCTAAAGGATTCGCTAATAAGTATAAAACGTGAGCAAATTTTATTGATTTGTTAAAAAAAGAAACATTCGTGTATGCATGTCAATGATGTTTGCCTCTAATTAATTTTCGACGTTTTATTCGCGCTAATACACCGCAAATATTAAACAGTTTTAGTTTCAATATTTGTAATCAAATACAAATGTGCCCCAATTATCGATCAGCTGGTTTTTCGTAGCCTAATAATTTTACGTAAATTTATATACTTTTTCCATATTCAGTAAACTGCACGCCGGTAGTTTGTCTTAAAAGTCTTATATTTGTAACAGTAAATTCACACACTTAAGGGGATGCTGGAGTGATTGTGCACTTTTGGCACCTTTTGCTCCTAGAACTGTGTCAATTCGTGAAAACATTTGTGTAATATACAAATTATGTGGCTTTTGTATACGAACCGACAGTGTCCCACTATTCAGATTAAGTGAAAGAACAGCATGGTATCATTGAAATTAAGTTTAGGGGCTTAACAAGAAGTCTTTCACTCGAAGAAGTTATAGGTTAGGTAACCTATAACTTATCCGAGTGAATAGATTTTTTGTTAGGCTTCTAAACTTAATAGACAAAAGAAACTAAAAGACAGTGTTCCACTATTCGGACTAAATCAGAGAACAGCATGGTATCATTGAAATTAAGTTAAGTTTAGGAGCTTAACAAGAAGTCTATTCACTCGAAGGTTAGGTAACCTATAACTTCTTCGAGTGAGTGGATTTCTTGTTAGGCTTCTGAACTTAATTTCAATGATACCATGCTGGTCTCTGATTTAGTCCAAATAGTGGAACACTGTCGGTTCGTGTACAAAAGCCACATAATTTGTATATTACACAAATGTTTACATGAATTGACAGTTCTAGGAGCAAAAGATGCCAAAAGTGTAGAATCACTTCAGCATCCCCTTAAACGACGACACATCGATAAACGATTTACTTTTGGACGCTCATACGAGCCTTTAAAAAATCATTAATTAAAAAGTCATTGATTCCTCCTTTAATATTTTGACTATTTGAAATCATAGACGTCAAGGTCTTACAGGGGTCGGAAGGACTGGTTGATAGACAATAAAACGAAGCTTTCGAGAGGGATTGTTATTATTTACAACATCACTATAGACTATGGCAAGGCGTCGAGATCGGCCAAGGCGATCTTCATCCTCGTCTCGAGCTCATCCGCGTAGCGCAAAGCGGATTCGTCGATCCTAACGTCCTCCATTAGGAGATCGCAATCGAGATGCTGGCTGTCGCAAGCCCGGTGATGGTGCTTGAGCACGTCGTTTGAGTCCAGATGATGAGCCCGTCTGGTGGACGGGTTCAACGTGGTCAGGGCATAGTGATTGTGCACCGTTAATGCGCGCCTCGTGGAAACAAAACTTTTCACCGAGTCGCCCTCGGGCGAAATACTGGCCGTTCTCATGGTATCCAGATAGTCCGTATACTCAGCCGAGCGACGGAGCTCCTCGTCGAGCCCGGTCAACCGATCGGTCCGACTCTTGTTTTGCAGCTCAGGGAAGAAATAGGCGTTCCGTACGGAATACGAGGCAAAATCCTTGAAGCTTCTGCCGAGCTTCGCCCGCTCGTCCAGCAGCAATTCGTGCCAGGTCTTCCGGCGCGTCGGCACGATCGCCTCGTCGATGTCGATTGGCACCACGAACTCTGATCGGTGAAGATTTTCGTAGAAGCAGTGGTTGTACGGGATCAGCTCCATTCGCCTCTTCGTCCAAATGTCCTCGCTGAAGAATCGCCTTCGGGCCGCCTTCTCGTTCGGCAAATCACCCGGCAGATCAAGCGTGAACCATCGCACCACGTTCGATCGCTCGTATAAGCGCAGCACCTTGAGTACGTTCTCGTGGACATTGAACACGTAGAAGTGGAACAGCTTGGCGCCCAGGATACGGTGTAGCTCGACGAAGGCTATTAACTTGTGCGATATATCCTCATCGAAGTCCAGTCCTTTAATGCACAGCGTGAACTGGCGCCTCTTCCGGTCGGCAAAAGTCTCGTCGCCGAATTCCGAGCGGGTCATTAAACTATGACTAGCATTCTCGTAGCAGGGACTCGGGCCCACGTAAACCCGAGAGGCACGGCGTACCGAGCCGTCCAACGGCAATTGACAATTTACAAGGATTCCGGTGTAACTGTCCGCCGTGTCGCCCCATTCGTCCAGCCAGATCGTCGAGATGAGCGCTTCCACGCTCAACGATCGCACCCTCCCGTGCTCCCGGAACCTGGAACACAACTTGAGACGCTTAATCCATCGTTTCCGATCGAGAGGACACGTTAGATGCCGAGTATTCCAGCGGGGAGACATCTGCACACGTGGTGCAAGGCATTTACAGGGACATTTATAACGCGGTCTTTCAACCGTGTATTTTAAGCGAATATGCTCCGTTTCGCGCCGCTGCTAACGTTTGCGCTACTCACTCCTAACGCTACTCGAAATAACCAACTTGCATGCGAGGAGGAAGTTCAACCCGCGTTAACGAAGTTTAATTTCGTCAAAGTTAAAAGTGCGAAATGAATTCAAACGTACTTTCCCCAACGCGCTTGTTATTAATGCGTGTGTCTCGCATTATGAATTTACGTTTAAGTTTGCCAAAATGAAACGAGCGCCGCAATATTTTTACTGGGTATCGAACTGGACGGAATTAATAGACAGGCGAATACGTGAATCACTATCTTGTGTCTTAATCGACAACGTCAAAAGCTGGTTATTTACCGTTTTTACTTATTGAAGTGCAGCAGTTCAAGATTACTTTTTGTTAATTAAGATGTCATGTCGATATTTCACAATTTAGTTGATTGCAGTGTAATTTTGACCGAGAGCATAGAGCAAGTGCTTACATTAATAACTTAAATAAGAAATTTAAGTAAAGTGAATTTAAGATCGCATTGTATGTGCATGTGTGTGTGTGTGAATTTCCGTTAGGGAAGGTGTCGATATTAATTTGGTCGATTTTTCATTGCGATTTGATTTGCAAAGGCGACATAGTCCTCGCTTATGAGCATCAGTGATTCTCTTTCCCTTGATACTTAGCGTTTGTCAGAGATAGACGAGTAACGGGCTGCGTAGCAACGTGAAAAATGGCTCACCATATAGTGCAGAAGAGCGCGGAGGGTGGTAGGGCTCCTCGTTTAACGCCAATCACTCTGATGCTCGGGTAGCCGGCGATTCTGAGGTCCAGGTGGGCGCTATACAGGAAGAGCTGTCCCGGGATTGTCTCGAGCCATTTCGTGCCGGGCAGCTCATATGCGTTTAACGCCATTCCGCGCGTTCCATTACCGTCGCACTGCTTGGTGGGCCTGTAATCGAGTGCCAATCTTCGGGCCCACGAATAAGCGACGATGCTTCTAGTGCCCGGCGGTTCGCCCCCTAGAAACGCAAGCGCAAACAATGACGCTAAGAATTCGTTTGGTCGGGGCGAAGGGAGAGAGTTAATCGTAGGGCTTGGCCAGGAAAATAAATCTAACTCGTGTTTTTGCTAAGAGAATAATGCACCAACTATGCACCGGGTATCATCTTGTGCTGCAGCTACCTTTGAAAATGTAGCTACAAATCGCCGGCTTTCATTCCTGTAGAAATAAGCTGCGCATGGAAACCATTTATGTACTGCTCGAACTGTGCAATTGCATTTCGTACACTTTGTGTCGAAATACGCATTGTTACATATGTTACAGTTAGAATTCGAAATTTGTCCAAACCCAAATTTATTGGAAAATTCTAGTTTTTGCTAAGCTTCCCGGTAATTCGCGTCCTAACTGAAATAATTTAGTTAAAGCTAGAATCGACCAAGTGCTTTAATACATTCGCGTTCTAACTGAAATAATTTAGTTACAACTAGAAGCAATTTATCACTTTAGTAAATTCGCATTGTAACGTATTTCTCTTGCAGTCAAAACGCGAAATCCCTCAGTCGAGAATACTAATGTTCATTAAATAAAAATTAACTTTTGCAGTATGATTGTATCGTGTAATCAAGAATCGTTTAGACAACGGTTTACCAGGATAATACGAAAAACATACAGGTGAAGGACAAAGTCAGCTATTAATTCGCGGTCACGATGAATATTCGACTTGCATCTAATGACTGTACGTTGACAAGAATGCGTCCGACGATTGCACGTAGACAATCGCCAACACGTTAGAACACGATTTTACTAAGAGCAATCAGTCAATATTAGTTTTAACTAAATTATTTTAGTTAAATGCAAATTTATTAAAGTGATGAATTACTTCCAATTTTAACTAAATTATTTAAGTTAGAACGCGTATTAAAGTACTGGGTCGTTTTAGTTTTAACTAAATTATTTCAGTTAAAACGAGAATTACCGAGAGGGCTTAGCAAAAAGTACAATTTTCCAGTAAATTCGGGTTTGGACAGACTTCGAGTTCTAATTGTAACATATATATACACAGAAAAAATGCTGTTGAATTAAGAAAAAATTAAGTTAACTGAATGAAACGATGATGTCACGGGCTGCCACAGACATAAATAGTTCACTCAATTGTATTCGTTATGGATTTTAATTTTAAGCATTGAACTAAATATCCAGATTATTAAGACAACTATCTGTGTTTCATTCACTAATACTGATGTTGTTTGAATCATTTTATTTCAATTACACTGATATCGTTGGTACAACATCATTTTTTCCCGTGTACGCATATTATATTGAAGCAGGAAGATGTCAAAATTGAATTAGTGTCGTTGAATTGTTGGTAGTATGTTATTTTATAATTTTTCTTCTTAATAAAATATCAAATCTTTCAAATAACAACACATACATTTTTATATGAGAACAGATTACTATTGTTTCCCGACATTTAAAAGTCAACTCCAGCTAACAAAGAAATACCATCGACGTAAAGTCTACAGATATGGACAAAATTTTGTATAAGCTTATAAATAAAAAGTGAAATGTTAAACTAAAATTGAGAAAGACAATTCATTTTTAACGCGACACTACGATTTTGAGAGGCAAAAATGTTTGCAGTAATCATGCCTAGGCGAAAGATTGGAGACAAATAAGATTGCAAAAATAAAAACTCAGACAGATATTTAGACACTGTTTTCATTTTTACATGCGAAGCACATTGGAATCGCGTTGAAGTGGGAGAAACTTTTATTTTATCGAATGGATTGTGAATAAAAATCTTGTCATTTTTCATTATTAATTTATAAAAATTCTGCCCGATCTAGCATTTATAGTGTTTAGTTCACGACACGCTCCATTCATGTACCTTTACATTATCCAGATTCCATAAGCGAGCAATGCATTTTCACGTGGCTCGAGTCACTCGCTGTACTCAAAAGTTTCATCCGAGTTAACTAGTTAACTAGTTTCGCTCGACTATGTCTTCTTGTAGGAGCAAGTGCCCGCGCTACTGCTAATACACGCTGTATATACATAACTACATACTGTCCGTAGCTTATCAGAACTTTTACGCTGTTACATCGATAGTATCGCTTGCATTCCGCTCACCGGTGTATCATCTTATCATTTCTGCGAGTGTAATGTCGTGCCTGTGCTCGTTTTACCGAGCGTCAACTTATTGTCGAATCGCCGATCGATTCTCGATCTTATCCGCCACGAGGATCGCGAGCCGACGCGAAGACATTGACTCTATACGACCGGACGGAAGTGACGCGTCTATATGCTAGAAACGAACTAGTGCTGTACTATGAATACATTCGCGTTCGTTAGATATGTTATCCTTGTATTGGAAAGCATTCCCTTCAATATCGCTCTCTCTCCCTCTCTCGCTTATCAGCGATGGCATGATAGCTCTCGTAATTGCGATTTCCATATATTCCAGCGCGACGCTCTAGTAACACATTCAAAGGGAGAAAGGCAGGCAGGGGAAATTAGCTGGGCGGAATTTCAATCGACGTGCCCGCTAATTAGGCCCCCCCTAATGTCGAGTACCATTCCGCCTGTTCCGTATTCCGCGGAGAAACTCGTTCCCGGCGCAGTCACGAGCCGAAGCGGACCCGCAGCGAGAGATATCCCACTCTTTTTTTTTCCGCGCATTAATGCATTTATAATAAATGTATTTATGGACTACGACAGGGTTCGCGCAGACGCGTCCGAGTGCGCTCTGCTCTCCGAGGGCGATAATAAATCTACGCCGTTGATAGCTTTAAGGACTCTCGTTACGTCTCGTTTATAATTATTTCTGCGAGACGGCGACCGCGGTGACGGCGACGGCGGTCGGACGAGGAAAAAGGGACGAGAGGAAAGAAAGGGAGAAAGAAAAAAAAAAGAAGAAGAAGGAAATAGGGAACGTCGCGCGCCGTGTTGGCGTCCGGCGGGGTAAATTTATGGCACTATATACGTTTCGTGACTCGTCTCGTTTGCAATTACTCGTCTTCGACGTATATGGACCGCGAGCGTTATTGACGGGACGCCCGGAACCATTTCCCGGACGATCTCTCGACTACGTCGGGAGCGTAGGTAACGAGGCTCGCGCGCAGGCCGAGCCTGGCCGATCCGTCGTCTCCGCGGGGCGACGGGACGCGGACGACGTGGGGCACCGTCGTGCGGTGTGTCGTTAAAAGTCGGCGTTTGACCCAACCGGGGCCGACGGCGGGTATTACACGTTTGCGTGCCGCGAGCATTCTTCGTGACTCCGTGCCCTTTTACTCGCCCGCCTCTCCGCGGCCGTCCGTCGCGGCCACGCTCCGCGAGGTTTACGAGAAGGTAAACGTGGACTCCGCGCGAGAGCGCCGAGGCATTCGTACCACGCTAGAAAATACGCTAATGCACGCCGGCGTTCCCTCATGGAAATCGCACTGTCAGGCCGGAGAGCGAATCTATATACGGCCGGCCGCGGTGATAAATCAGGGAATAAATCGTGCCGATTTTTACGGCCCCGCCGCTAATTAGTTGGGAATTACTCCCGACAAGGGAGAACACTTATCTTTAACTAATTGAAGTACGTGAGCCCAAAAACTCGTACGCCTGGATAAGAATCGCAATTATCATTTCTGTATCATTATTACCCGTGTAACTGCACACTGCTGCAAGGTCCCAAGAGTGTTACTTTTACATACGTGTATGTGTAATTTGATTGGAGGCATTTTTTTTTGCACGGCTGCTGCCGCGCCGTATAAAATCGCGACGTGCGTGGTAACTTTAAACGGCAGGAACGGCGTAAAAAGTGCCTTCAATCAAATTACACGTACGGAGTCTTTTAAACCTACCGTTCTTTCGCTTATGTCCGTTTCTACCAACATCAATCTCGGTACAACTTACTTTATACCTTTTTCTACTTTTACGAATGTTAGGAAAAGATAAGAGAGGCAATTTAAACCGTGATTAAAGTTAATCTGCATTGGTAGAAACGGGCGTTAATGACGAATTCCTCAGAATGTCTCGAGACGAAAATCCTGATACAAAAATATATCGAGGCTACAATGAATTTGAATTAGGGATGTGATTGTGAGACAGCGGAGCTTCCGCGAACTTAATAGGCGTCATCTGTTGGCTCCATCATGAATTTATTGCCCTTGGAGTGAAGTCTGTTGAGTGGAAAATTGATTGCTGGATCGTGTAGTCGTCGCGAAAAAAAGATTTCTGATTGAAACTGGACGTTGGAAACCTATTATCCCATATTAGAACCCTATCTCGTAAGAGGACTTTCCTCTATTTCACGAATGACAAGGCTGAGATTTCGCGCACTCAGGCACGGCGAAGTGGTACGAGTAGTTCCGCTATTTTTAAGATATTATGAATATCGTATAAAGTGACAATAGTATTTCTACAATATTATGTTTCCTCGCTTCTCTACACATTGCATTGGTACATTGTTTGGACGAACAATGCACCGCTTTTATCCTTTGTCATTTTGCCTGAGCATGCAAAATGCCTTAGCCCCGCTGTTCGTAAAATATAATCGCTTTCCATTTAAAAACCGTTGTAGCCTCGACATTTGTATACACGGAGATAATTTTCTCTTAAGGGGATCCTAAAGACATCTTTTTACCGACACATTCGAATACAGTTTTTACGCTTGTAAATCTTTTTATTGGCTTTTATGCACTAAATAATACCAGGGTAAGTTGTGAACCGCATAGCAGAACATTTTCATACTTGAAACACTCAGTTCAGAAGTCCAATGAAAAAGATAGGTATTGGTATTTGAAATTTTCAATTTTTTATTCGTGGGCGATTTGGGCAATATATTATAAATACCAATTTCTTTTTTATTAAACTTCTGAATTGAGTGTTTTAAGTATGAAAGTGTTCTGCTATGCGGTCCGCAACTTATCCTGGTATTATTTTGTGCATAAAAGCTAATAAAAAGATTTACCAGCGCAAAAACTACATTCGTATGTGTCGGTAAAAAAGACTTGAGGATCCCCTTAAAATTTAGCCTGAAAATCGTGTGATCATGGGACAACATGGCATTTAGAAGGAGTTTATGAGAGTTTTTTGAAATTTTACCATACGTTCCACTAGTAAAATGTATAGTAAAATTTCGAAAAACTCACAAAATTCTCCGAAGTGCCAGGTTGTCCCTCGATTACACAAATGCAGGATAAATCGTTAGAAAGCATTCTCTCCGTGTATATTAGAATCTTCGACTTGAAATGTTCCAAGGAATCTGCCACTTATTGTTAGAGGAATGGCGGTGGTTTTAAGAGACCCCGTACACGTGCATGAAAGTGACACCCTTGGATTTGCCATGTAACTAAATCCACCCGTTTCCACGTCATAAAAACAATGAGAATTTATATTCATAATTTATACGTAGCGTTAAACATGTGCGCGTGGCCGTTTGATTCTCATCTGTGAAAGGCGCTCCTTCGCACGGGGCGAACAAAGTCACGGGTTGGTCCGTGAATACGATATCTCGGTGTAGTCTCGGTCTCAGCCGTACGATCGGCTGTCATAATTCCCGCGAAATGTTTGTATGGTAGAGGCGAAGGTGAATTACGCGAAAGCGCACGAGTCGACGGGCGGTCACTCGATGAATCACGTCATAAATTACGTCGACTAATGAAGTCGCTACTACCAAAGAACGGCGCCGAGATTTACGTCCTTGGCGAGCTTTATGCCAAAGCTTCGAGGTTTATTTATAACTTGGTATCGCGTTCCTTTTGCGCTCGCGCACCCGTCTGCGTTATCTTCGTATCTTTTTAGCCTCTCTCTCGGGGCAAGCGTGTACGCACGTTGCGTGCAAGGGGCCGCCGTTGAATCTTCGCGGTGCGTAGCGCGGGTTGATCGGTATCGGCCCTCGAAGCGACTCATTTATGTAGTCATATTCGTTGTTAGTATTAGGAAGCGTAGCACCCGTGCAATTACTCACGATGAACGTGCATTTAAAAAAAGGAGATAGCAGCTCTTCATCCTCCGGCCCGGCCGGATAACATTTCAATGCTGAGAAACTTCACGCGACTAGGAAATAGTGCGTACTAACAATAACTAACAAACACTCGCGGCAGGTTTCGAACGAGTTTATGGCGTGCGAATCTTCCCCCGTACCGTGTCAAGGAACTTCAGTTTATACGATAACTAAACTGCCGCACGAGTACATTAATTGTCACTGTTACTTTCTTTTCTATTCTCCTCTTGTTTCGCCATTGTCTACGTGAAATAAGATAAAACGATAGGCGGTTCATTTACGTTTAACGTATGACGTGATGAAATGTCACGTGTAAATTGTTTTTAAATTTAATACTAACAATGTCTTTATCCTGCATTGTTTGCACAAATTTTCAATTCGACCACGATTAAGATACGCAATTAGAATCTTGGCCAGATTACAACTTTATTTTAATATTACTGAATAATTCTTTAATATTGGATTAAGTTAAATTAATAGAGCAAAGCACTTAATATCGTATTAACTTAATTCAATATTGTGTACTTAACTTTGACTACTTGTAGAAAAGAGAGAAATTAATATTTTTATGTCGTATCCCTTACATTCTCTTCGAAAATTAGTTACGAAATGATATATTGTATGTCTACTAATTGATATATTAAGATGTAGTTATGGTCGAAAAACCGGAAAAATCATGATTCTGAAAAAATGAAACCTAATAGCGAATTCGGTTGCTTGCACTGAGTGCGCACTAAGGCTTGTTTACAGTCAATTTTTATATCTAAGGATCGTTTTAGATATCTTTCGAAATATTTCTTAGCCAGTAAAATGATCTGTATAGCAGCCATACGGATCATTTTTTGGCTAAATATTCTTTGAATGTGTATTTAAGACATAGTTAAATATAAAAATATTGACTATAAGCAGGCCTTAGTGTACACTCAGTGCGTACTAGTGCAAGCAATCGAATTCGCTATAATATCTTATACTTCCCAAGAAGTTTCGAATCAGCTAATAGAATCTTGTTACATCGAGTCAGTTAACATAAAAATTTATAATTGTCACTTATTAATTAACTGCAAAGTTAATTATTTGTTGCAACGTCTGCGCTTGCATAACTGGACACGTGAAAGTAATTTTTTAGTAATTTTACAAGCCCCGGTAACGTTATCTTGACAAGTTTAATATTTGTTGCTTATTTTGTGATAGAATATTGCCAATATGGCCAATCAAAAAATTACGATGCTCTGAGATACTTTATATACGACATTCGAAACAAATGTTGTACACGGTATTAAATGTCGAATGTTTCGTGGCATAAGATCATTCATTGAAACTTCTGCAACCTTCAAGTCGTGGAAGTCGCGTTTCATTACATAAACTCATCGTCACGTTTCATTGTTTTTAACATTGGCCATTTACTTTGGCTTTACTGAATATTTTTCTTGACGTTTTAAAAGCGTTGACAGGCTCACGTTGGAGAAGAACAGCTCCCGTCCGAAACGTGTTTGACGAGTGACACCGAAATATATCTCTCATAGCAGGGAAATAATTCCGTCTGTTCTAAACAGAGTGCAGAGCTTATTTGATAGAATATTGCCCTACAAAATATTAGGTCTATCCCAGGTATACACATCTGTATTAAAATAACATTATTCTGTAATAAGTTAATCTTTTCATATTTATTTGTAAGAAAAATATACATTTTGGTGCATCATTCATTATTAAACATTGTGCGAATTTTATATCAAGCTGTTTCGTATAAAAATCTTCAATAAGAATATACTGATTTCTTCGGTTTTATGAGTTTATACTTCGATATAATTCCACAAGGAGGAAATATAGGTAGAGGAAAGTCCTCTATTATGAGATCAGGTTTTCAAGACCCAAAATCAGTCACAAATCCCTTTTCGCTGCAAGGTCAATGAATTCACGATGGAATCAACAGATGATGCCTATTAATTTAACCGAAACCCCGCTATCCCTTTTTAGCGGCCTATTTTATAATAGGGGGTCTCTTCCACTCGTTATTCTTATAAATCCTTTCTCTCTCCAAACGACTCAAGATAAATTTAATTCGACGGTGAACAGCATCGATAATTAAAAGCTAGTTGCTACCAGGACAAGCACGCGGTCTTAGATTTCAACACGCGACTCGACCGCGAAATCACTCGAGTTCAACAAGTTAATCAGATTCGCGCGAGACGTCACGTCACACGAAACAAGGCCGATTTGTCTCACGATTTTATCTATAGCCAAGAGCGATTCGCGCGGCAGCAAAAATCCCGCTAGATGCCAATGCGTATAGCGTTAGGCGCTTTCAGGCCGCGCCGGCGCGGCGAACCGTTGGCCGATAACAAAAGGGCAAGGGTCGCAGCGGTTGCGCCCTCGGCGAAGGTGCCGGAGGTGGAAAATTGCTTACCAGGCGTGGGAGGAGGATCGGTCGGTGGATCCGGGAGTCGGGCTGGCGGCGAGTCCAGCAGAGTTAGAATGCACAGTGCGGTGACCAGGACCGCCGCGAGTCCCACTCTACATAATCTCCTCGTTCCAGCGACCGGCATGCTGCTCGTTTCCTCTATTATTATTTTTACCCGTTGCGAGAGTCCTCATTCGTCGCGCGCGTTTGTTCAGCGGCGCAACGGCGACGACATGCCTCGGCCAGTGTTCCTTTTATCACACGCAACTTTTCCGCAGGCGAGCCTCGCCGATAATGCGCCTCAGCCACGAGCGCATCTCGGACGTTGACACGGCGGGTCGACGCTGCTGCGTTTTACGCACTTTTCACCTTATTCCGCATGCGACTCTTTTGTCACGCGATACGATGCGCACGCGGTCCCCTCGAGCGGCTCGTAGATTCGCTCGCGTGGCCCCGTTTCAGCCTTCGTCCTTCTTCCCTCTCTTCTTTTTGTTTCAATCGCAATATCCTCTCCGCGTTTCGTCGAACAAACTCTTCGATTTCATTCGCCCGCGGCGACGTGATTTGCGTGGAGATTTAGCCACGGTTTGCTAACGAACTAGTTGCAGGTAATTATTCGAGTTGCTGCCTACTTGGCGGCACGAACTTGCTCTGAATCAGGTTCCTCTCATCTCTCGGGTGATCTCATCCGGATCGATCTGTCGGCCGCCTTCGGCTCGGCACGCGTTCTCGCGATGCATCGAGGGAAGAGATCGGCGCTTAGTCGCGTAGCTCTCGAAAGAAACCCGCTGGTCGCGTCAGTGGTGCATTTTTATCGGGACGCGGATAAGGTACGCGGCTTAAACGGCCGCTGTGCCCGCGTGTGGGTTCCGGAGTGAGCGCACGAATCTGCCTCTCCGCTTGGGTTTCGCGCGTAAAAAGCGCGGCGCGCGCGGTGCCTCGACCTCCCACGCGATCACGACGACACGCCGCCGCTTCTTCCTCGGCTTTGTGGGCAGACGACGACCATGTATGGTCGGCCCGAAGGGTCCACCGTCCCCCCCGCCACCGGGCTTTCGGTAATTGAATTATTCCGAGCCGTTCCGACCGATCGAGTGCTTCTTCTGGCCGGCCTCTCGGTTTTTTCCTCCGCGACTCATTGAAGCGCGAAAACTTTCGAAGGGCCCGCGGCCGGCCGCGTCGCCGCGATTGCACCTCGCCGCGTCCGAGCAGCGCGGCTCGCGTGCGCCGCGCGCTGGCGCGACCATTTCGAATTCGTTTTCGCCGCGGCCCGTCGATATCACGGCGGCGCGCGGCCACCGAAAGTGGAACGCCCGCGGCTGAGAACGGCGCTCTCTTCTTCCTCCTTTTTCCTTTTAATCGTCACATTCCACGCGCGGTTGGACTGATTTCGCAGGCGTGAGAAACGCGCCGCGGAGAATGAAATTCGCCGCCGGCCCGGCCGGCGCGGCGCGGCGTCACGGTGCGATACCCCCGGCGTAGAGCCGCCCGCGGACCGAACCTAAGAGCGCGATCGGAATCTCCCGCGAATTAATTTACGACGTCCGTTTTAATCCTCCCTCCCGGTCGGGCGCCGTGACTTCCCTCGGATTATCTTCCCGCGCACTTGCAAATTAAATTCTCGTAACGGCGAAAGCACACGGGGTACTCTTGAATCTGGAGCGCGATCTCTTTGACGATCTCCGCGCACTGGCGCACCTCGCAGGCTCTCGATAATTATCGAGAAGCGATTAGTCGAGTGCGTATCACACGGCACCAACCTCTTTAAGGAAGATTCGTTTTTTTTCACTCCCTCTCTTTTATCGTCTCTCCCTTTCTTTCCGCGCCGGCGATATTGTCGCTGTTGGTGCATGAGCGGCACGTGCACGCGATCGGATCTCGGTGACTTTCCCCTCGCCTGTCGGCGGGTTGTGCACGTGGTCGGTGGATCGACCGACGGGATTGATGCAACCTGGCCTGCGCGAGAGTCGAGAGCGTACTGCGTTCGAGCGGGAGGTTAACGCGCCACCGGGGCCTCGTACCGAGGCACGACGGCGACTTTGGACCCGTTGCCTTAGCATGCCTCGCCAATGCGCCTTGCTATACCCCGTCCCTACTCGCCTTTACCTTGCCTCGTCTCGACCTAGCTCTTCTCGACTTGCTTTGACTTGCCTCTTAGCTTAGCTTTATCCCGCTCTCCGGTTGGTTGGTTGGTTGGTTGGTTGGTTGGTTGGTCGGTCGATCGGTCGGTCGGTCGGTTGTCGGTTGTCCGCCCGGACAACGTTAGTTGAGTTTACCTTGTCGCAACCTTGTGAATCGCGTCGCGTTTCACGTGCTCCTCTCTTTTCGCGTCTTCTTCCTTCTTTTTCCTTGTCGTTTTGCACCTCCGTTTTGTCGCTTCTGTATACCATTAGTCTCCTTTATGCTCGTTACGCGGCACTAATTAGTTTTTGTGCCCTTTCTTGTTTTGATAAATCGACATTCGGCTAATGGATAAATGTTAACATTGCGACGCAAGTTTATATTAAATTATCGGATCATTTCAGGGAATGGATTGTTATACACTGGCGCGCGTCATTACTTTCGCGCGTTTTTTTATTTTAGCCTTAATACTACTACATTGTTTCGAGATTTTAGCTTGGACAAGTACTCTGGTTTTTATTTTATATTTGCAACTATATTATTCTTTTCAGATTTGTATTCAAATATATTTTAAATGTTACGATAAAGGGAGGGTCTGTTTTTACCATTTTGTATTTTCTGCGAATGTTTCGAAGATATTTTTCGACACTATATCAAGGGCCTATTTTGTAAACGTTACCAACATCATTACGTGCTTTGCGCAGATATAATATACCATAGGAAAGCTGCGTAATGATATCGTTAACGTTTTCCATTAGCGTGAAATAAAATCCTCACGTTTTTACAATTTTTAAAGATTATGCAAAATATAACGTAAATAAGATTGTTGCATTTTATATTTTATGTGAAAAAATTTATAATTTCTATATTTCATTTTGTAATTTATCTTCGAATGTTTTTTATTGTTGCTAACATACTCATGTCCATTTCTGCCAATGCAGATTAATTTTGATCTCTTTTTAACCTCTTATACTTTTCTAGTTTCAGGAACTGGAAAAAGGTAAGAATTTAATTAAACGGGGATTAAAATTAGTCTGCATTGATAGAAAGGGGCATCAGACTTGCATTCTTAAAACATTTGAACGCACAGTAAAAGCGCTCTTTTGTCTCAAATGAAATTGTGATTCCGACAAGAGTATTCCTTACGTTTTATGGGTATTGCGTGCATCTTCTTGCCGTACTGACCATGTTTCAGCATTCTCTCTAAAAGTCACTCAGTGGATTATCACTGAAGACTGAATAGTCACTGATTTGCAGTTATGAGCAAGAATTTTCTTTTAAAATTTACTTTTTACTAGTAATTGCAGTTGTTAGTACATTTTGCCAGGGTTGGCAAGTACTCGTTTCTTGTAACGAAGTTACAGTTACAGTTCCAGTTCCAGTTCCTTTTTTCTGGTAACTTTAAATTAACCTCGTTACATTCTCTACATCTGTAACTGAAACATAACTCATTGTCAGTTACATTTTTTCGATAACTATCCGAGTCGAAATTTTGGTACTATTTTGACACTTTTGACACTTTTGACACTTTAGCTCCTACTTAAAAGGACCTACTTTAATACTAAATTGGCAAAAGTAGAAATTACCGACACTATCGGTTTTAAAGTAGGAGTAAATTTTATATTTGCAGTTCAACCTCTTTTACTGTCTTAGGTCCTACTATATAATAGAATTAAAGGTTTAATATAGGGCCAAAATTTCGACTCGGGTAGTAACTAATTTAATAGTTACATCAATAGTTACTTTATATATTTTTTAAACCTCCACAGAAAGAGTTAGGCCTTACATTTGCGCATAAACGCCTTCATCGACACTTTACAATTCAAATGTAGATTTGATATTTTTCTTTTCCTTTCAAGAAAGTAACTGCAAAGTAACGATTTGTTACTTTGTGAGTAACTGTAATTAGATACTATTATTTTACTAGTAAAAGTATGGTAAAATTTCAAAAAACTGATAAGGTTTTTCAACATGCCGTGTTGTCTCACGATTACATGATTTTCAGGAAAAATTTTAAACGAAAACTCTCTCCGTGTATCACTGAAAATCGCAGTGATATACTTACACAGTTGGAAAATTGGTGTTTTCTTGTTAAAAAAAATGCCGGTTAACATTTTCGTGTTAAATGTTTAACACTTTTATGTGTTAATTTGTGTTAATTGACCTCAAATGTAAAATCATTAAATTAACTGAAAAGAAATGTTAAAACAATACAATGTGTACTTATTTTTTAATCTGACATAATACATACACTCAGTCCAAAAAAGCGGTATACCTAAAATTTGTCATAAATTACCAAACTTCGAATGACGACAACTACGCGAGTAATAATGATAGAAAGGTTTTTCAAAAAAGAAATTGAAGCTTGAAATTTCTATTTTAAGAATCGATACATTAGAGTTTTGCGAGATAATTGTTTTCAAAATGGCGGATGATATAACGAGAGCATGCGAAATTGAAAATTTTTCGTCCGAGTTTGCGACGATTCATGGCGAGAAGCAAGTGTTGCAACTTAATGGGATAAAAAGTATGCGATAACACAGAGTCTCCCCTTAAAAATGCTTTTTTACTCCTTTCGATACGATGATTTTTCGCTGAGATATGTGCATTTGAATAAAAAGGCCGGTTTTTACTTTAAATGAGCATATCTCAGCGAAACATCATCGTATCGAAACGAGTAAAAAAGCATTTTGAAGGGGAGACTCTGTACTATCGCATGCTTTTTATCCCATTAAGTTGCAACACTTGCCTCTCGCCATGGATCGTCGGAAACTCGGACGAAAATTTTTCAATTTCGCATACTCTCGTTTTGTCATCCGTCATTTTGCAAAAAATCATTTCGCAAAACTCTGATGCATCGATTCTTAAAGTAGAAACTTCAAGCTTTAATTTCTTTTTTTAAAAACGTTTCCATCATTATTACTCGCGTAGTTATCGTCATTCGAAATTTGGTAACTTTTTAACAAATTTGAGGTGTACCGCTTTTTTTTGGACTAAGTGTATGTTAATTTTACACAAAATTTATTTCAAATTATATGAAATAAAATTTTGAGATTTGCATTTATTTTGTGTTAAAATATCAACAGGGCATTTAGTGTGATTATTTAACATACCCATATTATGTTAAATTAACACAAAAAATTTGTGTGGGCCGTTTGGGACATGTGATATCTGTTAAATTGAACACAAATTTTTCAACTGTGTGCAACTGACAGTCAGTGACTGTTGACTGTTTCCAGTGATGATTCACCGGTTGCTTTTTAGAGAGTTGATTAATCTCACAAGGATGCTGGCCGGGACATATTGTAAATTCGTCACAATTCGCTTTTGTGGTAGCTACATCTGTTTTCTGGGAGTATATAACCGACGCGATTTCCTTGGTCACCGTAACGTCGTTATCCTCCGGGAGTCGTATCTCCGGCTGTAATAAAACGCCTCTCCCCTTCTGGTACCAGCTTTATGCCCTTACAGCCGACTTTATCTCATCTTATCTCCACGCATTGCTTGACCTTTCCACTCGCATCTCACTGTTTTCGCTCGTCCACCGTACGTTGTTTCGCGCTGCTTGTCTCGTCCCTATCCGCGGATTCTCTCACGTTCGTTCCACGTTTCATTTCCCTTTTTCTTTATCCGCCTGACCACCGTCCAACGTGAGCTACTTACTCGTGTCAAAATCGATCGCGTGCTATCGCACACACGCGGGTAGGTAGGATTTAAATCTTCCTGACACGGCTGTCGTTACAGAGCAATCGCTACGAATGATCTTTTTGCGGAAATTACGATAGACGCGGTTTTGTCCGCGGCGCGTGGAATGCGAGATGGAGAGAGAGAAACCACCGCGTGCCGATATCCGACGAGAGAATGCGAATGGGTGTTGTTTAATTTTTTTTTCTCCCGCTCCTACGTCAGGGCTCACACGATTTCCGCGAAGCACCACGCGTGTGCGGCTAATGCAGTAATATGTATCAAGGTGATACGGTCGTTCATTACGGGGGACCAGTTGGATCCTCGATCGTACGAGCGCGGGCAGCACGTAAAGTTGGCCAGACGACGCGGCGTGCGCTCTCGCGTTAACAAATCTCGCGGAGCAGAGTCGGCCGAGAGAGCGCGGCGAAAAAGAAGGTGCAAATAAGTACGGCACCACGCGATTCTCTCTCGGTGCACGCTCCCAGGACGGCCGTTCCAAGAATGTCACCGGGTAGAAGAACAGGAATGGGCGCAGTACACCTCGCGCAATGATACAAACAGCAATCGTTCCAAACTTATTATCGCCGGTAAGAAACTCATAAATGCTTATGACTTGCTTGTCGGTTTTTGCCGTGGCGTTCGTACGATCCAGTTAAAGCGGACGTTTCGCCGGATTGACTCGGCAACCAGCTGGAGGTAGACCCTGGCGCGGAGGAGCTGGAGGAGATTCGCCGTGTCGCCCGCTGCATACTATGGGGACCGAGCGAGAGAGGAAGGGCCGGCGGACAAGAATGGGGGAGAGAGACGGCAAGACTGGGTGGGGTAGGGAGGCGGGGGAACGGGAGTACAAAGAAGAGGTGGAGGAGCCTGGGGAGTCCCTTCAACGTCATTTGTAATACCGGATGGCCTAATGATGCGACTGGTCGTGACAGGACGGGAATAAGAGTGGAAGCGTGCGAGCGCGTTGGAGATTCACCGCGGGTCTCCTCGCGTACCGGGGCACCATACGAAAGAGGGTGGGTATATGGAGCGGGTACAAGAGGTTGGTCATATACATCCACGTGTCTTGGTCATTCGGTTGTTAGGGACGCGCAGAAGGCCTCGGGGACGTGTTCCACCCGTCCCGCGATGCGCGACGGCGATTTGCTCTGCCGTGCTTGTAGATCATGCCAATGGGTGATCTATCTATCCGTCGCCCACACTACGCCGCGTAATCGCGGGCATGGGGCTCTTTTTGCGTTTCGCGGGGGAAAATACGTGCGCGCGTTGAAATTCATCTCCCACCGCGGCTGCGTCCGTGAGGATCCGAGCCGCGATCATTTTCTCGCGCGGCGGAGGCTATTGTGCTCGTTGCCCGTCTCGAATCTGGCGACAGACAGTGCGCGACCCCGCAAAAAGCTGATGGTTGCACGGAAGAGGTTCGACAGTCATTCAAGGGAGATTGCGTACTTTTTCGTCGATCACTATGTCAAGTTACACGGTTCGTTCAATCATCGTCAAATGGAATTACAGCGGCAGGTTCGCCGATGAGTGTGGAATAGAGTAATTTCCAATTAAATGAGCGAATGGGTGACTCGTCTCGCGATTAATCCCTTAAAAGTACGCACGAGTAAATCGTATATACGAAAAGAGAAATTTACGATATTACATACAGCGATTTAGGGATCTATTCGGTGAAACTGTTCTGTAGCGCTGTATCTCTGTAAACTATGTAGTACAAGACTAGAACGAGAGAAAAAGAAGAAAGAGCTAAAGAGTTACAGAGCTGTGGAGCTCATAGAGCGAGAGTCTTCTTACAGAATGCACTCTTTAAACTGCTAAAAGCTTGTTAGATTCCAAATGAGTATTGGTAAAATGAATAAGAATGCCTGATGACACTATAATTTATTTAACAAGTAGTGATATAATCCATGTGGGATTAATGCCAAGTACCAGAGGAAAGTCCCCTATTATGAGATTCTAATATGGGATAGCGGGGTTCCTGTTAAATTAATAGGCATCATTAGTTGATTCCACCATGAATTTATTGCCCTTGGAGCGAAATCTGTTTAGCGGAAAATTCATTGTTGGGTCGTGTAATCGTTGCGAAAAAAGATTTGTGATTAAATTTGGGCGTTGAAAACCTGCTATCTCATGTTACAATAGAAATCTATTTCATAGAGGGCATTCTTCTACAATAGTAATTTAACTTGCTGTGCCAAGACTGGCCCAAATTGGAGCCGAAGCGTTCGCATCACGTATCTCGAAATTAAATTGAATGCACTGCGAAACAGAACTAAATATGTTTATGCGTTAATTTCCACGCACAAGTATGTGTTGCACTTCTCATTCGATTGCAAATTTCATATTTTCGATTAATTTACAGTACAACGGAATTAAATACATTATACAAAGTAGGGGGATATGACGGCTTTGCGCATCGATTTCACTCTGGATATTACGGCGTTTCCTCATTCAATAATGGATATTCCGCATTCAATTCCCGGAAATGCTTCGAAATGTAGCTCTATGCACGTATCGTGAGGCTGCGATACCGAAGGTAACCAAAGTACCAATGCCCTCGAAGCGAGAGCCCACGCTGCACGCGATGATTCCCCCGCAAATCGTGACGATCTTCGACGCAACGCGCTTTTCTTCCCCGCGTCACTCTGGGCACGACGGTGCACTTCGGAGCACGGCGTAGCTAATGATGCAGAACGTGCAGCAGTGTTTTCTTGCGGTCGACTAAGTAGCGGGATTCAAAAAATCGACAACCCGCCGTAAGTTACGTCTGCGTGGTCGTCGTCTCGACGTTAAGAAGTCGACGCGGACGCG
>NW_011967204.1:48248-50926 GCF_000949405.1 Vollenhovia emeryi
CTTACCGCTTTGATTCTGTTCAAGCTGCTGTTAGATGTGTGTACGCTATTAATTGATTGCCGTCAAGCGATATTACTTTGATTACATAGCATTTCACAGAGCGATATTTATCCGCACTTCGATAATGTATAATTCAACGCGATTCATTTATCGGCCCACAAGAGCGACTTCAGATTCTTCTTCACATTATTTTTTTTTTCATTTATATACACGTCAAAGTTAGACGTTTGTGAAACCATTCGCTGTGTTAGATTTTGTTATGGTGTATTTACTTCTCCTCCGGTCGGTCAATTCTACCGGCGTGATCGCCGAGGACGGGCGATTGAACTTTCTCAGTACGATACCGATCGTGACTCGGGCTTTCTTTTCTTTAGCCAACAAATGCGACGCATTAAAGTAATCGACGAAATTGGATCGACAATGAAACCGCGCGTTACTTGAGCGCTTTGATTAGGTGGATTAATTAACGGCGTGCCTAGATTTATCTTCGGCTATGATGGCAACGCACGATTAACGGCGCTGTTCGTCGATCGTGTTTCGCACACGCCATAAATGCGCGTTCATTACAGTAAGCGATCTTCGCACGATATGTTTTTTCAAATCTTAAACATCTCCTTTTGATTGCCACACACAAAATGACTATATACAAGGCTGGTGTGAGAAAGAAAATGATTATGCACTTTAATAACGCAAAAAGTACTCATTGCATATTTATGAGGTACGCGCACGCGCACGTTTGTGTGTGTGTGTGTGCAAATAAAGAATTTGGACTCTTAGTATTGTACTCTTACGTTTTTTTTTATCATAAAAGGCGTCAGTATTACAATAGTTTAAAACATAAAACATTAACAACAGTTAATTGCGCTATAATTCTTAATTTATAACATTTGTTTTTTCAAGATAAAACTGAAGATCGCTGTGCTGACTTTATATAAGCGCGTTTTACTTTATCTACTGCATTTCAGAGGCTCGTAGTTAGCAGATAAATATAATATATCGTTTTCAATCTTGTTATCAATTTTATTGAGTGAGGAAGAAAATAGGTAGAAAATAGAGGAATGCGCAGCATCCGCGATTTCCACGCGACGACGGCCTGGGGTAGGCGTTACCGCATGGGCCTTTCCGGCGTACGAGTTCCAGCGCTAATTAAGTAGTTGAGGATCGCAGTAGAATACCCGCAATTATCCAGGATTATATCCCGATAATCCAGCGGGCGCTTCCTGCTTCGTCGCCGGAACGCGCAAAACGGCCGGCTCGTACGTGACACGACTTGCACCTCGCGAATTACGAGCGACGGTCTGAGACGCCACTTTCTTGTTCCGTTATGCTTCCTCGCCGTGGGGCTTCCAATCGGCGGATTTATGCATCGGTAATTACTTTTCTATCCGGCGAGCTAATAGGTATAGGCAAAGCCGATCATTTCCTAGTTGAAGGACCTTGAAACTGCAGCGACCACTCACTACCGATCTTCTTACGTTGGTTCGATCTGCATTGGTAGCAACTGTCAGACCGCCCATCGCGAGCGTCTATCCGCATCGTTCTCGATAAAACGGTCGGTGCACCTGATAATCCTCGCTGCGATTAATCGACGGAGATACATGCCGATTTTTTTCCCGAACGCACAACATTCTCCGCTACTTTGATGAGTTTGGGATTTCATCGGCATTGCGAACATTTTTCCGATCACCCGAATACAAGTTTAATAAGTAAAAACATGATGAGAAAGCAATTCTCCGTTCAACATTGAGTAGTTATTTTGTCTTTTCAAAGACGTTGGGTCGGCTAAGAGATTTAGTTTAACCCATTAACGCCGGAACGTCCTGGATTTTGCAGTTCTCTTCGAACCGTTGCGACACAATGAATTTGGAAGGGAGGAAATTCTAACCCACCTGTCCCCTGATGTTTTCGAGTTGCTGACATAAATTATATGTATAACTGCTAAATACAAAATTTTGCTGACAAGCTACGTTGTGCTCCTTTTGTCAACGAAATTTGTAGTAGATTGTTCTCGATAAACTTGGTTATCTATATATTTTATTATAACTTTGCATTTGTTGGTTATTAATAAAACGATGCTTCTCTTTTAGATTTGAATAAAAATTGTATCCGATAAAACAGATCAACTTGTAGAGGCCCTCCACCACCCCCGCCGAATTCTTATCGGCGGTCCTCTTTTCTTTACAATTTGATTTTTACATTTTTATTATTTATTTCACTTTTCTTATAACTTACTTTACAATACACATACAATATTATAAAAGAAACAATGATGAAACATTATAAATTTAAAAACAAAATATCTACAGGGTGTCGGATTCGATATGGACGACTCCAAAGATTATAGTAGATTGGGTTAAACTGAGAAGAAAAGTTATATACCATTTTACAAAATCCGTAATTATTATCGCCTAATTAAGAAAAACGTCTGAGCCAATAAGTGCACGGAGGAGCTGAAGGCCGGACTCGGCAGACATGCAAAATGGTGTGTTTGTTGACATCTCTCAAGAATCGATAGCGAGAGGTGGAGTCACGCATCGATCGATGAGAGACGGCGGCGAGCGGGGAGCGGTGAGCGGGCGAATGGCGCGCAGCGAGAGAACGCGCGACATATGACACCGTGCCGAAAAAGTTTTCTGGTGGTAGGAGAATAATACACCATTTTGCATGTCTGCCGAGTC
>NW_011967204.1:51717-65951 GCF_000949405.1 Vollenhovia emeryi
TGTCTTAGGCCGGCCTACCGCCCAATTCGAGCGCGTGGCGAGATGTGCGCATAGCAATATCGATCGCCGGGCGGTCACATCTTGCCACGCGCTCAAATTGGGCGGTAGGCCGGCCTAGGACAACGATTTTTAATAATTAATTACTCGTTAACTATTACGAAAATTGCAAAATGGGACAGGACTTTTCCGTTCATCTCGATCCGTTCTACTTTCTCAAAAATTTTGTCGGATATGCAAAGACTCACCCTGTATATGAAATATTCAGTATACGTACAATAACACGAAATTCTTTTTACGTACTTATTATATTATAAAGTTATTGTTACTTCGTCAATTTATGTTACCTAATCTTTTAAACTATCGAATTATATCCCGCTATCCCTGAGTATCCGAATCCCTACCTACCCGTATTCCGATTTATAGACCTACCTATCCATTTTCTACCTACCCGTGTTTCAACATAATGAACCTACAAATCTTTAATTAAACCCGACGCGATTTTTCAGGGGTTTGACTTGGAGTTTATCGCGCCTACGGGATTTAACAGGGGTTTCACTCTCGCACATATGCGAGAATGTATGTATATATAGAAGCATAACCCACCCGAATTGTAACAAATGAAAAGAAATCAAAGTATACTTCGTACAGCACCTTACTTAGGTACTCCATCAGAGTGGCCAATATTGACCACTTACCTCGTCGTATTTAGTCCTTCGTTGGGCCAGATTGGACATACCTTTCGTTGCTCCCGGCCTTACAATCTGATCATTTTGACCAGAGATCAGGAAGGAAGAAAACTCCTTCCGTAGTCGGTTATCGTCACCGACAAATATTTCGTACGGTTCGAACGGTTTTCGTACGGTTCACGACCACGAGAGGTTAATTAAAGGAGAATATTAATTTAAAAAACTTTACTGTATATACGAATCAAGTTTATTTTTACTTCCGTTATTTGTTCAAAAATATTGACCATTTCTTCGTAACTATCTTTGAATTCGAAATTCACATAGATATAGAAAAAAATTTACTTCGCGTTAGAGTGATGTTAATCATATTCCTCGATAAATTAAAATTTATAATATGGATAAAATTAAATAATTAATAATTAAGTGAAAATTTTTCCTGAAAAACCGATCGCGAAAACCGACCGCGAACATACAAAGATGCGTGTGACCATGCATGTACGAGTATTCATGCGAGACGCATCTTGAAAGTACGTATATCACGTAATGTACATACACACATAGAAAGAATAAATGATGTGAGATCCAGAACAACGAAACTTCTTTCACGATTGCAACCGATATTATAATTGCATATTATAATAAATTAATAACCGCAAATAAAATATTTAAATAAGTTAAAGTTTCAGTTTTCTTGACAAAATATATTAGAATCTCACGTCATATTACTTTACTTTATACATCAATCATTAATGAAAATGGTTAGGCTACAAGAGATTAGCTCGACGAATACATCAATAATATTCGCCATATTTTGCTAAAATGCTGTGATGTATTGTAATTCAACGATTTTCAACATGGAAAATGAGCTCAACGTACCCTGGTTCTGCAACGGCGCAGCTAACTTTCCATATTGAAAATTGCTTACACTCCTCTCCGGAGTTTCAATATATTGAATAAAAAATTTACTTGCCGTTATCATTTGAAACCTTTCCATTTTAAGGCAACGAATATACAAGATAATCTACGATCTACAATCTATAAACTACGAAATGCACTGTAAAAAAAGTATGTAAAATTACATACATAATAAGTATAGCAATTACACTATTAATAACGGAAATATAAATGTATGTACTTTTGCAAAAAAAAAATTTTTACACTTTGTCGTGTAAATACTTAATTTATACATGATGAAAAATTACAAAAAATGTTAAATTTACACAATCAAAAGTAGGCAGTTTACTTATTATATAAGGTAATAATTTTAATCACAAGGAGTAAATTTACTGACGTATGTAAATATACACCTTTAATAATAGATGGTCCCAACATTATTCACTATAACATTTGTAATTTTACATGTCATTTTTTTACAGTGTGTATATTCGTTGCCGTAATAAAAGTTTCTGACTCACCGACCCGATGCGCAGCAGCGGAGTTTAACTGCGTTGATTCTGTAACATACAATTATAAAATTCACATTAAAACAGAGTATTTAAGAAAACCGATATTAAAGAAAATAACTTTTGTATATTAAAGAAAAATGTATATTAAAGAATATAATTTTTAAATGATTGAAAATAAACTAGAGGAAGATTAATGTTATACGAAATAAAAAAATATTTACCCTAAAGTTGCTCCGCCGGCGCCTGATGCCTCTCCAAGGCCTCCTCCTCCACTCAGGTTGTCTTCTGGCACACTCGTGAAAACACAAGATCGTTCGCGCGATTTTACACTTTGAAAGTCTTTAGCCCGATTACACAAACGTCACTCCCGAACGCGACGCGACACGACGAATCGCCGCGCGCGGTTGCGATTCGTAAACTGACGAATAAGAGCGAAATTATTCGTCAGTCCTCGAAAGTTAGTGCTGAAATGAACAAAATCAATTAATAAATCAAATAAATAACTGCGCTCTCTAAAAATCAATCGGTGGATTATCACTGGAAACATTTTGAATCGATTCATTATTTTCAGTACCTAATAATCCACCGATTAACTTTCAGAGAGTATTAGGCCTGGTTTATCATTTTCTGGTTAACTGTTAATATAGAAGTTACTCGACTCACTATTCTTTTCGATATTATTATTTAAGAAGAGACAGAGAATCGATTAAACTGTGTTTATCCAACAGTTTGTTAGAAAATAAAAAGTCGGGCCTAAATAGTGCAATGGGTACCTTCGGTTGTCCCGTCTTTAGAGTATGTACCCTCTAAAATGAATCAGTGGATTATCACTGAAAATAGAGAATATTCACTGATTCAGTGATAATGCACTGATTAATTTTTAGAGAGCAACTCTTCGGGGTACTTAAGCCCCTCCACCGCGACAAGGTAGTACCCGAGGAGGGGATTATCAACAAAAAGTCGTGCAATTATGTGTATATTTAAACAATTAAAATCGAGTGAACACAACACATAACTTAGGTTTGCTATTTAAAGCACGACGTGAGAGAGTTAACGTTTTGCTTTGATACCTGTATGTTCCGGGGGAGAAAAGTTGCAACAGATAGGTAGACAGATTGTACTAACATGTTTAGTTTAGCAAGGTAAACTATCCAGAAAAGTTACGCAATGTAATATTCCAGGGGGTATCCATAAAGCACTTTGGCGTCAAGGTTCATCAGGTACGTCATAAACAATTAAAAATTTCATATTAATATGTGTGATTCGTCGTCGTAAATACTTAGGTTAATTTGGATTTGCTTGAGATGTAGACATTTTCCGAACTTGAAGCTCAAATGTTTCTACCTTTCAAACTCATCTGGCAACGATCATTCGAATTTCTGTTTTCTCAGAATTGTAGTTTAACTTTATACGTGGTACATTTATATTTACTTATATTTATTATAATGTTATTTAGAAATTCTTTGATTTATAAATATAATTTATCGGTTGAATTTTTATTTTGTAAAAATGATAGAGACGTGCGTTAATGAAATACATTCTTGCAATACGTTCGTAAACGAATGTGACTACGTGCGCAATTTTCTCGCGTAAGAAATTAATTCTTCGTTGCGATAAAAATTAATGAAACATAGAAACGTTTATCTTAAGCGGCGCGTAACATGCAGGATGCTGCAAGGTACATACGCGAGACTATTTCCAGGTCCCGCTGTAAGCCGTTCACCGATGGCTGACTTACCAATAGCGTCGCCATTTGTATAGGCATTGGAGATGAGACTACGTGGATCTCTTACGAGTCAGGACACTGATTCGCGAGATAGCCCCGGTGGCAATCGCCGGTTCGGAAGACGCACCTTTTCAGTCGAGAACGTTCCTCTTTTCGTCCGCACGAGTATTTCGCGATTGCGCCTCATCTCCGGCGCCCTTTTTCGAACGCGCGTGAAACAATAATCTTTATATTTCTGCCCCTCTCGCGGTTACCAATTCTCGAAGCTGCCAATAATGCGTTTCGATAAAGCGATATATGAAATTTCGCGCGATCGAGACCGCAATAAGACCCCATCGGATCCTCGGATATAATATACGATACCTTCCGATTTATATCTTTACTTCGGTAATAGGCTCTTAAATTTTTTTCCGCCCGGTTAGTATCTCGTTTATTGCCGTTACGCGTCTGTCTCACTTATTCGAGATACGTTTTGTGAAAATAGTCGCGCAGATTGCTACATGAAACTTGGTTTTTTTCATTTCTGATTGGCATTTATTAACGCTTCCAATAACTAAATTGTCTTTTTCTACCTTTCTGGTTTATAATCAAAAGTATATTTACAAAACAAAAAAACAAAGAATAGATTATGAAGTGTAAAGCTAGCACTATCATTATCGGAATCGGCTTTTAATGTAACTAGAACAATACATTACGCGCGCGTCATTTAGCATTATCCTTATTTTTACATTTTAGGGTAGGTTGTTCCATTCTCTGGACAAGCTAGTTAATAGTTAAGTCATTTTTTAATTAGTAATTCATACATTATTATAATAATTTTGTTGCATTACCTTTTATCTTCATCCATTCTTACTAAATTGGTAAATTATTTCAATACATTCCGAGTATTTTTCAACCTGTCTCTCATTTTTTTATTAAATTTTACTTTGTCAGTATCATTTTCCTTCACTCTTTTAATTGGATGTTTAATTTCAACTTGTCTTTCTTCAACTTTTTGTTTATTCTCTAATCTTTTTTAAGAATATTTTTTCACAAACTATCAAAATTCACATGCAAAGTTTTAAGATTCATGCACGGCATGAATCTAAAAGAGAAGCGAAGCACACCGCGCTTTGAGAAAACCAATCGGCATCGCGGAAAAGTGGCCTCAACTGTTCAATATTAATGACATTCACGCGGGTAACATTTCTTTTTTAGAAAGGGACTAGAACAATACATTACGCGCGCTACGTGCGCGTCATTAATCGTTGTCTTTATTTTTTCTACATTTAAGGGCAGCTTGTTCCATTCTCTTGATAAGTTAATTAGTAGTTGTTTTAAATTAATATTAATACATTATAATTATTTTTTTTATTATCTTTCATCGTGAACCATTCTTACTAAATTGGTAGATTATTTCAATGCATTCTGATTATGTTTTCAAATTGTTTCTCTTTTTTTTTATTAAATTTTTCTTTGTCACAGTATCATTTCCCTGCGCTCTCTCAATTAGATGTTTAATTTCAACTTGTCTTTCTTTAACCTTTTGTTTATTCTCTGACCTTTTTTAAGAAAATGTTTTACAAACTGTCAAAATTTACATGCAAAGTGAAGCACGGCATGAATCTAAAAGAGAAGCGAAGCACACCGCGCTTTGAGAAAACCAATCGGCATCGCGAAAAAGTGGCCTCAACTGTTCGATATTAACGACATTCACGCTGATAACATCTTTTTTCAGAAATGAATAAGTTGAGAAATAACCAGAGATATTGCCAATTTTTCCTGTTTGGAATTGTTAAGACCGAATCAAACTAGCAATTGTTGACTCGGATTGAATTGGAATTGGCGATTGACGATTGTCCTTTGGCCAATGAGAGCAAAGCATCCAGCGATTTAATCGGCTCTCATTGGCTAGGAGACAATCGTCAAACGCCAAATCCAATCCGAGTCAGCAATTGCTAGTCTGCTTCGGCCTTTAACGTTATTCTCTATGAAAAATTATCGTTCGACTTATAAGTCGCATTTGCGTAGATAATTTTCATGTTACGTTAATTGCAAATCGTCTCACAAGCATGTTTATTCATTTTTGTGTTTAGCCCAAGATACGTAAATGGATATTTGATGATACAGCTATTAATTATGCATCTTGCAATTAAAATTTTCCGATAAGGAATAATCATAACACGGTTTCTCGCGTCTTGGACGCAAGTCTGATGAACGACACGAGTTGCGTTTCCAATATTTTTAGGGGATGCTGTTTCACACGCTAGCCGACGACGTTACTGGGCAATAATTTTTGAAGAATTCGCGCTTTTCTCGCAGCTCCGACTCTCGCGCTACCGCGAGCATGACGAAGGTGGAAAGCCATAAGGAAGGTACGACGGGAAATGATTTCTCGATTCTTCGTCGAGTCACGACCTCTCTCTCTCCACGGACGCCTCCCCATCGGTCCTGTGTTGTTTGCCTTCGGTTTACGCTCGCGGAAACTTCTCCCCGTGCGCTTCGGGGAGAGAAGCCGTAACAGCACCCTACAAGTTTCTTTCCGTTTACAAGCGGGCGGATCGGCGGGGGCAAGTTTTGCCATTCGCATTCGGAATCGGCACGGGCGCGAGCGCTCTATCTTTTCAATCTTCCTGATTGCGCGCACGGGACGAAGCGAATAAAAAGATACCTGCTCTAATAACAGAAATCGATGCGAGTTGCTTCCGCGTTTATCGCTCCTGCTTCTTCCCCGTCGTCGGACGTCGACGAGTCGCGCGCCTCCGAGATGGAATAGGACGCGAGGTAATTAAATGGACTGGCCGTCCAGTCGCGAAGGTCCATCGTTCTTGCGCGCGCGTATTCCATTAACCGAGAAGAGAGCTCGTAAGTCTTCTTGGCGGGCTTGTGAATCGCGCGGCGCGCATGCATACGCGCTTGCGCTTTCGCTCGCGTTAGCGCAAGAGCAAGGAATGGATGGCACATACAAGCCCGAGGGAGAATAGGCAAGAAATTTAAGAAGATTTTCTCTCTGTCTCTTTTGCTCTCTCTTTCTTCCTATCTTTTGTCTCTTTCTCTCTCTCTCTCTCTCTCTTTCTCTGTCTCTCTCTTTCTATCTGCCGAGATGTGAACGCCATGAAACGAGGCGTTCTTACGCGCGTGGGAGAGCGCATTGCCGCGAAAGAACAATGCTTGTCCAAGTATTACCTGTGCGAAATGGCGTCAAGCATCACTGATCCGTGCGCTACCAAACGACGAATAAATTCTTCTTTTATATGCCGTCTACCATCTGCGTTAAGTGTTTCTCTACTGAGATAAGCGGAAGAAAATATGCCCGATCTACAGACGAATAATTTACCTTTAATCGTTTCTCCTTCACACGCTGCTTTCCCAATTGTATTTTTTATCTTTTGCAAAATGATGTATTATTTCCGCATTGTTAACGCATTTCTCATCTGACGGAAGAGGGTACTGGAAGGTACTGTTGCCGAGGATGACCAAGTTGGGTTGAAACGCTCAACGTTGCGCGTATTTACGAATGAAATTGATGTTGAGATTAACCAACGTCTTCCATCAGCTCGCGAGTGGGTGGTCGTTAACCTATTCTTCCAGCATCAATTACACTTGCCAATTGTGATATTATATTTGTCAAATAAATACGCAGGTATTTACCGCGAAGTAGATTCCTAATTAATTTTCGTTTCATCAATATTATTGCATCGTGTTGCATTCACAGTTAAGTAATGCGCATTCCTCAGTTAAGTAATTAACGGCGCTTCGGCGAAGTCAATTAGCAATATTCCCATCTATCTTGTCATGTCGAAACACTCGCGTCACGCAAACCCAATGAGATTGAATTATAAGTAGCGTAAGTAGCCGTTAAATACGAAAAATTTGCAGCAATGAACGTCCCACTTGATCGCACGCCGCGTCGTAACGATCCTTAATTAATGCGTAACTACGTTATTGTTTCAGCGGGTGATAAGAACGCGATGAAAACACAGCGAGCACAGTAAACAGAGGCGAACGTTAGAGAAGGAAGTCGTTACAACTGTGCGACAGCTGTGCACAATTTCTCGCCTGTTCATATTGCCGTGAAATCGACTTTTGCGTAGGAAACGCGATTAAACTTGTTTAAACTCGTTATACAAGCGTGACGAGGAGGCTCGGCAAAAAGGGACGCATCCGGTTTTGGTACAGCCGGATCGATTGGCGCACGAGGCGAATCGATCGAAGGGCATTTCATCTGGCATCACCGAGAGGCGATCTAAGATACCGCGATAGAGGCCTCGCCGCCACATAGGACTCGCGCTCGAATCGCGATTCACGGTCGCCCTCGTTTCTTCGACCGATCTCTCGGCGCAACGGTGTATCGTCCCTCTTTCTCTCTTTCTTAATGCATCGCGCACCCCCTTGGACTCGCCGTTACTCGCGAGTGCGGCAACGAGCCTCTTATCCAGATGCGTGGAATCGCCCGGTGCGGTCGCGGGTGCGCGACGGTAATGGCGATCGGTGCAAAACCGTGAATGGGAAATCGTGACGCTCCCCCTCGGCTCCGGGCGATTTTGTTGCGGCCGTTAATCCTCCGAGAGGCGCGGACGCTTAATAGATATTCCCGCCTCGCCGGGGCCACGAAGATTACTCGCTGTACTCTATTTTTCCCGACGTTTATGCAACGGGTTCTTGTCCGCGCCCTGCAACAAAAGTCTCCTCCCCCCTCTCTCTCTCTCTCTCTCGCCCTACTGGCGCGAAGTAAAGCAGCCTGGGTCGTTAGTGTTTCCGAGAGGAGAGATCGGCGCCGTGATGCGCGCGGAAACTACAGTCAGCTACAACGGAGGAAGAAGCACTCTTTGTATAATCGTTGCGCTTCGGCAACGAAGAAAAAGTATATCCCGTTCCGTCGAATGCCGGCCGCCACAAAGGCCGCGGCGAAGAAGGGAGAGTGTTGGGAAGGACCGCGTTAAAGAAGCGTAGAAATCGAAACCGAGCGAGGCAAAACCGCTGCGGCCAAGCAGTTGCAGGTTGCAGCGGCGTCTACTGCATCTCGCGACGAGAGAGAGAGAGAGAAAGAGGAGAGACAAGGATTGATTGATTGATTGATCTTTATTAGCTGTCTTAGCTATTTGTACTACGGATTTAAATTGCATTATCTGAAACACGGAGAGAATTTCCCCTTAAAATATTTACCTTGAAAATTATGTGATCGTGGAACAACACGCCAGACATTTTACTATAAGTGAAATATAAGGTAAAGTTTCGAAAAGCTCTTATGATTAAACTTTCTCGAAATGTCATGTTGTCCCATGATTTTCAGGTAAACTTTAAGAAAGAAACTCTCTCTTCGACATTCGTTTAAACGGTTCAATTTTCTCAACAACGCCTCAACTGGCGTTGTACACTTTCGCTTCTTCTAATAACATAATTTTTATGCACTCATTGTTCCGCGGCAAGACACAGGGGGAGAGAAAGAGGAGGGAGGGATAGCGAGCGAGCGAAGAGAATAGGAGCGGGATAAGAGGGTCTCGAGATTCGCGAACGGTGGCTGTAATACATGTAAAACGCGCGCGGAGCGCACCGGCAAACGCGGGCGCTACTCCAGAAGTAACAAAACCGCTAAATTATCGGTTTGTCCCGCTCGACTCCTCTGACGCCGAGTCGGCCTGACTGCAACCGCGAGCGGGCGAGGTAGGTCCAGATAGGCCTCGTCGGTATTCGAAGGTATATGAGCGGGGCTGATGTACCTAAAGGATTCAACGTGATGGACGTGAGTCATAATACGCGCAGTCGCCTACCCGTTGATCAAACTATTTTTTTCCGCCGTCTCGTTCTCGATGATGAAGGTGTAGCGGCGATACCTGCGTAGGTACGTAGTAATTATGTACGCCGTGCGACGTCTGCCAAAGCCAGAATTCAGAATTCCCGCGCGCCGCTCCTTTGTGTACATTCCTCCCCGTCGTAGAGCACTTCGGGACCGACGTTAAATGAAAATTTCTATCTCGTCCCAAAGCTGTGCGACGTGACGTTCATATTCATCGTAGAGTTTACCGCGGCGGAATATCTGTTTGGACTCACGTGTATTTGTATTTACTCGGTACCGCGGATTTAGCAAACGAAAGCTTATCGCGTCGGGATATTGAATGTGCAATATCGCATACACGGTATACCCTTGAGAAAGGAGGCGAGTGGGTGCGCTAAGTCTATGACTATCCGCCCGTAGAGAAGGTTCGTGAGGCTCCTCGCGTGATCCTTGCTGCACGACTTATTCCTACGGTCTCATCGAAACGTGACTCTTGATCGAGGTGACGAGAGATCTTAGATCTTGAGTAACGGAAATCTTGCATTCTTATTCCATTCCAGCACCGAACGATGTACACCGCAGGCCAACAGTTTCCGGACAATGTGAAATTTATGTGTCTTGTACTCATATTGTAAGGGCCTGAGCAGAATGGATGTCTTGTACTCTTAAGGGGATCCCAAAGCAGTCTGTTTTATCGACAGTCTTTGTTAGAAGTAATCTTTTCATTGGCTTTATAGAAATGCAAAACTCTTTTACGGAATTAAAGTACGCAGCAGAATCTAGATTATGCTGGTCGACTTTATATCAAAAAAATGAAAAAAAATTAAAAATTTGATAAATTTTTGGTACACTTGACGACAATATTTGCTTGATACAAGAATTCTACAATAAATATATACAAAATGAGACCAGCATACTCTAGGGACAACATATAAGAACAATATCGTGCAATTAGAACTAAGATTAATAGATTATAAGAAATAAGATTAATAGCCTAGAAAAAAAGATTACTTCTAATAAACGCAAGTCCAGAAATCCAAGTCTGCTCAGGCCCTAAAACTGTGCCTACGCGAGTCAGAGACATGGAGACAACTTTCTCGGATATTGATTGACAAAAAATCTTGGCGTAACTCACTCCTCCTCCTCCTCTGATTTTTAGAAAGTCATAAATTTTGAGTCGTCCGGCACTTTTGGCCTGCAATGTGTCATAGTCTTCGCTATTTTCTGTCGTTGTTTTTGTCTCGTCTCAATTTAGTACTTTAAGAAATTTCGCCTATTATTTGATTTTTCGCGCAAAATTACCACACACTTTAAATAATTCTGAATCTCAACAAATTTATTGTAACGAAGAGGAAAGTGGCAAATTAAAAGTGGAAACACTAAACTCAGAAAACTGAATATCCATTTTCTAATTTTAATCAGCGATATACGAAGAATTTTGTCACTGCTGTCATTAATAATTCTGCAAAACTTAGGAAACTTTTTTCTTTACCTCTCACTAGCGAGACTGAAACGCGCGTGTCTCAAGGTCCCTGGAAACGAATGTAATCACAGAAACGCAGGCGGATATATTTGCATATTTCACGGATTGAGGGACGCGTTGGGGCAAGGTGAAGCGCGTTAATAATTACGGAGATCCATCTTCGAGGAGTAATTTCGCGCCTCGACGTGTATCGAAGGGCAACGACTGACGCAGTACATTGCGATGTTCGATTAATTGGAGGATAACCTTCCTCAGCGGTCAGTGTCATCTGCACACAACGAAATCGTTCCGTACGTGTGCTCTCTTGGCTCCCTTTCGACGCGTCAAACCGTAGACGTGGGGAGGAGAGGGAGAGAAAAGGGAGACGGCGGGAAAAGGGCGACGACGAGAAAAGCGAGAAAAACGTAAATGATACGTCAGGCTAGAGAATGAGAGAGGGACGAAACGAGCCGATTAAAGTATAGAGTTCATGCGCGCTCGGAGCATCGGGATGTCGGGACGTCACCTGTGGAAACGTTTATACGACCTCCTCTCTCTCGCCGGACTAATAATAATATACGCAGGCTCGCTCGCAAGGTTTATAGTCGGTATCGCGATCAACGTACGGTCTCTCGTTTGCCTCGGCGCTTGCCAAGTCCGCAACAGTACGTAGACAATGACCGCGGGCAAGCATCGTTTCTACTATTGTGTCGCTCGCGCTGGGACGTGGAAAACGAGCGCCTTGAGATGCATCGCCGAAAATGACTCCGCAGATTACGCTCTTTCCGCGTAAGAGCAATAGATAGCTGCGCGGTAACTTGTTAGCCGCTGTAATGGAAGGATAACGACTCTTTTCAAGATTATATGTTTCCTTTCTAATTCGCTCGTAATCTTAGTTAACTGATGACTTGACAAATGTACCTATACTTGCAAATAAGAATTAGATGGTATACGAAATAAATGTCCGCCCTGAACACAGAATAAAATAAGATCTGTAAAATTCATAGCAGAACCATTGTTGATAAAAACGTCTTTAAGTAAGTTATTCTCGTGATTATTACATGAATAACTTTTGTTTCGTAACGTTACTATTAATGTTGTAGAAAAGTATTCTGAAATTACTTTTTTAAAAGTCGTCTGAAAAGACATCGTAATACGAGTATGAGCGCAGTACCTAATGTGACACTTTACGTAGAAAAACTATAGTGAATTGCGTGCTGTATAAATAGATCTCGTCAATTATTGCGGCGTGAAAATATAAATCTGATTTGAAGATCGATATAAGTAGAAGAAAGCTCCCCTATTACGAGGTAGGTTTCTAATACGAGATAGCAGGTTTTCAACATTCAAATTCAATCACAAAACTTTTTCGCAACAATTACATGATCTAACGATGAATTTTCCGCCAAACAAATTTCACTTCAAGGACAATAAATTCATGACGGATAATAGATGATGCCTAAGTAAAGCCAACGGCATACGATACTATTTTTCCTACTGGACTGCTTACGAGAACCAATAAGGATGCAGAGTTTTAGGTTCGGACTCAAGGCTAAATCCCGATTGGTTCTCGTAAGCAATCCAGGAAAAATAGTATCGCGTGCCGTTGGATTAATTGAGTAAAAACCTCGTTATCTCATATTAGGAGTCTATCTCATAATAGAGAACTTTCCTCTACATCCTTTTCGATCCTGTGATCCGATTCGCCTCGGTCTACCCCAGCCTGCTGTAGGTTCACTCTCTCCGTATACAGAATTACCGTTTGGCGATGTTCTCGCTTTGCTCTGACCCGAAAATATTTACGGGTGGCTACGCATCCGTTAGATTATCTACGTGTTGCGATAACATTCGGCGCTAATTAAATGCGAGGCCTATCGGTGTTTCAAGGCGTGACGCGTTACGCGTGCGATATACGCGACTTTGTTATCCAACTGCAACGTCAGCGTCCGACGCTCATCGAGTCCGACCAGAAAATCGATGCCTCCAAGCGATCATCGTTTTTATTCATTCTCGGCTACGCTGACCGATCTCTTCCTGCGCGGATCATAAGACTGATGTGTTCATATATCATCGTCATGAAATGCATGTTTTGAAGCTTCCCAGGAAAATACACACCGTATGGCGGGATTAGATTACTTCAGTAAGAATACCGTTGCGTTTCTAATACGAAGAAAGGTGTCAATTAGGAGAAATAGGGTTTTGTATTTTATTTTATCAAATGCTAAGATTCATCTTTTCTTAAATTTTTAAATACAATTGACCGATATTCTCTCTTTACAGCGGACTATTATTTCTATATCAGAACAATAAAGTTTACGACAAAGTTCACATTAAAATTCAAGTTAATAAGCAGAGAGGGGCAATAAGAGCCAAACGCTAGGTGTTGGATGCGGTTATAATAGTAGATTTAATATTTATCAAAGTTGAACAAGTCGAACGTTTCGATCAACCAATGTGTTCCTTTTCAATTCAGCTATACGTTAGATGTCAATGAAAAGGATCACATTGGTTGATCGAAACGTTCGACTTGTTCAACTTTATTATATGTATATTAAACCTAATATTATATCCGCACCCAACACCTAGCGTTTGGCTCTTATTGCCCCTCTCTGCTTATTAACTTAAATGTTTCTCAACAAAGCCCTAATAATATACTCACATTAAAGGGTTACAATATATCACCGGAATGATTTCGAAATACTTTTGCCTTTAATGCAAAAGTCAGTTACGTTTTATTACGTACTCTCTCTTTATTATCTACCGTTCCTTCTATTAGATTATATTCTCCGAAGAACGTACCGTGTCTTTCGCGAGAATCGCTGTTAAGTCACTGAATGCCTTGCTATATTGATCGACGTGCGCGATTGTGGCTAACTCACCGCCGCGATGATTTGCAAGTATCGCGAAGACAGAGGACGATAATTAAATTTATCAAAGAACTCTAAGCCAATCTGCTACGAGACGAACTGTGTGATCGTCGGATGGAACATCAATTCGAAAATAAACGATAAGAAAGTGCTGCATTATTAGACAATAACTAGATAATTGTTAAAAACAGAAATTTGCAAAATATCACAGAGTTGCTTCTTACACCCACAGGAAAAAATTTCCGGATTCAATGCTATTACACTTCAGTGTATTATGAAATAGGATCGATATAGCGCCAATCATATTTATTATGGAGAAAGGAATATTTTAG
>NW_011967204.1:68772-95492 GCF_000949405.1 Vollenhovia emeryi
TTTAGCATCCCCTTAATTGAAAAATTCTAAAATCTAGAATAAAATAATAGTATGTATCGTCTTTTGCCGAATATCGCGGTGCCAGCTTCGTGCGTTGTAAGATGGAGGGAAAATCTATTCTAAACGCAAGAATATACAAACTTACATTTATATAAGTTACTCTTGTCTCAATATAGTAACGTAAAGAATTATTTAACGCCAGTAACTGATTAACCAATGTAGAAAATTGCTTGACGATTCTTGGCTGGCAAATTCTAAGTAAAGAAATTCATTGCGAAAAATATTACCTCAGCCAGGGTTTGAGCCTGGACCTCCCTGCACTCTAGGCGGGCGTCTCACTAATGCACACGTGCCTCAGTGGTTGAATTGGTTGAGTCGTCAAGCAATTTTCTCAATATAGTGGGTCAATCTTTTTTAATTTAATTGAGGAGAATAGGAATTGTTGATTTTATTTTGATCTCGTCTTAGTTTTATACTAAATGAGGATCGGGTATATCCGTTTGTTATTACGTAATTGGATTATCCGCTTATGTTTAATCGGATATTTTTCTCAGTGTGAGAAAAACTGTTATTAGGTACATCCGCGCAATCATGGCGCGATGTTCCGCACGGATATTATCGAGAAGCGCTGTTCTCTTTAAACTATCTATTATATAAATTGCTAAGGTAGCCATTAATAACATTCATACATCTTAAATACTCTGGAAAATCGTAGCTCGTGTCGCGGGGAATACAAATGAGCGGAGAGACCATTTAGCGGGCACCTGCGTACCGGTCGCGCCGGGTATTAAAGGGTTAACGGTGATGCCGGGGTCTAGGACAGAGCGGAAAAAATTGGCGTTCGCGCGGCTCATTAAAGAGAGCTCGTTTACGCTAGACAGGAGTGATACGAGACACGGCAGTCCGGTCCGAATAATTTTCATAATTGACAGAGACGCTCGAGCGGGGCGGCGAGGAAGTCCTGGAAAAGTCGTGCATGCGTCGTAACATAAATCCCGGCGATAATGAGATGGATAAATATCGGTTGCCACGCACGTTTAACCGGAATGCCTTGGAACGGCACGGCCGTTCCCGGCCGGGAGAGTTATTGAATCCGTCCGGTCGCGCTTAAATCGGATGCACGATGCCGCGATCCGCTCGTTTCTTCTCGCGGGGTCCATACCGGGGGTCCCCCCCTCCCCCTCCTTCGGCTGCCGCTCGGAACGAAGCGATGATCCGGCCCGCGGCTACGCGCCGTGTACGCCGGGCACGCGGGCGTTTCATTACTCAATTAACCGGCCCACGCGCCCTACGCACCGCGAAGGATGACGACGTGCGTGTCGTTCGGCCTCTACAGGTAAATCGAGGTGGCGGCGGTATCCGCGGCGCGGATACTTCGTAAATACGGGGACGGCTCGTCGTCGGCGTCGATGATACGCGGATATTCCCGGGCAGTAATCAGCGAGTCGTGTCTCTCGCGAAATATACGTCGCGACTTGGAGCGGTCTCTCGGGGACTCGAGTGACCGGGTAGGTTGTAATAAACGAGACGTCGCGTTATTATTATCATTATTATTGTTACTCTTGTTTTGCAGCTGCCGCTGGCGATTTTAATTCAGCAGCCTTGAGACGCGAGAGGCCGGCATCGCGACAATATTTGAAGCGACAACCGTCCCCTTTGATCATGACGACGTCCGAGGGAGCGTCATTATTTCTCGAGCGATAATATTGCTGCGTCCCTAGCGATTCGCATTCTTCCGTATATATTTTTTTAATACTCAAATTATCGAATGCGATTTATCGCTTCAACTTGTTTGTGTATACAAAAAAATGTTTTATCAATGTAGGAAATTCATAATCGACGCAACTGGCAAGTTTTAATTAAAGAAATTTATTGCGAAACGATATTACCTCAGCCCAGGGCTTGAACCTCCCTAGGCGGGCGTCTCACCAATTCGACTACTCAGGCAGAAAGTGTTTAATTATTTTTCGTGAAACGCCTGTCTACGCTGTAAAAAGATTACATGCAAATTGCAATTATTATAATGAATGATATTGGGACCATCTGTTGTATTAAAGGTGTATATTTACATTCGTTCTTTTTATATCTTGTAGATAAAATTATTACCTTATATAATAAGTAAACTTCTTGCTTTTAATTGTGTAAATGTTACAATTTTTTTGTAATTTTTCATCATATATGAACAAGTATTTGCACAACAAAAAGTAAAAGAAATTTTTTGGTAAAAGTACGATACAGAAATTTATATACTTCCATTATTAACAGTGTAATCGCTACACTTATTACGTATGTAGCTTTACATACTATTTTTTACAGTGTAGTGAGAGGAGACCCACATGGATAAAAGAATGATGTTGTATCAATTGTCAGTGCAATTGAAATGAAATCGTTGAAACAACGTCAGTATTGATAAATGAAAAACATCAGAATGTTGTCTTAATAATCTGAATTTTTAGTTCAATTAAAATTGAAATCCACAATTGAGTGAATTATTTATGTTTGTGGCAGCCCGTGACATTAACGTTTAATTCAAGCAACTTTATTTCGATTAATTCAACAGCATTTTTTTCCATGCAAGTTCAAACTCTAGCTGAGGTATTATTTTTCGCAATAGACTTGAAGCTAAAATTATTTAGACACCAACACATCCTGTCGTGGCTCTTACTCCTTTATTACTTCGTATGTGTGATTTCACATTAGTGCCTTATGAATCTTATCAATTGTTTTAATTAGTTTCGCGGCGATTTTATATCTTCGTGCATCTTCGACCTCAGTCGCGGCTCGTCCCCGACTCTTAAACGTTATAATTACGCGGACGTAAATTACAAGCGTATAACTAATAATTTTCCGCAGTAGCCGATGTAACTAGGCGGGAATAATAATAAAGACCGTTAACCCTGCCGTCGCTCGTCGCGGCGTCGTTAAGCAGGCTTCACCTGGCGTCGCGGCGGCTCTCTCTTTACCCATACTGCTCGTCCCGTGACCGCGACAATTTACTCGTCGTTGCCTGTCGGGTGCTCCGCGCCCCATGACGAGAACGGGATCTTGACGAGGCTTAAGATTTTACGATGCTGTTTCCGCTAATTTTAACGAGAAACAGTTAAATGTCCCGAGCGCAGACACGAATGTTAAGGAAGCGACGTGCTTCACGGTTTCAGGACACATACGCGGCCCGCGCTATGTAGCTCATTGGTATGTTAGACCAACTATGTTTGCGCAAGTGCTCGTCGAACGTGAAATCAATGAACTTGGGGGAAAGTCTTTAGAATTGTAATCCCCGTTTGCTAAATGTGTGCGTTCCTTTATCTCCGTTAGTCTTTGTTATTACGTATATCGTTTGTTCGCGAAAATCGCAGGTGTTTACTCAACGTGCGCGACGTACAGAATTAATGGACGAATAAAATTTCTCAAGTGGTTTGAATAGTCCCACTCGATGATAACTCGTGGTGATATTAAACACGTTCCGGATAAACGAGCGAGCAAATACAAAATATGAACGAAAGGAGGTCGAGTGTCGAAGAAGTGGGCAGCACATACGCTAGCCTACTGTCATAGTTGAGCACATCAATCTCGTCTGTCGAGGCAGCTGGCAATTGTACGGTACCACGAAGCAAGAAGTACGGTACACTCGGCGTTGTTCCCGAATGGCCTTATTGTTAGTGCAATCGTCCGTAGAGGCATTCACGATTTTACTTCTCGTCCGTTAGACTCAGGAAAAAAATAGATGATAAGTAAACATCGCGCGCAAACCTTTTTACTACAAAATCTTTTTACGGTTCTTGTCTGGTTGCATTTTGGTGCGGCATTTACATACAAAGTGTTTTTATTAATTAAATAATAGTTGTATAACGTGATTTTTGAATAAAATTGATGAAATTAATAGCGCGCCAATTCTGATTAGTTTAGCGATTTTTAAAAAATAATTGAAGAAAGTAACTTACAGATTAGAAATTCCGCTAGGTTAAACAGTAAGAACGACCGTTTTGCAGATCACGGGTCAGAAATTTCGCTGGATTAACTAGCAAGTAGGTCACACACGTCGTACAATTATAATCAGTGCGCTTGCCAAGGATCGGGCTTTGCGCAAATACAAATGAATTAAAATTCAAGAGATTATAGGAATTTGTGTTAAATTAAATAATAGGATTACTTGGATTATGAGCATAAGAATACTAGGACTGTTAGGAAGATAAGTGATATTAGTCATACCAAAAAGATTTATTTAGTTGAAACAAATGAGATACGTTGAAATCATGTACTACCTTGGAATCTACTAAATTTTTATTTGCTCGTACTAAAACATTTGCTACATTTGAAGAAATAGATATGAATTTTCTTAGACATTTCGGTCTTAATCAAGTAAAATTTTGGCTAAGGTAAAAATCATTTCTTTGAAATTAAATAAAAAGTCTAGTATGGTCAAAATTCAAAGAAAATTTGTTTGATTTCAAACAAACTTTTTTCTGGGTGTAACAGGGATATTAACAAAAGATTGTTACAATTTTGAAATCATTAATAATGAAATAAATTTTAAAATTATACTATAATAAAAATTATGGCTTTCTGATCTATATTAAAGTTTATATAATAAATTGCAAAAATTTAAAATTTTTAAATAAAATAGAAATTGTAATACGAAAAATGAAAAATATATGTGCAAAGAAAAGACAATTTTTAATTATATATAAAGAATCAGCGAATGTACTGGAGTGTCTTTACGGATTGTGATCGTTTTTGTCGGAAGAAATTTTAGTAAACCTAAAATTTAATGACTATTCAGATTCCCGCAGGAGTGACTGATTTGCACAGTGGATTTAGCAAATCCACGGACTCGAATTCAATACACAACGGTAACCGTACGATGTGGTGGGCGATAGTCCAATGAATAGTTGAAGAAAAGTAGAAGTAAAAGCCAATAGCCGTCGACGGTTTGCTAATGCATTTCCGATGTACATCCGCTTTGTAATCGACATGCGAACCTTGGACAGGCCATTCCAAGACCAAGGCACCATGAAACTGATCACTCTGTTTTGAAAGCACGGTCTTGTTCTTTAGAGAGCATCTCTAACGATGTATCTCTCGAATATAAATCTTATCTCTTAGTGGGGTTCGCTTGACGAAGAGAGAATACGTTTTCGTTTTGTTTCCTTTCATTTTATAATATATTTTCGGCCATTTTTGTACTTTTATGATTCCGATGGTCAATATCAGTTTGACCGAATACATTAACAATTTTATTTAATTTTAGTTTGATATTTATAAATTTCATAAGCAAAGATAAAAATGCGCATACAACAAACGTGATTGTACTTTTTCCCGGAATGAATTTTCTTCCTTTAATTCAGTTTCTGAAGCTTGAGACGAATTTTAAAGTAAAGATTAGTTTAACGAATAATTTTGAAGTTTACTTTTCCCGTGGACTTTATACTTAACAAAGAAAATTAAAAAGAGCAGAATCTAGACTTTTTTAAAGTGACTCGTGTTTCTGTTCTGTCCTAACAAGATACATAAAAGTATCAAATTTTTAAAGCAAATCGATTTAGTTATTTTTACCTGTTTTTATTGATTTGTTGGAAACTGTAAAAAACGAATACAAATTTTCTTAGTCATAACGATTTGTCGAAGTGTAATGTAAAGCGTAAAATAATTAAACCTGAAGTCGTTTTAAAATTATTTATATCTTTCTAAGGGACTCTATGTAAAGACTGAAGATACGTATGTTTGCTTATTCTATCTAACACAAGTTGCACTTTATCGATTGAAAGTTAAATTAAAATAAAAAGTTCATACGGATATAAAACACAGGAATCTTGCGGCTTTTTGTTTTTGAAGTTTAAAGAATTGTGAATTTTTTCAAGTTTAATTTGAGTGATAGCTTTGATCAAATTTTTACAATGCCAAAGATTATCTTTTATTCATCTTCTCTAATCTATAATAGGTACTAGGAATAAAAAGCAACGGCAAAATTGAATTTCTAACATTGAATTAAAGGAATCATGAGCAAAATTACACTGTGTGCAAGAATGTAAGTTAAGTTTTGAATAAAAATAATGAATAAAGATATTGGATTTCCAGTGTATTATATTATAACATACCCACCCACAAATAGAACAAGTATTATTAAGCAAAATAGTGGATAGAGAAATAGCAAGGCTGACGAATGAAATGAACGATCGGTTGTAAGAAACTGCCGGTCGTTCGTGAAATGTAGACAGGCATCGCAGGCGGATAAGACCGCGGGGTGGACAAAGTATATCTGTCTTGGAAATACGGTGACGCGCGCTCAATGCGAGGAGCAAAAATCGGGAACACGATATTCCACTTGGCGCGCTGGACCCGTCCACGGTTCAGCGCGGTGTGCCACGGCCGGTTAAGAAATTGAAATCGATTTGGTGGATCCCTCGCCTCGATAGCCGTCGCCACCGCGGCCACCGCGTCAATGCCGGACGATTTGCCGCTAATTGAGATTAATGCCGGCCGCGAATTCCTCAAGGTAAACGGAAAGTCCGACGTAGACGGGATAACTGCGGCGATGGCTATCTGGTACAACGGTCCGCGTTGTAACAAGACTCGTGCGTACTTAACTGCTCCCCGGGACGAGGGACGAGTACTGATAACTGCCACGGCGGACGTGCTGTGCGTGCCTGTGTACCTGTGTGCCCGCATACCCGAGAGTGAGAGAGAGAGAGAAATCGAGAGAGAGAGAGTCGCCCTCGCAAAATCTCCGGTATCTCTTATCGAGGAACGAACCTTTGCTACCTTTGTCAATTTTCAATTCACTTTGCGGCTGATCTTCCTTCTTGCGCTGAGCGATAAAGCTGTATCGATGTAAGGATTGTTAATCGGGGCTTTTGTTGTCAACGCGAGCGCGAAATAACGTGCTTTCGACATTATTCTGCATAAATGGTGTTGTAATGGCGCACGGCTAGACGAGAGAGAGATTCTAGCAATTGGCTCCGCTTCGACTAGCGTTGCCAGTAAAACTTGGCGCTCGTGTAATTCAATTCCCTCGAAACACTGTTATACCCCACGCGTGATCGATAAGGCTGCGGCTATGGCGCACGGAATATGCATCGGAAACTGGATCGCTCTGACTGAATTTGGGACAAATGTTAGAACTGACCAAATATATTGGGGGAAATGTAGGAGAGAACGAAACGCGATAAAATAGCGTAAAGTGGAACTGCACTTATAACGTAGCTCGGAAAAAGCTTTCTACTCTAATCTTGTTTTTCGAATCTAAATTAGGCACGAAGGAGAGTTGGCAAAATAACTGACGACAGTTATTCAGTCATGGATATATGATATAATAATGTTAAATTAAAATATATGAAGTAAAGGAATTTGCAATAATCTTTAAACTACCTTAACAATGCAAAGTATTCTGTGACGATAGTAAAGATTCAATTGTTATATCATCAAATTGTAAACCTGTCAGATTAGCTCGGTGCTGCTCCACATTTGCAGCCCACAATAATTACTCTTTTCAATTTTCGAGCGCATAAATCTCCTCCCAGTCAAAAGATATAATCACGACAATCGGGGATAAAGAGGCTCGCATGAATCCCGCAGATCTCAAGAAGATCAATCAGTGATCTTACCACGCTTCTTTGTACGTTCTGTCCCCTTTCCCTTAGAATCCGTCTCAATCCTCGGGCCAACCGTGTCGTCGTTGCCGTCCAAAATGGTTTAATCACCGTGATTAATAATAATCTCGACTTTATCATTAGCGTTTTTTTCCGAACCGACGACAGCGAACCGCTACCGACCGAAAGGGAGGAGCGCGGCGCATCTGCGACCTTGGTAACCTCCGTGGCATCTAATTAGTCCGGCCGCCTCTCTGCCCGCGATGCCGCAACGGCGACGGCGATGGCGTCGGCGACGTCGGCTGCAGCGCGGATGAACGGCAGTATTTCAGTGCTCGACGATCTTCTTCATGGTAATAAGCGAACAAGACTGCGGCAGCGAGTGTCAGCAAAAACTAGTTTATTAATATGGATAGCACGTTTGGTGTAATCTACATCCTTACCTCCGCCGTGACGTCGCCATCGCGACGTCCATCCGGGTCTGTCCTGTCGTTCTCTTTGGTACGCGAGAAAAACGACGCGTTGAAGAGAGTGTCCTTGCCGTCGACTTTTTCTTTTACATATCTGATATGATTATCTGATAGACCACTCGACCTACTCGCTGCAAAATGTTCGCGACGTATAGATGGGTATCGCGCAACTCCGGATCGCCAGATCGATCACTGTATTGAAAACGATGCGTACGATTCGAGAAGCCCGCCGATCTCTACTTCGGTACGATTGACGATACGCTATCACGTTTATGTGCTACACTTCTTCTGGTGGTTCCTCCTGCTGTTTGAAATCTTTGAGACTAGCCGCTAAGATGCTCAAAGAAGCGATTTACCCGTGCGAGATACGTGCTCGTAAAGTTTTATTTTCCCGCTCAATCTCGTAAAATCTTTAAAAGGGTATAGTACGCATATTCTAGAAGCTCCCGTTTGAGTGTCCAATAAAAACTATCTTAATTATAATCTTGCTCATCATAAAATCGTTACGTAATAATCTTTAATAATATATTCCGTAATATGCGCCTCGTCTTTTCACTTACCAGACTTACGACTTTTTGTTTGCCGGTAGCTTTTTGTTTGCGTTACAAACTCCAAGTTTCCCCACAAAAGTTGTATTTACGTATAAATTATCGCCGAAATTATCGCAGCTGCTTTCGGTTTTATAAACAGCGAGAAAGCGTGCGAATTATTCGGCTTTCACATTTTATGCAGTTTTATCAAGAGACGTTGGTCTCGCGTCAAATATAAGCGCAGTAGACCGCGATCTTTACGCGAGCCGTCAAATTGAGGGACCCGCCTCGGATTATCGGATCATCTCACAATCGGTAATGGCTGAACCGATCAAGTTCTGAGTAGGATCGATCCTGGATCAAGTAGAAGACACACATACATGTACAGTCATCGGCAATGAATCGTTTCGCGAGAGGGGAAGTGACTTGTTTCTCCACTCTAGCGGATCGAATTATAATCAACAAGTGAGGGAACAATAATTCCCCTCTCGCGAAACGATTTATTGCTGATCGGTGTACGTAAGCACGTACAAAAGAGAGAGAAAGAGTTTGATACTTGTAAGGTAGGAGGCAGTTAACATTCGGTTTAGCAGCGCCGAGTTGCTTCGTAAACAAAATTCTTGTGTATCAGAACCGATATGTGCACTTAGGCACCGGCATAGTTTTAAGCTTAATTTATACAATATAGCCTTGTTTTTTCAAGTTAAATTCCGACATCGGGCGAGTCGTAAAGACGAACGACACTCCGTGCTGTTTTATCATATAACGTAAGTGCGTTTCATAAACCACAAATGGCAATTCCTGAATTGCGATCTAAGACAGGAACTCGTAGTTAGCAGGTAAATGACTGGAGAATATAAGCTGCGCGTATTAAGCCAATCTGCACGTCACCACGTTAGATAAAACTATGCAAAACGCTCGCAGGAATAGTCGTTCTCTCGATAACGCTAATTATAATGAATTATGGTAATAGCATTTTTATGGTACAAGACATCCTATATGAAGCAGGACTGCTTCTTCATGGCAAAAGAAAACAAATAATAATCAGGAAATTATTACAAGAAAAATTGCAAGGCAGAAGATTTTAATTGTATAATTGCAAGAAGATAACAAAAATTTATGTCTACACGGAGAGAATTTTCTCTTAAAACATTCTCTGAAATGCCATGTGTTGACTAGCAGTATACATTTTACTAGTAAATTTCTATGGTAAGATTTTAAACAACTCTCATAAGATTCTCTGAAATGCCGCGTTGTCCCACGATTATATAATTTTCAGGATAAATTTTAAAAGAATATTCTCTCCGTGTGGACACAAATTTTTGTTACCTTATTGCAATTGTACAATCAAAAATTTCTGCCTTGCAATTTTCCCTTTAATAATTCCCTGATTTCCTAACAATAAATATAAATACTTATGAAATTCATGTTAAACTTTCAAAATTCTCTGAAATGCCACGTTGTCCCACGATTATATAATTTTCAGGATAAATTTTAAAAGGAAATTCTCTGTACATATTTTGATTATTTATGCAACAAAGATATCTATAAACAATGCGTTATACAGAAATATACTCGATAAGCATCTATACATTCCATACAAAGCGAATAATGTATTCATTTTAGTTAAATTTTTAAGCAGTTCTTAATTTTCAGTATTTTGTCCCGTCGTTTGGTTAAAGCGAAACTGATTATTACTGGAAAATAAAACTGAAGATATGTTAACATGTTATTCTTTTAAAATGACACATTCCCTCAAGGCTCAGTATCCTATACAAGTTTTAATCTTTTATTTGCATCTAATGTGCAAATTCGATGGCTATAGATTATGCGATGTCGTGTCGCGAGCATACGATAAGAGATCGTGCAGCGTCCAGGTTTGTAATATATTCGGTCGATACCCGATCGAAACAGGTGCACGTGAGATCAGAGGCGCGCAAAAATAACGAGAGAGCAGCTCCGTTTCCCCGATAAGCGCGCAGCCGGACCTACTTCGCGAGTCAGCCAGAGGCCGGAGCGCCAGCCGTCGTCGGCGCCAGAGCACCGCGAGTGCAATCTACAACCGAATGCTCTCACGCCAATAAATGCTTTTAACGACGATGCAAGGCGGCGATGCGCGAGCGATCTTCCCCGACGCGGCTGTCCGATTCTCCTCTTTTTGCCAAGTGAAACGGCGTTTATGCGAAAGCGAGCGACGGACATTCCCGAGTCTTTGTTCGCGGGAACGACGCGTCGGACCCCGAGAAAAAGGTGTCCACGAGGGAGCGACTCTGCGCGGCACCGATCGTGGAACAATATTTGCAAAGCTAATCGTAATACGCGAGGCTACCGTCTCCGTCCTCTCTTGACAGCGTTTTTCCTCCGTGTTTCAGCATCTCGCGCGTAAAGGAAACGACACTTTACCGACTCGCCGTCTCATTCGGGCTAAAAGTGACCGGCACGTTCTAGATTAAGAAAATGTTGGCATTTTTATACGATTAAATGTCAACGATGCGTGAATTAAAGCAACATTATCTGTACCGTAGCGTACAGAGCAATATCTGTAACCAGGAATTAAAGTTCGGTTATTTCCCGATTCCTTTTGTGTACAAGAATGAAATTTTATTGTAACTGAAGTAACCGTACAAAACAATCCATTACAGCTTCATTTGGTATCACAATGTTCTGATAAATAACGGTAAAAATGTGTAATGAATTGTACAGAGTATGGAGAAGAGGGTGTTGTATTAAATGCTAATAACATGTAAAACAATTGGAAATCGTTCATCGATAAATACGTGAATTTGCTGACGACAATAGGTTTGTTTTCTGTTCCTGCACTAATGAACTAGTGCAATAAATTGGAGTAAGACAAGTATATTTTTTCTCATTCTAGCTTACTGCACTAGTTCACCAGTGCAGGAACGGAAAACAAGCCCAATGACTCCATCTAAACGAAACTGTGTTGTATGTCGGAAAAGGAATCGGCGTGCAGGACAGGTGGAAACGTTACGTCAATTCACATGTTAGATTAAAATTATTGGACTACCTACATCTTGCTCGGACCAAAAGAGCGTTCCCGTTATTCGATAAGGAATTGTGTGTCAAGAGCCTCCATTCTTTTATTCGATTTATTAATATATAACGCATTGCCCCGACAAGGGTTCAGGGAAAATAAAGTAGAGACTTAGAACACACGTATATGTCGACGTTAAAAAAAAAAGAGTCCGCTCCGTAACTCAGATTTTGTATCATAATTGACCACTTAATTACCGTTTTATGCAATTAGCAATTTTCGCGTGACACGAGGATGTTGATGATCATCAGCTCCGATGTCATTATGCGTATGCTCGTTTATTGCTTGATTATCGGTTATGCGGCGATTAACCGTGGACTTGTTTATCCCGCGGCGTTGCGAAATATTAATTTATGTTGTTTTTCCGCGCGATCTGAATGTAAATTACCCTTTACGGTCGTAATGGCAAGTGCGTCCGATAACAAACCGTTCTCACCGCGGGTAGGCGTTTATCTCCGACTCGCGCCTTTCGTTTTCCCCAATCCTCACAAATCAGACGATTGATCTTTCCACTCCGTTCCTTCGTCTCCTTTTCCCGCCTCCGCGACGATCTGCTTCTTTAATCCGCTCGTTTGCGAACGCGATGTCGCCTTATCGTTTAAACCGGAAATTAAGCGGATACACCCATGGAATATTATCCGTACGCGATAATCGTCGGGTAACTCAATTCGTCCAAGGCAAAAACGCCGTGATCGGAAGCGAGTGACGAGGCACGTAGGTGGTTACGTACGCCTGGACAAGTTTGCCAGCGGACATAAAAGGTAACGCCGTGAGATAAACTCCTTCTCGCATGTGTTGTCATGTCAATGACTTCGTTCAGAGCGGACAAAATCCAGAAACTGGAAGCGAGGATACATAGCGAAGATGCCTCCAAGCGATTCTATTAGAATAATCATGTTTAAAATGTTATTTAAAAATGTAAATGTATACATAGTTGCGTTTCATCAATTTCTATTTTCTTAATTAATAATTTAAAACAGTTGTCAAGACTAATATTGAGTAAAGTCTATATAGATATGTCATTACGAAGATTATTATTACCATAATTATTATAGCCTGTGATGTGATATATCAGTTACCTATGAAATTTGATTGAAAAACCGGTCACATTTTTTATCGGATATATATATCCGTTTGTTATTACGTAATTGGATTATTCGAGTATATTTAATTTTCTCAGTGCAGGATCCAGCCCGACTAAAAAAAGGTACACCCTCTTCTAACCAATTGTAAAATATATTTCTCCCCATTAAAATGTTTTCCAGTGAAAAGTTGGCGAACTATCGGTTCCATTATTGTTCTACCTACACGCCGCTCTGGATTCGCCGTTTCAGATTCCGACGGATACGAGAGACACAAGTCGCGCGGAAAAAGGCCCACGGTCGACTGGCGCGCGCGGCGATGCGGTTCGCGCCTTCCTCAAGGTGCGACGCGCGGGATCGCGTAAATCATGCCGGGCAGGCCGTGGCACCGTGCGAGAAGTGCGCGCGGGAACTTCGCCTTCGAGTTCGAATTTACGATTCTTCGCCGGCGAAGATAACCGGAGATAAAGTGTACTGGGAGCGCGCGGAGTTATGAGGCCGGAGCGGAGGCATTCAGTCGGCGGGATAGCGCCGCGAGAACGCGTGCACGTGTTGCGGGACCGGGCGGTGCATCATCGCGGTGGCGCGTACCGATCCGCGGCCGAGCCGCGTAGGTAGGTAGCTGGGTCGCTAGGTAGGTGGGTTCGGGTGTGGAATTACCCCGTTCGTACTCTTCCCAGGCCGGAGGTTTACGGCCTGCACCGCGCGAAACGACGGCGCCGCGCCGCCGCGTGTACGCGCGGCGCACGCAGTAAAATCCGAAACCACGTCGATCGTCTGGTAAAAATAGCCGACGAGTGGTTGCCGCTTATCGCGCCGTCGCGCGTAAAAGGATCCGCCGTTTAACGCGGCCGCGTGTACAAATGCGTTCCCAGCGGCGACCTGACCCGGCAATAAACTCGTCGTTAAGCCGGACACCTCGTGTATTCCTCCTGCTGCCTCGATATTCAATTTGACCGACCGCCAGGTCGGGATATTCAATGCAATTGACACGCCATAGTGCCTGAAGTTGCGTGGAGAATAAATTACGCGCGTAATCGCACAATTGATTGGTACGATGCCGTTTCACCGCGAATGCGAGTAGCATTATGTTCCTCGTGACCGCGTATTAGTATAATAATTGCACATTGTAAACGTACACCTTTATCCATAATCGTGTACACTCGTCCCTGGATTCACGCGGTATGTTTCATACGCGGTTCTTGCGCTGCAATAATCCCTTTGTCTACAACGAAAGCGAAATTAAAATCATCAACGTTTGATTAATAAAGGAACAAAGTGGTTCTCTGCGTTTTTCCGAAAAAACAGATTTGCGTGGTAGATAAAACTGTAATTTTTTTTCAAAATCAGGAAAAACGCCGAGGACTACTTGGTTTCTCTATTAATAAAACGTCGGCTGTTCAAATTTTCAATTCATTCTGTTGAATCGTTTACGAGAAAAATTGGAAGCGGCTTTCATAACGCGAGGGACGGACTTTTAAAGCGGGATATGTTCAATTTAGAATTATACGTTATTTAAATGACACTGTCAATAGATAATTCCGTTTCTAGATCGGTCCGAGGTGTTAAAAATTTTAATTGAAATCGGTCTTCGAACTATTATACGTCGAGACGTTTGATATTAAAATGAACCGTCGGCTAGGAAGTGGGAACTACGGTATAAATTATCGGGAAAGAAAAGTCAACCGTGAGATCGAGAGGTGAGGAAAGATGAATACATTACGTCCGCGAGAGATTATCATATTCGAGACTTTTCGTTAAATTGAATTTCAAGTATCGCGTTCCACCTTCGCGCAGTCGCTTCCGTGTCACGATAACAATTCGCGAGTGCCTCCCCCGGGTCTCGTATTACCATTTGCATGAGATGTATAGATCCCGCGGAGGAACTGGACGAGTACAAATTCCGAATGACGACGGCGTACCGTTACATTAGCGCGATACGCGGACGAGCATCATTACGTCCGTTCTCCTACGTCGTCGTGGACGGTCGATCGCCGGGAATGATAGAGGGCAAGGGTGCTTCCTCAAAATGCGTTATTGCCGTCTCTCGATCGTATCCTCCCCCCCCTGTCCGGGCCCCGGAGTAATAGAGAGGAGCATCCTGCAGTCAGCGGGAGTCTGACCCCCGGATCACGACTTACGAATAATAGCCGAGAGCGCGCGCGGGGCTCGTCTATCCCCGCGGATGCATCGATCTTGCGCCTACTACTCTCATCCTTATAAGTCGCATGCCAATATCCCACAGTCCAGGAACTCATTATCCCGCGCCTGCCTCAAATCGCCCACGTCCGAAACACATTACGTCCAACGTATGTGGCGTCGTGCGAAAAGGTCGAAGGCCAGAGACAAATTTCTTATCGGCGTCGCGTACACGGACCCCCCTTTCGCTTTCTCATGCTGTTCCCCCGCGCGTTTCCCACGTTCGTTCGCTTTTCCTGTAAATTCGTTATTAAAACAAATAACGTACGTTATCTTTTTCTTTCTCCGGAACCTGCGGTATTTTGTAATGCTTTTACGTGCATTTAACGACCGGTTTATGGATGTTTAAGTAAACGCACGGCTTGTCTCAAGGAATTAGCGTTGAAGAATCTTTAAAGACGAAAGACTTTAGCGCATAAAAGTTACTTAGTAATTCAATGAATTCATTAATTGATCAGTACACTGAGAAAATGAAGTTTAGTCGGCAGTATTTCTTCAGTTCAAATGTATATGTTTTTAAGTTGAGCATATATTTTCATGAATTGACGAATATTTTTACGGTATCGATGAATATTTGCTCGACAGCCCGTGATCGCCGCCTACAGTTGAATCAAGGAAATTGCCTTTCTTCTCAGTGTATGATTTTGTTTTAGTAAATTTACTGAATCCTTAGCAATTTTTCATGAAGTCTCTTGAGTTTTGTAGGCAAACTCGGTTATCGTGTAAAATTACCGAGACACCACTACACTGATAGATAAAAATGGTTGCAGTTACCACAATCTCACTATAATTTATAGTCATTTTAGGAGCCAGCCACATTTTTATCATTCTTCCAACTACGTAAGTTATGGCTGACCCAACAGTATATTACAATTCTCATAGACACAATATTGATCCATGCAACTTACGATATGGTTGTCATAATGCACCAAAACGAGCTTTTAATTTGGTAAGGTGTACTATAAATATTGCAATAATAACCGCAAGTAAAATTTCGAATAACTATGTGTAATAGTAATACTCGTATTTATAATGGAAATAATATTCCCCGCTTTTTACAATATTATACATACATGTATATACATTGCGTTCACTATGCTCATTGGTTACATTACTTTGCACTCATAAAGAATAGTACAAGAAAGCATCTTTCAAAGAAAAGATAAGTAATCTTATACAAATAATAAATATATAAACTTATCTGTATTTATAAAACCCTATGCGGTTTTCTCCTTACGAGAAAGTCTTAAGCGTCGTCTACAATAACCGGCGTAAGCGTGGAGTAAGAAGTAAGAGTAGGAGTAACGTTTTTGGCGTAAGCTGTTTACGCCGACTCAATCTACAATACGGTGAAGTAGGTGTTTTGTAGGCATGCGTGAAAAGGCGTAAGAGTAAGAGTAGGCGTAAGAAATAATAATAAGAAAAAAATAATTCATTTCGCTTACGCCCTTACTCCAGCTCTATTAAACCGGAAGTAGCTCTCTTACGCCTACTCTTACTTCTTACTCCACGCTTACGTCGGTTATTGTAGACGACGCTTTATACCGCGAGTCCCTATAGCGAGGACATTCCAAATCACTTCACTTTTGTTTACCATGTGATTAGTAAGGTGGATGATAGATATGTGGTTAAGTTTACTATTATCGTGATTGTATTGTATAAAAATAATTAACTAATTTACTATTCATTACTTGGATATGTTAACAGAATAATAGTTAAAAGCTTATATTTAATAATAAATTTTTTAAATAGTTGGCATCACTGTGTCTATATGGTTGCTATTACTAATATTATACACTTAGTCCAAAAAAAAGCGGTACACCTAAAATTTGTCAAAAAGTTACCACATTTCGAATGACGATAACTACGCGAGTAATAATGATAGAAACGTTTTTCAAAAAAGAAATGAAAGCTTGAAGTTTCTACTTTAAGAATCGATGCATCAGAGTTTTGCGAAATGATTTTTTTCAAAATGGCGGATGACAAAACGAGAGCATGCGAAATTGAAACATTTTCGTCCGAGTTTGCGACGATTCATGGCGAGAAGCAAGTGTTGCAACTTAATGGGATAAAAAGCATGCGATAGTACAGAGTCTCCCCTTCAAAATGCTTTTTTACTCCTTTCGATACGATGATTTTTCGCTGAGATATGTGCATTTGAATAAAAAGGCCGGTTTTTACTTTAAATGAGCATATCTCAGCGAAACATCATCGTATCGAAACGAGTAAAAAAGCATTTTGAAGGGGAGACTCTGTACTATCGCATGCTTTTTATCCCATTAAGGTGCAACACTTGCCTCTCGTCATGGATCGTCGCAAACTCGGACAAAAATTTTTCAATTTTGCATGCTCTCGTTTTGTCATCCGCCATTTTGAAAACAATTATCTCGCAAAACTCTGATGCATCGATTCTTAAAGTAGAAACTTCAAGCTTTAATTTCTTTTTTGAAAAACGTTTCTATCATTATTACTCGCGTAGTGATCGTCATTCGAAATTTGATAATTTCTTGACAAATTTTACGTGCAACGCTTTTTGTTGAACTGATTGTGAGTGTAGTAATAATTACTATAAAAATGATATTCCTGACTATAAATATTTTACTACACAATTATAGTTTCAAATACTACGTATTTTTCTATCAGTGTAGGAATTTATTAGTGTATTTTAATCATGTATTTAGTAACGTATTTAAATTGATTCTTTTTCAAGATGCACGTTTGTTTTAACAACAAACAACACGCGTGTGAAAAATATAAATTTCCATATGAAGACAGGCAACAACAACAGCAACGGGAGATACGGTACACGCGTGAAATATGAGACGAAGAAAGTGGCGACGTATTCGTTGAATGTAAACGGGATGTCGCTGAATTTTATTTCTATAGAGACACGCGCCAAGGCGACGTCGCGCTGATTTCTCAAGCGCGAAAATTGCGACGATGTGTATTCGTTCGGCTGCTTGGCGAAAATTGCATTCTCGTCGGGAGATAAAAAAGAACGGGATCGTGAGTGGAAAGCTCGCGGAGGACGGGCACTCGCGAGGAGCACTTGGCCGCCCGGACGGAATTTCTCCGCGGGCCAGCGGACAGCGACAAGCAGTTCACAATAGATCCTCGCAGCTTCTCCGGCTCCATGTAATTTCGCTCTGGCGGGGATCATTTACCGTCCGCGGGGCTACGGGGTGAGGCGATATTACGCGGAATCATCGTTAAAGCTCTATCATTCTACGGTGAACAATCTCAAAGGCTCGGGCGGATGGGCGCTTCATCCTTTATCAAGGGAGTGATCGATCTCATTTTCTCTCAATTTCACGTCGGTTGGTAATGCACTCGCGTACACGCACGTGCAGCGCGATGCTCCTCTCTTTCAACGAGATTGCTGTGCAGATGTTTAAGTGGGGTCGATTCAATAAAAATCACTTTTCCGCATCGCGGTATCGAAGGAAGGATCGTGAGATTGGTATAGCCACTTGCCGAGCGCAGCGAAAAATTCCGGCTGCTTTCTGACGATAGTCAGGACTAGGAATAGTACCTAATGCAATTAATTCCCTCCGCGCTCTACGCACGGTGCAGTTATATCCTCATCAGCGTTGCAACGATGCAGTTATGTTAACGATAAATCTTAATTTAGTAAACATTAGCGATAATAAATTTAGCAAGCATGGACCTTTTTTCGCAAGGACCGGATACAAATTGCTTCTTAGCGACTGAGAAATTTATCGTTAATCGAAGCGAATGGAAGTTAACGAGTTTTTCAGCTTAATATTTTACACTCGAGTCCTCCTCTCGCTCGTTATTATTGTATCAGTAATAACGATCAGTGGAGTTTCTTTCGAACTTGACCAAGTCCAACGGATCAGTTCCGGCCTTGGTCGCGGGCTGCAGAGATCGTTTGATATCTCAAAGAGGATATTGCAAGCAGAACGGAACGCGCGCGGTCCGACAGAATTTCGCGATTTTACGCTCAGCCGCGGAATTGCGGTCGTTACGCGTCCCCGCTTGAATAATGCCCGCGAGTAGATATCGCGCTCGCCGAGCACTTAGTCCGGTCGCGTCTGGCGAATAAAGAGCACAGTTACGCACATGAATGTCTCGGTGCCGGATGAAATACCGCCCTGTTATCCGACTCGCGCGAGTCTCTCTCTCCGCATTGAACGTGAGAGTAAAGTTGCAAGGTGTATACTTGACGCGGGCGATAACTTCGTCACGGGATCGAGCACCTCCTCTTCCACGCATCGTGCTGATGTTCCATTCCATTCTCGTTCGGTCGGAAACGACGCGACAGGATCGTTTGATCGCCAGTTAGAACACGCCGTCTGTAAATGGAGCTTCTTTATTGGAGAGAGGTTCCGCTCGCGCGAGGATTAAACCCATATTCGTTTAAGAATAGTAGAACAGTTCATTGATTAAACATTGCTTCAATATTGATTATATCGGAAGTGCATTGGCCAACGTTTCCCAATGGAAAGTCGATAAGGCCATGGAATAAATGCACATGTTGCACGATAGCAATTATGCAGAGGAAAGTCCTCTATCACGAGATATGGTCCTAATATGAGACAGGGTTGCTGCTAAATTAAGGTATTATCCGTTGGCTCCACCAAGAATTTATTGCTCTTGGTGTGAAATCTCTGTTTAGTGGAAAATTCATTGTTGTAACGTGTAATCGTTGCGGCAAAGGATTTGTTATTGAATTTGGATGTTGAAAACCCATCTTATAATAAGGGATTTTTCTCTAATATTAGATTTATATTGAAAGTGCATTGGCCAACCACTGTATGGCCATGTAATGTGAATATTGATGCAATATTAGACCAATATTGCTGATTACACCCAGATAAAAGATTTGTTTAAGTTAAATAAATGAGACTTTGAAGAAGTAGATGTGAATTAATTCTCTCTTAGAGAGTCCAGTCTTAATCAAATAAAGATTTGGTCAAGAAATCATCTCTTTGAAATAAAATAAAAATCTAGCAAGGTAAAAATTCAAAGGAAATTTATTTGATTTCAGAGAAACTTTTTTCCTGGGTGCATATTGTGTTAAATAAGAGGAGGCGTCCATCTTGCAATATTGGAATGTTGGGATTAGATTTACGTTATTTCCCAATATTGCGCCAATGTATTGTTGCGTTACCAGGTAAAGAAATCATTTCTTTGAAATGGAATAAAAATCTAGCAAGGTAAAAATTCGAAGGAAATTTATTTGATTTCAGAGAAACTTTTTTCCTGGGTGCATATTGTGCTAAATAAGAGGAGGCGTCCATCTTGCAATGTTGGAATGTTGGGAATATTGGATTTACATTATTTCTCAATATATTGTTGCGTTACGAGGGAATCTATATAACCGGAACGAAATGGCACGATTCTAATACTCTGGAACACAGTATCCCAAGAGGGAAAAGAAGGGGAGAAAGAGAGTGGGCAAAATCTCGCTTCTCGACCGACGAAATATAATAACGTTAATCCGATGCCATATAGCGCGCAGGTAGCGGCACCGCCACATATTCCGGCAGACGCGACTCCCGCAGCGTAATGCAACCTTGTTGCATTGAATAACCGCGGGATCCCGTACGTGCACAGCGGACCGAAACGTCGTCGCGCCGCATGTAGCCATATATTCGCCTCACGGCGTCGCCCACGGCATAATCCTGACACGCGCACAAATTTCCTTGCCTGCCTCCTGCGAGCTCGCGGATAACTTTTCCGTTTCCAGGGGAATGCTATACGGCGCCGCGATTGCGTTCTCGACCCTAGCGGGATTAAGGATGCGGTCCCGCACAATGCACGACGCTCGGCGTGTTTAGTATTTAGCAATGCTCGTAAGTTTAGGATTACGGATCCACGGAGTTCGTCCTGCCCACTGCGAAAGATGTAAACCGAGACATTGTGGAACATTTAATGCCCAATAAAACGCGCTCAATTCACCGGGGACCAATCCGCCAACTCGCCGAGGATTTATAATGAAGTCTCTCTTACGGTACAGAGACGTTTTTGCTTAATTAAAGTGCTTTTACAGTATATCACGTTTCTTGAATACGGTAACTGCTGGAGTCACGCTTATTGCAAATGGTAATTTAGTATGCAAGGGGCATTGGGTCGGAGCAATTCATAGTCGATTTCCTTTGAACATGGAACTGTATTTATGCGGCATTGAATATGTACCGAGCAGAGTATTGTTAAAAATAAACGCGACAAACGCTCGTCGTAAAAGCAAACGAAGGGAGGCCAAGTATACGAGCATTACTAGGTGTTGTAAATACAGTACCGTGCCTAATTATTATGGACAGCTTGCACAGGTGATATTTTCTTAGATCTCAACTACTTGAATGGCAATTGAAACGAATTATACACAAGTATATTACTTTACTTCTGTATAAAGTTTTAATGAGTTAACCCTCGTTGGGTTCACTTCCTGAAAATCGCGTAATGTGGGAATCACAGGGACCCCTACAACTTTTATTCGGGTCATTTTCCGTGAAAGTGTGTACTTCTGGAGATAATACGGAGGCCCCTTCTTTCCGAATACCCTGTATACTAGTCTTACTCTCTAAAGTTTTTGAAACAAAAATAGAGCTTTGGAGTGAAGTATTTCTTCCAATGGAGTTCCAAAAACTTTAGAGGGTACAACATCTTCCGCGTGGCTGTCAACAATGCCCACGCCCAGAAAAATGTTTGTTTGAATTTGGACCTCACTAGACTTTTATTTAATTTCAAAGAAATGATTTCTTTACCTTAACCGAAATGTTATCTGATTGAGACTGGAATCTCTAAGAGAATGCATATCTATTTCAGCAAATCTAGCGGATGTTTTGTTAGAAGTAAATAAAAATTTAATAGATTCAAGAAAACATGATTTAAACGTATCTCATTTGTTTAACATAACTAAATCTTTATTTCTGGGTGCAAAAATTCAATCACAACTCTTTTTTCGATTATACGATCCGAAAATGAATTTTCCGCTAAATAGATTTTATTCCAGGAGCAATCAATTCACGGTGGAATCAACAGATGATGCTTTAATTGAGCAATTTAAAATCGATAGTCCAATTAGTTAGGGGGTTCAGATTGATGCAGTTAGTCATCGAGATTCTGTTCAATAAGTAGATGAAATAGCCTCTTATTTTCTGGTCAAGGGTATTATTTAACCCTTTGAAGTATGGTGGTAACCCACGCTCTAAGAATGGGGTTATCAGAAATGTTTCATTTATCAAATACCATTGGAAAAGCGTTTGAATTTCAAACACTTGTATAAAAGTGATTAACTTTCAAACACGACTGATATCAAACATTGCAGAATCTTATAATATTGTATTGCTACAACCAAGCACTAGTCAAATTAAACAGATATGTACGTGTGATTCTCAAGCGGAATCGAAGTAAAACACAATTTGTGTTTGATTGTTAGAAATTCAAATGGATTTATATTTCAAACACTTACTGATTACACACTTATGAAGCAAACACTTGCAAACTTATAACAAGGACTTTTTTAAGACCGAAAGATTTCAAAACTTTTGACAAACATGTACTGCTTTTTTGCAACACATAACTCAACGTTTGTTAGCATAAGAAGACTAATATTAAAATTTAATTTAATTTTCTAATACAAATGATAAAGTATATCTTTATAATTTTATTTGTACACCTTGGCAAAAATTTTAAGATACACGGCGGTGTATTTTTACAAAGTATAAATGTAGTATTACTGCATTGTCCTCATTAATAAAAATAAAACATTTAATTTGCATAAAAGTTTAGTTATTCAGAAAATCAAACACTTTTATGCACATGATATATGAAACACAAACTAAAACCAGACGTTTCTAAAATTCCATATTCTATAAGAATTTTCAACTGGAATTTAGATTCCATGGGTCCTAATAATATCTAAATAATGTTTCTTAGCATAGTTGAATTATAGTTGAACGATGTTATTCTTTTAAGTTTCGAATTCCATCATCTTGAATTCGTCATTTTGAATTATGAAAACCTGATAACGGATTCGTAATCAGCGACCCCCAAAAATCCTTCTATACAAAGTTTCACAAAAAATAATTCAATAAAAAAATGTATGCTTCAAAGGGTTAAATATGTGACGCTCGCGCGGTAAATCGATATATCGACGATATATTGATTTTCTCTCGTAAACGGACGTACGTGACTTTGTACGTGTTCGATTGTACGCCGCGACATCAATTTTTGCACGGAGGGTGACTTCGTTTCTCGCGTCAGCGAAGAAGTGGCCGCGGACGGAAGGTAACAAATTTACGACATCGTTTTTGATAAGAAACGTGTTGATGGCGATCGTCAGGCACAACGGGCCGCGACTTACACGCCTGTCGAACCGGTAGCCAGCGCCTTATAATGGCGCGGGTTTCGCCGATCACGCAGAGGAGACGGGCTACCATCGCGATTAACATCCGGCCAGGTTCCGATTTGCCACGCGTGTCGTTGCGGAGCACGCAACGTGCGCGGTTGCGTGGCGGCGGCCGTGACAGTGTATCAGGGGATAATGGCACTCGAATACTTTGGCGAAACGTACAATTTGGTTATCAATCTTGCGTGCCGTAAGCTCCCGTAATGAAGGAGCCTAGATTAAGTATCATTAGAAAGGGGCGGGCGAAAGAAGCGTGCGTTTAAATGAAATACGCGCCTATCGGGCAAGCGCGAGTATAATAGACGCTTATCGTGCGGCGGGGGAAATAGATTGTAGCTTTTTGATTAGCGGCAGGCGTTTTGTATTTCCTCGGACGCGCGGACGTTTCAGGTTTTCGCAACCTCTGCGCAAGGCACGCCGAGAGATCTCGGCGGATGTGAAACGTTGTCGCGGACGGACGCTTCTTGTGCGTTCTCTCGTGACGGCGCGGCGCGGCGCGCGGCGGCGCGGCGGCGCGGCTTTCAGACCGCTTTCATTAGAGTCTTAATTATCCGCCGTGTAATATTAAGTTTTCGAACTGTTTAGCGCGGCACTCGGTTACAGTGTAACGAGTTACACACTGATCTCGCGATTATTAGACCCCGGGGGAAAGAAACGCGCTAATGGAGGCCGTAATTTATAAAGCCGCGCGCCTTGTCGAACGAAACTGGTCGCGGCTTAATTACACGGCAATGCGATGCCTTTTACACCGTACACGCGTGATATCGTGATATACGCGCGCGGCCGTCCCTCAGCCGGATTTGCCGTGACGCAATCCGGAGCGCGGGCGTTTTTTTTCTTCATCCTTGCCTATTGGCCGAGCAGGCTCTTAAGCAACTTTGTCACGTCGCTTTATTATTTTCTTAGAAATATTGATATTAAATCCCTTGCCGGTTCGTCGCTCCCGTCGTGTAATGATTTTATGATTGTCGCTATATTTATACTGGCGGACGGCGAGGGGGAAGGGGAGCGTTATTAACTATAGCGGGTAAATCCACTATATTAATGATCATCATCAATTACGCCGATAGACCTACGAAAGACAGAGCAAGTAAGAGGAATCAATCGCGGTAATTGCGGGGGCAAATATGACTGCAATATCTCTCGACGATCAATTTGCTCATCATAATAATAATAATTACAACAATGCTAATAAATGTGATTATACTTTGCAAGTAAAGTACCCTACAATTTTAGTCGTTACAATTACGCGGAAAGCAGCGATGCGTTTAAGCTTTCTTAAGTCAAGTGTAAGCCTGATGTTTCATTTTAACTCAGGCGAGCGACAAAATACGTCTTTTGTGTACACATAAATTGCTAAGGAAATTGCCTGTTTGCTACACGATGGAATTTTGTGAATTTATATTTCTTGCTGCTTACAAATATTACAATTCATGATTGTAAAAATTAATTTGTTTTACATACAATCAGTTTTCATTAAATTTTTGTTCATTTGAAGATTGTGAAATTCCCGCCTACGGATGTAGCGAAGATTATTTTAAATAATGCCTTTAATTATGAAATTGCTATTTTGATCGATGATTCAATCTCTTAGCGTTAATGAAATTGGTCGTTCGAATATTACCTTTAATCGCGCAGCAATTGGATTGTAATGTTTTCGAAGCAGGTTCGTGTCGTTCGAAGAGCGTTTAAAATCTATTTTCATAAACTCGTGTGTAACTGCAAATGTATTATTTGAAGTGGCGATATTTTTATTTTTGTAGTAATATTTATCCACTTCAGTCTACTTCCACCATTGTATATTAACTTTAATCCGACAACTTGCTTTTTATCTTGTTCTAGTCTTAAAGAAGGAAAAGATAAAAATAATTATTTAGATAAAAATACGTTGAACCGAGGTTAAAGTTAATCTACGGTGGTAGAAATGGACATAAGTGGATAAACACTTATGGTTTATCTTACTTTTTATCTTTTCCTAATTCCAAGGATTAAACCGAGATTACAGTTAACCTACATTGGTAGAAAAGGCCATTAGAAAGAATATATGAGTAAAAAATGTTATTACGCTAATTTGAAACCAGGATAATCAATGGCATTGAAACATAAATGGCTAAATCGTACAATTTTGATAGAATAAATGTTTTCACGATTTGTCTTTTACTAAACTACGAAATTGAATCCCGTTGGTCGCAAAGTTTCTAACACGGATTATGCTAGAGTTTCGAGCATTGGCTGTTTTAGAGTTTCAAGCATTAGTTGTGCTAAAGTTGCGAACATTGGTGACTGTAAGGCCCCGAGCATTGATTATTTCACAGTTTCGCAGTTCGTACAAATGACTTACGCAGTAAAAAAAGAAGCGAATGCAAATCATATTGATTAGAAGTTCATTAGTTTTGCGTGTGGAAAGCACTTTTCTATCACCCGTATATCCAATATTTATCGAAAGCGAGGGGCAATCTTAATTTTATCTCCTTTAGCGCGTGAGAGAAGTTTGATTATCGCCGGCAAGTCGCGCGGATTCGCGTTGATGGTATCGCGCCCGTGAAAAAGCAAACGGTCTACCTTGCTTTTATCCACAGTAACCGTTGCGTTTATCGACGGAATATCGTGCCGGGACAAAGAGCACGGATTCCGCTACGTTTTATTGCGTAAAAATGTCCAGTCGATTTAGCCGCCCTTCTCCTTGGCCGATGGCGGCTACCGCCGCGAGATCTCGGTCCGACTGGAAAATTGCAATAATAACGGTGATTTCGCGTCCATTTGTCCGCAATGAGTGCACGTTGCGCGGAGTGCGGCGGCCGTGTTCACGGTTAGTAAATACCCGGCTGGTGTATATAATTTTCCTCGTGCCACTGGAAGTGCTCGGTTACCTCCCTTTTTCTTTTTCGTCCTCTCCGCAAACTTTCCTGGACGGACATGCGAGTGGCCGCGAGCATTCTCAAAAGAAATACCAACACTTCGATAGGTAACGAGCAGACGCGCCGAGGAATTCCGATGTAAGAAAACTATAGGCGTATGATTTGTGTCGACGAACACGCTCGGATCCGTACACTTTTTCCACCCCCCTTTCCCGCAAATCTCCCGGATCACGCATGCGAGAAGTGATTAACTTGCGATAAATATTACGGCCGATCGGGGCGTTCGGTATGATGAGGCGCCTCGGCCGCACTTATGACAAAATTGAATTAACGCAGCGGTATCACGCAACGGCTCTATCCAGCGCTTTCTAATCATTTCTGCATTTATTGCCAAATGGTACAGCGATTACTTATGCAACGAGCGAGTTAACGCAGATTATTAATTTAAAGTGCACGGTTTCGTGCACTGAAAAAAATTTCTGGTTGAATATGGACGAATCAGATAATTCCTTTAGGATTTACCAGAATTCCTTTAGGATTTACCAGAATTTCTGTAGGATTAC
>NW_011967204.1:96891-102296 GCF_000949405.1 Vollenhovia emeryi
GGTAAATCCTAAAGGAATTCTGGTAAATCCTAAAGGAATTATCTGATTCGTCCATATTCAACCAGAAATTTTTTTCAGTGTGAGGTCTCTCTGTTAAATTTACGCTCTGATCTCGAGCGAGATGTCCACGAGTTCTTGGACGGCAAACGTATCCCATTATACATTAATAATAATGAAATAAAGCGGGACGTATTGATCGAAATGGAAAAAAAAATTGGATACTGGATCGCTGTATCGACTAGTGTAATCTCTCGATATATCGTATTAAATTATCGGGTACACAATTTCGGCTTTTAAATCCGGACTTATTAAACACAGAGCGCGTACGTTGTAACCAAGTTTCAACCGAACTCGCGTTGTACCGTGAAATTCAATCTGCTTTATTAAGCTTTTTATTGGAAACTGTTTCGCTTCTCGTTGCATATTCAATTCTATTTTATACGAGCGGCCTCGTTCGTCCTACACGCTTCGCTGCGAAAGACCCGCAACGATAAATTGTATCTGGATCTCCTCGGACCCGCAATTAGATGACCGGATAGGGAACACTTTGAAGCGTCGAATGCAATGTACCTGATACTTGTAAGCGACAATGGGAATAACGGGCTGGCCGTAGATCTCGCTTTTGTCCCTCTCTCTCTCTCTCTCTCCCTCTCTCTCTTTCTCTCGATTGGCAAGGTGCGATATACCTGGGTACATACGCACACCACCTATGCGCGGGCGATATACACGCTCGGTACGAGCTGTCGTAAGTGCACGATAACGCATATCCGTACATGGTGTACACCGCGGCCGCGAACGAGCAGCGCCGGTGCGGAGCCCATTCGGCATGCCCGGGTACACGTACCCGTATTCGTTGAATTCCAATTCCTATTTGTATTCCGGCCACGTCCGTGCGTTCTCTCATCCGGGGGAATATCCCGGTTGCACAGATTGTTTCCGAAGCGCGCCTTGCCCCATGCGATTGGCCGCGTGTGTATAAAGTAGACGTGCCGTGTTACAATATACGAACGTCATTATTCCTGGAAGAGGTACCCGTGCCTTTTCGCGTCTTCGTTAAGAAAGGAACTCGTGTATCCGCGCCGGAAGGGTTAAACGGGAAGCTGCCGAGACACAGAATGACAGAGGGAGAGGGAGAGGGGGGGGGGGGGGAGGGGAGAGGGAACGATAGCATCGAGCAAATTATGTTCGTTTGTCTCCCTGCATCTCGCGTTGTCGTCTATTTGGCGATTCCTTGCGATTCGATATCCCGGAACGTGATTCGCTTTAATAATTCGTTAGTGTCGGGACGGGTCCTACGGCCGGTCCTTTTTACCGTCATATATATAAATCGCGGGACATTTTATATTTTTTCCCTCCCGCCCGTGAGAGATAATAATAAAACGAACGTATAAATTACGGCCGCGGATTTATAATGCTTTGATAAATGGATCGTGTTTCTTCTTATCCGTATCACGGCGCGTTCCATTTGCGAACGCGTGCGGCGAGGAGTCCGCGCGCGGCATGACGCGACGCGCGATACAAATAGACAGCCACGAGCCCGGATATCTCAGACAAATCTTCGGAATCGCGATCGAAGGCCATCGGCGGGCTCGTAAATCGCGCACTCTCTTTCTCTCTCTCTCTCTCTCTCTCTCTCTGTCGAAGGTAAGTCCGCGGGTACGAGGCTCGTGGACGAGCCGTTCCGCTTCGGGGGCGAATACGGACACGCACGCATTTACGCACTTACGCGCGTCCGCTCGTACGAATTACGAGTCGTATGCAGCAGCGCGCGCGTACGCAGCGCGCGGATCCTACGCGGATTATACGCGCGCATTTACGAGCCCCGGTACGCGCCACGCACGAATTGCCCGGAGCGATGGAGATTCTATCGTCTTCTCGCACATGCGGATCGCATGCGTCTCGGTGGCGAAGCTGCAAATTGAACATCTGCCGTCTCGTCCGCACGAATGCGCATACGTGTCGTAAAATCCTAATTTTTATCGCGTCGCCCGTAACGACCGCGAAACGCTGCTATTAAAATTGCTATCCGACTCCGCGTCTCTTTACGGTACTACCGATGAAAACTTATCGCGATGCGGCTATTACATTTTTAATACGGGCTTTATTGTCCGATCTTTCATCGCGCAGTAAATCGTACGATAAACCGCTCGTCTTTTTACGAAGATATCGTCACCGGAATCCTTTTTTTCTTTTTATATGTAATACTAGAACAATACGTTACGCGCGCATTTCGCGTTATCCCTATTTTTACATTTTAGGGTAGGTTGTTCCATTATCTTGATAAGTTAATAGTTGTATCATTTCTTTTACTTAATAATTAATACATTATGATTATTTTGTTAATATTACCTTTTGTCTTCGTCCATTCTTACTAAATTGGATGGAAAATATCATTTCAATGCATTCTGATTATTTTTGTCAAACTGTCTCTCATTTCTTTTATTTAATTTTACTTCGTCAGTATTATTCTCCTTCACTCAATTAAACGTTTGACTCTAACTTCTCTTTCTTTAACTTTATGTTTATTTTCTTTAAGTATATTTTTTCACAGACTGTTAAAATTTACACGCGAGGTGAAGCATGACACGAATCTAAAAGAGAAGCGAAGCACACGGCACTTCGAGGAAGCCAATCGGTATCGCAGAAAAGAGACCTCAAATGTTCGATATTAACGATATTCACTCCGGTAACATCTCTTTTTTAGAAAGGGACTAGTACAATATCTGCGCGCGTGATTTAGTAATTCTGTCAAATTTTCTTATGATAATTTTTACGCGTAACAAATAGTCGAAAAGGTTAACTGATGGAAAACGTGACGCATTAAATATGAACGAAAGAAGTGAAGCACACGGCACTTCGAGAAAACCGGCATCGCGGAAAAGTGGCCTTAACTGTTCGATATTAACGACATTCAAGCCGGTAACATCTCCTTTTTAGAAAGGGAAGAGATCACAAAGCGCGCGCTTCGCTCGCGCTGCTTGCAATAGAGCATTGTGTATTTTTAAGAATTGGTATACATGCAAAAAAGTAATTGTACGGCAACGTCAATTCAAAATAAAAAGTAATTGATCACTCACTGATACGATTCGCAACGGCTGAGTTGTACATCGTTAACTATGTATGGTAAACTGTAAAAAATACAAATATGTATATGATTATTATATAGAATAATTATGTAAAATCGAAATCATTGTATTAAGTATATTTTATATTTTATGTTTTCTAAAATAGGTATTTATTGAAATAATTATAGAATACCGAAAAAGTCTTCCTTTCAAATATAAACTCACACAATTTTGTACGTATGGTTTTGTCTGTAACATTTATTCGAATCCTCGTTCGAATTATTTGAATAAATAAAATAAAAACAGAGAACAAATGCTTTATTTTGCACAAGTAGCAAATAAAAATGTAAAACACTCACCTCACGATTGCTCCGTCGTTGCCCGATGCCTCCTGGACCTCCTCCTCCTCTCAGATTTCCTTGTTGCACTTAGGTACACAACACTCACTCGCGAAAATCATCGATCGCGCGAAATTTCGGTCACTCCCGTACGCGATGTGAAACGCACGAAATATTATTAACAAGTATCGCGTGACTTTCTGTCGTACAAATTACTCAAACCAACAACTTGCATTTTTCATTCGGAGGAAGAAGGATAATGGACAATTCACTTTTAAATTAGCGATATAAAACGTAACGCGAACATCGAAATCCAAGCATAATCTGCGGCAAAGAAGTGGTCATTAGTCCGCAACGAAACGATATTTTACAATCTTCATTGTCATTTGATCTAATCCTCCAAATGAATTATGTGAGCGAAATCTCCAGCGATAAATAGTTGTTATTATTTGCAGTAGTTGATCGAGATAATTTTCCATTACATTTACATAATGTAACGACGCGCGATAAGAGACTCTCTCTACTTCCCGCCCGTTCGAGTCGCGAAGAACGACAGAGCAAATTACAGAGCAAACGCCAAAGCCGCACAAATTTCTTTTTCTTTTTCCGAAAATGGAAGAGACCACACGAAATCGACAGATCATTTAAAAGCGCGGTGCGTAAATGAGATGTAATCGCGATAAAGTATCGCGGTTTACATTTATATGTTACCTTACAATTAGATGAGTTAGTCTCGTGAAATCTATACGTTGATAAAAGCCGTCGCTTGAACGTACAAATCATTCTTAGAAAATAATAGAAAATAGGAAATTCTTCGTTACAAGTTACAATATTTAGTCGATAACGTTACTTGTTAATAATAAACGTGTACAAATCAATAGCGTCTTATCCCAAGATGTGTCCCGATCGCGTCTTGGAAATCGATAACGCAAAAGTAATACGACGCACGGAATGACTCTCGCCGCTGCCTGCCGGCTCGACGTTCGGCGAGCGAATGACATCGCGGCGACCTTCGGGCCTTCGGGTACACGATGGCACGCAAAAACATCATACGTCACCGCGCCGAGAGAAAAACAACAACGAACGTTGAGAATTCGTTGTCCTGCCTACGAAATTGAAAATTCTATACCTAATATTGCAAATTACTTTGTTCAGTGACTGCTACTACTACATTTTGCGTATCATTCTGCGGACTTATTGGTATCGATTAAATTAACTATTAATTCTATTGAATCGAGAAAATGTTTCGAAACGAAGATCGTTATTACTTAAATTCTATTTACTAGGATTAGAGATTTTATCTCAGTAGTTGATGTAAATTGCCAATCTTTACTTATTATTGGCAAATTATCGAATTATTTACTTTAATAATAATATAAATTGGTATTATATATTTTACTGAAACAGCATTGCGCGCGCTATTTGGTTTTAATTTATATTTATTTATGATCTTCTTCACACATTATGATTTTCTCCATGTGAAGAAGATGTAATCTGACGTTGACACACTGTCAAAATACATATTACATGATCTTCGCACTGACAGCTACTCGTGGTACAAAGCCGAGCGAGAGAATCAGCATCGCGGAGTAACAGCTTCAGTAATTAAGTCTCTTATATACCTTTTTAAAAAGAGGATTATTTATCGTTGTATCTCATTAGAAGAATAAAAATTTCTTTCATTCTCCTTCACTCAATTATATACTTAACTTTAATCTCTTTTTCTTTAACTTTTGGTTTAGCCTCTAATTTTCCTTAAGTATTCCTTAATAACTTTCCTAAAGTATTCCTTAAAGAAGCATATCGCACTTCGAGAAAACCAATCGGTAGAGGAAAAATTTAAAGCCCGTACCAGACTACGGATTGAGATTAGATTAAAATTTCACCAGTCGGAGTAAAGTCCACTTTACTTGAGATTATTAAACTTTTCTCTGATTGGTCAAATTTCAATCTAATCGATCTCATTGTCAATCTCAATCCGTAGTCTGATACGGGCTTAAGG
>NW_011967204.1:103911-116798 GCF_000949405.1 Vollenhovia emeryi
GGTACTTTTAGTTTTAACGCTGTGACAATTGCTGAAACGTATAATGCTATTATGTTTCTCGAATGAAATAATTTTGAATGTACGTGAATTTGTCGTTTTATTTTTGAGAGCTTCCTCCTGAGTTCGTTAATTGCAGTATTTAATGCGCCTCACGAATGTCATCGGCAATTTTATTCATAAATTAGAGAGATTTTATGGTGGATATTAATTGTTATAAGTTACGGCTGAATTAATACGAGAACTGTATATCACGGAAATCTCGTTTTCTATTAACGTTCGAGCGAAGCTATTGATTATCTCGAAACGGAGAATGCGGAACGTATTTTCCAATCGAAAGCACGCATTAAAGAGGAAACACGCATCTCGTACGTATGATAAGAGTTAAATGCGAGGTCACATTCGCTTAATTTTTTCCTCCGTGTGTAATCTCTTGAGGAATATCTTCCGCGATGAGAAATAAGTAAAAAATGTTCAATATCTTGCAAGGTATTTAAAGTGCGAATAAGTTACTGTTATGAAACTCGACATTGATATTCATTTAATAAAACGCAGCCGATTTATTTTAATTATCTAACTGGCTCGTTATATATTTTACTTTTAGAGTCGTCGTAATATGAATAAAAAAATTTAAAAGCTCATTATTCGATGCGATTTATTTGATAGTGGACGTATAAACACTGTGCGATCTTTTTAGTTTTCCAGTGTATTTCATAAATTTTTGGAATCTAAAACTGAGATAAAAATGTTCATTGAATAACAATAAGGTGCACGATATTTTAGAAATGCAATACAACATGTCGTCGTTATCGAGAATAGAATTTGCAATGATGTGCTTGCGCGCCATTTATAAAATTATTAAAGACAAATATTCACGGATCGAATGGAGACGAAGGTGATGATGATGGAGCCTACACGGAGAGAATTTTCTTTTAAAATTTACCCTGAAAATTATGTAATCATAGGACAACATAGGACAACATAAAATGTATGGTAAAATTTCAAAAACTCATAAAGTTCTTTAAAATGCCATGTTTTCCCCCGATTACATGATTTTCTTGAAAAGGTCATGTTGTCCCACGATTACGTGATTTCCGGGGTAAATTTTAAGTGAGAAAATTGTTTCCACGTGTAAATCCGCATGCGGTTGCGCGGAAAGTATCGCGTCGACGGGTTAGATACAATTTAACTAGGTCGCATATTTTATGTCGCGCGATTTATGTTACGAGTAATTGATACAAGACCGTCGACATGTCAGCGATTTGCAATGCCACCGATACGTAACGAATTCGTGCGAATTATTGTGCAGAGAAGTGAGCTTAGCGGCTTTGTCGGCCCGTCGCGTCGTGCGAATTAATCGTCTCACGGGTCGGCGACGTATTTTACGCAAAGCGAACGCGAACGAAAAACCGTTATTGGCCTTTACCCCGCGAGACCTTTAAAACGAAACCGCGCGAAAGCGGCCTCGTAATTATACGGTTAAGACTTTACTGTTACTCGCAACGCGCAATTAACACGCGTGAGATTAGAAGACCGTGCGTTTCGGTCAGCCACCCGTTGGCAACTATTCGCCATTGGGCATTTATTATAATCATCGGCGACGGCGGCCTTCGCTCGTGCGTTTTCCAGACATAAATCTGTAACCTTAAACGAGATACGTTATCAGCCGCGCTCATAATATCTCTATTTACATCGAAGAATGCCCGCGCGTAGCGGTACCCGTCGCATTAGCGGGTGTTGCCGTGGCCGACTATGCGAATGTTGGACAATGAAATAGCGGAAGAATCGTTAATTGTAAAGTAGGAGTCAATTAAACGGTTGGCCGTTAATTGCGGTAATAGCTCTCGGGTTCGCAATATTTCATTTATATCGTTGCACGCCGGCGAAATTATTGTGCGAGCCATAGTTTCGTGGGAAGCGCGATCCGGATTCTTTTCCACGTCGCTCGCCCAGATATCTCTGGCTGATAAAAAATTAACGCGTGTGCGTGCTAATGTAATTGCGACATTGGATATCTATGATCGATCGACTTTCCCGCTATTCTAGAGCGTGTGTCCATTTACGGAGGACGTAGAAATAACGCTCGCTATCTGTCCCGGCTGAGGCGATAATAAATCTCTCTTATTATATCCCGATCTCGTACTGCAGGTATCCGTTTGTATGTTAAATAAGAGGAAGGAAGCGGCTAATACAGAATAATCGGGATGTCAACATTTCTACCTGTTTACATTTGTATTTGCTTCGGGAATTTATTAGTTTAAATTTATTCTGAATTTCTTCAATTAATATTTGTCGCGACGAGGTAAGCGCGCGATACGTATCTCGTATGATCTTTTAAATGTTTTTGGAACTTAATCGCGTGTATTTTTCTATTTAATTGCGTTACTTTCATTTAGAAAAAACGCGTTATAAAAGATTTTATAAAAATATGCGTGTATGTTTAGAGCATTTTGTTTTAATTTTGCCTTAATCTTGCTTACTTTTTGATAAAATTTGTCACGTCTCGTTTTATATTCCTCAGGTTTTTAAATGCAAGTTAGCTTGGAATACATGGAGATTCTAAGCACGGACTTGCTCATATCGGAGTCCGAAGTTAAACAACTTTAGCTCAAGCAGCGCTTTTGGTAACGACCGAAGTTATGCAAGTAACGAGAAAAATTAATTGAAGGATGATTCAACGATTATGTCGTTTGATTCGCACTACCATACTTCTGCTCCGGAAGTCGTTAAACTCTGGCCTCCGCGACCAGATCGATGGATCGTTGTTTGCGCTCCCTGTGACATGCCCACTTTGTTGAAGAACAGTTAGCATCTTGTCCGAGATTGCGGACAAGAAATCTTCGAGCGCCGCGTGGTTCTCAAATGAGTTTTTCGCGCGACTATTCGCGTGTATATCCTGTATTTGCTACGATTTTGCTCGTTTTAGCGATGCTTAACGGCACAAGCGGCTGTCTCTGTTATTTATCAGCCGCCTGATGATCCATCATCGTGCGGATGTGAAACGCGTACTCGACGCATGCCACTTCGTGGCATTGTAACAAAAATTGTTGATTGCAGATTAATTATAAGTAATTACCGGGGATTATCTCTACAAATTGACAAAACGAGCATCCGCCGTTTAACCTTTAATAAAATAAATAACCAACCCTAGGCAGAGAATTTTCCACGTCCTTAAATGTCTACACAGTTGAAACATTTGTGTTAAATTTCACAGCTATCACATGTCCCAAACGGCCCACACAAATTTTTGTGTTAATTAAACATAATATGGATATGTGCAATGATCACACTAATACTCTGTTAATATTTTAACATAAAATAAATGCAAATCTCAAAATAATTTAAAATAAATTTTGTGTAAAATTAACATATTTTTAATGACAAAATAAATTTAAAAAATATTATTTTTACACTTTACAGATGTAATAAGTCAAATAATGGTTTGAAATCACTCTCACTTATATTATACAGAACAAAATCAACATTTGATTCTGTAAATTTTAATAGATAAATCTTGTTACTAATAATATATGATAATAAGAACATATGTATTGTGTAAGATTAAAAAATAAGTACGCATTGTGTTGCTTTAATATTCCTTTTCAGGTATTTTAATAATTTTACATTTGAGGTCAATTAACACAAGAGCCAATATGTTAAGTTAACACATGAATGTGTTAAACATTTAACACACAAATTTTTACCGGCATTTTTTTAAAGAAAACACACATTTTCCAACTGTGTACAAATATCCGAATCCATAAACGTAAATTTTCCAGTGTAGAAATTCAGATTGTTTTAAGAATTACAATGACGTTTGTGAACTATTTTTAACACAATGCACATTTAACGTTCCTTACGTTACCGTTTATTTTACGTATTCGCGGTTCGTCATTTTTCACTCCTGCGAGCTTAAATTCCGCTCGTTCGCGGAGAAGCTAACAAAAATAATGAAGTACAGCGGGTAAAGAGAAAAACGGCGTTTAATGCTTTCATTTTAAACGTGTACTATTTCAGCTCGAGGCGCCGCGCTATATTTTTCTTTTCGGTATTTCCGCGACAGAACTCTCGCGAATACCAGGCGTTCACTACGCCTGCCTTTAGTCGTGCATTCTATTTGCAAACTATTGCGGTACGCTTTCGCGTTACACGATTTCAACTCATTAATAGCGCAATCCTTTGCGTTCATTTCCGTCAGCAGATAATCGCGTTAACGTTGACGAATTCATTTCGCACATTTAATTGTATCCTTCTATGTTACGAGTCTATTACAGCACATCCTCGAGCAAGAATAATTGATATGTTTGTATAAGGTTTAGCCGAAAATTACACGTTAGAAAGCCCCGGCCGCGATTTACGAGGCGAAGGAACGTTTCCGCCCAATTAAATGCAAATCAACTGATGACGCGACGTCCGTTTAGTTTTTTATCGCGTGTTTGCTCTCTTTATTTTTTTTTCTCTGAAACTATGCGACGCCAGATTACGTATGCTGGAACAGTGACCGACTTGAAAGATAAATGCGCCGACACATTTGACGTGCTGTAATTATTGCTACAATCCGGCTGTAATGTCGGGCGAGTCGCCTGACATTATTTAGCCGCCTCTGTAATTTAATGACCGGCAACAATCGCCGAGCGACAAGACACCCCGGGTTCATGTTAATTGCTTAATTATTTCGACTTCCTGCTGGTACAAATCACGCGACGCGCACGAAGGTCGAGCCTGTTGTAAGCAGAGAAGCTTGTTCAAACTTATGGTGACGCGATGACATTCTGCTTGCTGTGATTGTTACATTAAGGACGAGGGTTTGCGGAATATAACGAACGAACATTAGAAGACCTAGCAGAAAAGAAACAACGTTTTGTTTATGTTTTAATGTATCTTAATATGCTATATTTAATGTGTTATATTTTTACGTGGCATAATGCGATATTTATCAAGTTGCTCGTATACAGTTTGTCGAAAGAATTATTTATCTAACTTTTCACCTCTCAACATGCGTCTTTCGCATGCAATTTTTTCACGATATAATGCTTGTACAGTTAAAATATGAAAATTGCTTCTTATGCTCGGCATCACACACTTCTAGACACACAATCAAATTGATTCGTAACAATGGTGCGCGCAAAGTAATCCACACAGCAAACGCATATCCTGATGAGAATATTTGTACACGGAGGGAAGTTTCTCTTAGAGTATATCCTGAAAGCATTTCGAACAATTTTATGAGAGTTTTGAAATGTTACCATACTTTTACTAGCAAAATTTACCCTGGAAATCAAGTAATCGTGGAACAACGTGGCATTTTCAACAATTCTATAAGTGTTTGTGAAATTTTACTATACATTTTACTTGCAAATGTCCACGGAGAGACCGATATGGTTACCACATGTCTCTAATTAGGGTTTGCGCAATCCCAATAAATAGTAATATTTGGGACAGCTATATCTGTGGCTGTCATACCCACATTGGTACACTGAAAAAAATTCTGGTTGAATATGGACAAATCAGATAATTCCTTTAGGATTTACCAGAATTCCTTTAGGATTTACCAGAATTTCTGTAGGATTACAGGAATTCTGGTAAATCCTAAAGGAATTCTGGTAAATCCTTTCTGTAGGATTACAGGAATTCTGGTAAATCCTAAAGGAATTCTGGTAAATCCTAAAGGAATTATCTGATTCGTCCATATTCAACCAGAAATTTTTTTCAGTGTTGGATCAGTAGTGGAGACAACTATATGCGTTTTGTGCAGCAAACTTAGCGAATGTTGCAACACAAAACAATGTACATTTTAATTTTAATTATTTTTGCCTTAGCCGGTCTTTCCGTGTATGATAAAATTTCCAAAAACTGTCATAGAGTTTTTACGAACGCCATATTGTCCCGCGATTACTTCATTTTCGGGGTAAATTTGAAAAGAAAATTCTCTCCGTGCAGGATATCGCAAAGTATAAGACATTGTGGACATGTCCCTAGTATATTAGGATAATCTCAGTACTTTGCTACGAAAGCAGATGTCGCGATATTGTTTGCTGTCAGGGAAGGACACTTCCGATCGAATGCCAATTCGGAAGTGAAAATCCACCGGACTGGCGCGGCTCGCGTTTTCGCGCCGGCAGTCGCGTCCGCGGAGGCGCAAAACCTCGCATCCAATTTTCTAGGAAAGCTCACGCGCACGAGTCCATATCGAAGCATCGAGAAGGCGCCCACCAATATTTTATCGCCGGCCGACAAACATGTTCTTTCACACACGCCGGTTTCGAGAACCGGAACGACGTTATCGCACCGAATCGCTCGGCGACACGCTCCGACCTTCTTGCCGCTCTTCTTCTCTCGGTCGTCCTCGAGGAGGAAATTCTTTCGCGAGAAGTTGACTGGAGGGGCAAGGACACTTTAATCCTCCTACCTTCGAGGCTACCTTCTCAAACAGGAAGGAGAGGAAGAGGAGCAGAAGGAGGAGGAGGAGGAAGATACGACGACGACGACGACGACGATGATGCTTCAGAAGAGGCAGAACGAGAAGCGGGAAGATGAGGCAGAAGAGATGCCCGATCATCCAGACATAATCGCGGCGGATGCGGCGAACGGGATGCGCTCGATGTGAGAAATGTAATCCTACCGGATGACGAAATCACCGTTTGCTCGTGTCGTGTACTTGTCACGCGCGTTATACCTCGTTTGCATTTTGATCTCCGGTTAATTCTGGCCTCCTCGAACCGGCACGTTTCGAGAGGAGGCGAGAAAGAGCTCCGTCGCGTCCCATTGCGACATTGCCGGGGCGCAGCGAGAGCGCGTTGGACGAGCAGACGACATTAATCAGCGATTTACACGCCGTTGGGAGGTCCGCCGGTATTTTTCGCTCCGCGCCGCGCCGGGGGAGAGTTTAACTTGGGATTTATCGCAACGAGATCGAGAAAGTAAACATTATAATTCACGGACAATAATCGAGAGAGAAGAGTTTCGATTAAAGTTTCTGTCCTCGGGCTCGGCGAAATAGCATAGACCGTGGACGACGGGGATTGTGGATTTCGGGGTAAAACGTCTAACAGTAAGGATTCTCGCGGCGCGCAGCTGTGTTGTTGGAGTAAAAATCACTTTTCAACACGGACATCTTCCTACCCTCGCTATTCTTTTCCCGGCGGTGCCCTTTAATGAAAAGGCAAAGTTATTGTAACACGGTACCTAATTTCGTTTAATTGTATATTATTACTAAGGGGGATACGCTATCCGCGGAAATTTGCGAGCAGAGCGGCGGGGTTGGTGGAAGCGGGAACTGGTGCCAGATGATGCACGCCTGGACGTAAGCCCGCGAGGCATTCCGCCGGCATTTTGTTTCGCGATTATCCGCGCGCCATTAATTGAAAAATAAATTATCAAGTGTAACGCAGCGCTCCGCGATTAATCGCCCGATAACTAATACGCAAATAATGAGAAATAGAATCCGGATTGCCTTGGTATCCTCCTTTCTTCGCGCTCGGTTCCGTTTCAATGCAATAAAGCCGTCGCAATTTCGTACCTCGGAATTAACTCTCTACGCGATTCGACGCGCCGCGCGAGGGCAAAGTTTAAGTGTAAAGGCGGTACCACACTGAATTGTTGTACCTTCGGCGAAGTGTGCGCGAGTGCTCATCGCCAGTTGGTTTCCGGCCGGATGTCAATGCGGCACGAAAAAGATGATATATGTTTAATTGTTTCGTGTAATGGATCGTGCATTCGCGCAGTCTCGTTTACAGTCGGTTTACGGCGTGCTTTTAATTGCACTGCGACATTTAAATAACAACTTTTATTCGAACGATACATTATCGCGCCATTGTTTTGTTGCGTGAAAAAAAAAGTTTGCTTGCCATAAATTTATTTACGACTGAATTATTTCATAATGCAGATTGGAAAAGTAAGACATATATGATGACGATTTAAGACTACGCCCAGAAAAAAGTTTCTGTGAAATCGAATGAATTTTCTATGAATTTTGACCTTACTTTTATTTCATTTCAAAGAAATGATTTCTTTACCTTGACCAAAATTTTATTTGATTAAGACTGGACTCTCTAAGAGAGAATTTACATCTGCTTCTTCAAATCTACTCTCTAAAAGTCTATCAGTAGTTTATCACTGAAAACAATCAACAATCAAAACAATCACTGATTCTGTCAGACTTCATCTAAATGACGTACAGTCCCTTGTATGTATACCGTTTACTGGTAAAATATACCGGAAAAAAGTTTCTCCGAATCAAACAAATTTTCTTTGCATTTCGACTTTACTGGACTTTGATTCAATTACCAAGAAATTACTTTTTGCCTTGACCAAAATTTGATTCGATTGAGACTGGAATCTGGAAGCGAATTCATATCTATTTCTTCCAATCCAGCAAATGTTTTGGTAGAAGTAAATAAAAATTGAGTAGATTCATAGAAACACGATTTCAATGTATCACATTTATTCAACTTAAATAAATAGTTTTTCTGAATGTATTATATGTTTGATGAGACGCAGGAGAATAATCCGGTTGTGCTTTAAAACAGTTCAATTTCATTACTTTAGACACCATGTTATGAATATAGATTATTAATATATTTGTTGAATTAGATAGCATGGTGTGGTACCACCTTAAGTCGACCGAAACGGCACGTTCGTCTTTGAATAAAGGCGTCACAGCGAGTCAGGCCACAATAGTGAAATCATAAGGAATGGTTCGGCGTAGGCGTGACCATTCCCGCCGAAACTATCGCCTCGATTTATTTATTTGACCCTATTTTCGGTGGTTTGTGGCGGTGCCTGTGATGGAACGTTTTGCAATTCAGTTCTGAGGCATTTATGCGTAGCTAATGGGACTTTTACCATCGGAATTTATGATACAAAAATTACAATAAAACTATAATGCCATGAGTCACAAATATAATCAACGGTGATTTTTGCATGAAACGTAAAAGTACAAGATCAAGTACGAGAGAATAAATATTCTACTAGCTATTAACTCGCGACGAATAACATAAATCACAACATGGGAAGTAAAGTTTTTTCATATAAATTTACATTTATATAAAATACATTTGATATAAATTTATATTCATACCAAAATATATAAATTTACATTTCGTGTAGATATTAATGGACATATTCATTAAGTATTCACGCGATGTAAAGATATATACCGTAAATATTTAATATACTCGTGGATTAATTGCACTATCGCTCACTTTTCATTTTTTCCACATTTCTACATTGAATTTGAACAAGCTGTAACTTCTCTTGCAATTTTTATATCTTTCACGAACGTAATGTTTGATCATCATGCATGCCGCAAAATGTTTGCATTCATGTTTTGAAATGTATCGGTGCGAAAAATCACAGTACGGTTTCATCCAACTTTTCCCATTTAACTTACAGCGTTCGCGACTAAAGCGGAGCCGAGTCATTTCGAGAGCGATTAATGACATTATAATCTTGCCCCGGGTTATACTCAGGCACAAAACATTTCCAGTCGAACATGAATTTACGAAAATTAGATTTAATCGCGTTCCCAAAGCGATTCAAACTCATTTTCGACGAAAACGCTATTACTTAAAACATAGGATTAAGTTATTTTTGCTCCCCTTTTTCTCGTAAAATCACCAAATATTACCACAAAGTGTCGACGTCAATCTAGTTTATTTCGGTATCGTATTAGCTCTTTACATTGTTATTATTTATTTGTACATACAGAAATGTTATAAAGAGAAATGAGCAATATGTTTAGTCAAATAATCCCCTAAGCGCAAAAGGATTAATTAGAATTCCATCAAACGACGACGCCACGTAGTATACGGAAAAGGAGCTATTAATGCGAGTTTCCGACCTCACGGGCATCGAAGCGAGCCGCGGCACAAGACCCGAGCAAGTTTCCCACGGGAAAGCAAAGAGTCAAGGATATCGTTGTGGATCGTCAGTTCGAGCTCTTAGAGATTTCTAGAGAGCTCGGCAGTCCCTGCGGGCTGATGCGCGTTCCGCCCCGCCGTAGAGCTGCTATGTAAATTTACTCTCCAGCATCCAGCGACCGCGGTTGCGTTTCGCAATTAGTGCGGAATGCACTTGACACGAGCGGATCGGCCGCATCGAATCCGCGATCGTGGCGATCGGCGGAATAAGAACGGACCCGATTTCTCCAGTCGAACGCCTGGATCTCGGCGTGAGTTGCAAAATTGCGTAGGAGAGGGGGAAAGAGAAAGATCAGAGCATGAGTGTGTTTGTTCCTTCAAAGCCACCTACGCAAGCGAGAGTCTCAATTTGGTCATCCTGTGCTCTGCTCGGTACCGTTAATCGTGCATGTGCTATCAAGTGCGCTAGCGAGGGTCATGTACGCTCGCTAAAGAGTTAATTGGCACATCGATTCACGACGGTAATGATGGCGCAGTCGAGGGTAGTCATTAAAAAGAGAACCGATCGCAGGCACTTCGACTGTATTTTAGTCTACCCCGATAAGTCGACACGCAACGTCGAGCCACCCATTTCAATTTTTTTCGTCATCGGGAACAGTGTAGTTTCATTCTTTTGTTCTTGTTGCACATTGAATACGTTGTAATTATGCCAGTTTTATTTCGAAAAAAATTATATACTGCATACACACACGCGCACATACGCGCATACATATGGATATATGCAGGGTTGGAAGTAACTCGTTACCTGTAACGAAGTTACAGTTACAGTTACTTCTTTTTGGCAACTCTAACTTAACTCCGTTACTTTCTCTCCATCTGTAACTGTAATAAACTCAGTCACATTTTTTCGATAACTAGTAACTAATTTAATAGTTACATTAATAGTTACTTTATATATTTTTCAAACCTCCACAAATCGCACAGGCCTTGCGCATAAGCGCCTCTCTAGAAGCACAATTCATTGGCGATACATTGGCTAACATTGGTTAAACATTGATTATGCTGGCAGTGCATTGGCCAATATTTTCCCAATGTAACACCAATATTGGCCATAAAATAAATGCAAATGTACTACTCATATTGTACCTAGATGATTATTTATTATAACGTTGGATTAATATTAAAATTGTATTGGCCAAGATTGCCCAATAAAATTGTAATATTGAACATATAGAATAAATACTAATGTAACGCCAATGTTACGTATCAATAATTGCACGGCATTGTGTTTACATTGAAAGTGCATTGCAAAAATATGAGGGCCCCCACCATCCCCGCCAATTTCGATCGGCGGTCCTCTTTTCTTTCTGTATCGAAACTAATAAGTTGAAATTTATCTCGTAATATCACCGTAGACATCAACGATATGATTACGGATCGCGACAATTAGTCAAACGCGATTGATAAGTGTTAATAATTTTCGTACGAGACGATCGGGATTCTCGTCGGAAATGTTCGCGTTACGAGAATCGACGCGAAGACACGCGGAACGTCCGTCTCGCTCAACTGATCCGCGCCGAATAATTCGGCACAATAGACTGTTTTTGACCGAGGTGTTTACGGCGCTACGTCATTTTGTGGAACCGGCGCTCGGCTTTCGACCGAGATATTTCTTTAGGCTTTTAAATATTATTCGAATGATTCCACGGACGAAATTTAAGTGAATAAATTCCTTGTTAAGCTTTTAAACTTAATTTCAATGATACAACGCTGTTCTTTGATTTAGTCCGAATAGTGGAACACTGTCGGTCTGTACACGAAGCCTTGATACCTTGAACGCTACACAAATGTTCTCATGGATTGTCAGTGCAAGAGGAGCAAAAAGTGCAGAATCTCTTAAGGAGTGCCACTGTCTTTCTGCACCTTTCGCACTTTTCCAATGTAGAACTGTCAATTTATGAAAAACTTTTTGCAATTTACAGATTTTACAGTACGGTTTTACGATTTCTCATATAAAAGTTAAAAGCATACACGGTAAGAGAAAGTGGCCATTGCGCGGCGTAACTTCAATTTATATGAATCTCATAACTCATTTCCGCAATCTTATGCTGTACCAAGTCTTTCTTTACCACGGAATCTTTCATAGAGCAGTAATGCTATAAAGAAGATAAATTGCAAGTCTTTTTCAATTTAACGTTGGGATTTTTCAGTGTACCACGCGCAATATCTTCTACTTTAAGATTAAACGAAGAGAGATTGTTCTTATAACATAGAAGCACACTTAACGCAGGTGCTCTAAAATTGAGAACCTGAGTTTTTACCTGTGTCTCTCAATGAGACAATAAGTTTCTTCTTTTCAAGATCAAACAGCATGGTCGCGTGTCTTTCGTCACGTGTTACACGCAGCAAGCAATGAAGCGGACTGTGTATCTTTGCGAAATCTAGCAAATCGAGTACTGAGAAAAATTTCCATTGGATAAATCGATTAAGTAGTGTTTTCGATAAAAAATTAACCATCGATTTTTCTGATTAAGTTTTCCGATTAAACTATAGATATAATCCAATAAAATTGCAGTTACCAATGAAATTTAATAAAAATTCGATTATATTTTTCATGGGATATAAAATTTAATTGAATATATGTCCGTTTGTTAATGTGTAATTGATTATCCGATTAGATAAGCAAAGATATTTTTCTCACTGACAATGAGAGTATTTTATAGTATACAGGGTGTGTCCTAATACCCGTATGTCCCGTAGATGGCAGATAGACCGGGGTAAACTGAATAGAAAAGTCCTATACCATTTTGCAAAATTCGCAATAGTTATCGAGAAATTAATTTTAATGTCTGAGCGAATAAGAGCGTAGAAGGTGGCAGGCCGGACTCGGCAGGCAACGGTGGGGCATCATCTAATAGCGAGAGGTGGAGCGGCGAGCCCAAAAAAAATGTCAAAAAAGCTTGCCGCTCGCTGCTTGACAACTTTTTTCGGCGCGCCGCTCCACCTCTCGCTATTAGATGATGCCCCACC
>NW_011967204.1:118106-120436 GCF_000949405.1 Vollenhovia emeryi
AGGCAACGGTGGGGCATCATCTAATAGCGAGAGGTGGAGCGGCGAGCCCAAAAAAAATGTCAAAAAAGCTTGCCGCTCGCTGCTTGACAACTTTTTTCGGCGCGCCGCTCCACCTCTCGCTATTAGATGATGCCCCACCGTTGCCTGCCGAGTCCGGCCTGCCGCCTTCTACGCTCTTATTCGCTCAGACATTAAAATTAATTTCTCGATAACTATTGCGAATTTTGCAAAATGGTATAGGACTTTTCTATTCAGTTTGCCCCGGTCTATCTACCATCTACGGGACACACCCTGTATAAATCGCCTAGACCGATTAAATTTTTAACAAGCTCAATCAATCCTATTACATAATGAAAGTGCCATTATTTTTGCTAATACGCTGGATTAGATGGTGTTTACTAAAATTTAAAACAATCAGAAATTTTCAGCAAATTTGTTTGCTTAGAAAATTTGAAGAATTCCTTAATCCTTTTATCAAAATTTTATTTTAAGATTTAAATTATTTATTCAATATTACTTTATTCAAAATGTTTATTAGTTTTATCAAACTTACAATTGATTTACTGTTATTATTCCTTTAAACTATCTACAAAATCATCCATCTACAAGTATCCTTTTCATTTCATATTTCTCTTATTTTTCTAAAGTAAAATTTTGAGGTGTTCTAGGGTAAACTTTTCCAAGAGCAGAGGCGAATTAATCCAAGTTAGAAACATCTCGGAAGAGAAATTCCTCTTTGAAAAACTACCTCGAGACTTGTTGACATTCATTGCTGACGTTTCACAGGCCACCTTGTATATTACGGGGTACACCCGTGATACCATGCGCTCGTAAAACTGATGCGCGGATACCAAGGGCGACGATAATCGCATGCTAAGCGGATACCGCTTGCCAACGAATTTATCGTCGAGCGTGCTAAAGGAAATCACCGAAGGCGCCGCCGCGCGCGTATCTCGGCGCAAAAATACGGAAGATCTATTTCTTACCCGCGCATCTCGTGCCCCGGATTCGTATTTCGTGCCGAAAACCGGTTTTGCCCCCGCTGAATCGGTGGCGGCTGATAAATCGCGGGCGAACTCGATTCGCCCGCGGTCCTCGTCGTCCCCGCGGCGGGACCTACTTAAGGATACCTGTCGCGCGGACGTTTCAATTTGTAATCGGAAATATCCGCGCTCGCGCGTGTGCATTATGCAATTTCGGTGCGCCGCGCCGCGGCGTCGCGCTCCTGCTCGGCCACGGGAGCGACATTAATCATCCCTTGATTTCATTCGGGGGCGGCCCCTCTCCGAAGCCGGCCTCCCCGCGGAAGCTTCGCGATCTCCCTCGCCCTCCGCCGTCTTCGGCTCCTCTTCCCTTCTTTCCTCCGGCGAAATTATACCGTGCCCTTCGTGTACATTAATTTCGCGGCGCTGAACGACGCCTCTCCTCGAGCCGCTGCAGGGTATCCTGGAAAAAGACTTTGGAAACGCGCTCTCGTTGAACGCGGTCGCTGTTTTCTCTCATCGCGCCATCCCGAGATAACGTATGATATAGTGGGTATTTCGAGAAACGCGCGGAGAAATTAATTTCTGCATTCGTGTTGCGCCCTGCGTTGCAACAGTCCTTTTTCTCATTATCTTTCTTCTATAAGCATTTGCGTGTTCTTCAACGTACTACATTCTTGTTACCGGCTTCAAATTTGATTGCAACCGGTTTTAATCCCCCATTCGTAAGAATGGAGCGAACAGAGATATTAATTTCTGCAGTTTCCGCAAAATCGTGTTGCCATAAAGTGTTTATGCAACATCAATTATTATCGTAACGTGCGAATATGATGTTGCAGGCTACGTTCCTCGCGAAACGTCTTACATCTAGAGTAATGCATAAGCAATTTGATAATTAAACAATTTTGGTTTAAAGATACGGTTTTAATAAATCACGACTAATCCAATAAACTAACGTTTGTAAAAGCAACACCCTCAGAAAGGATTTCTGTGACCAAGATAAAAAGTATTCTTGATGCATTTATATTTCGCACAACCTCGTTTAGTATAAAAATAAGACAACATCAAAATAAAATCAATAATTCTTATTCTCCTCTATCGAATTAAATAAGATTGACTTACTATATTGAGACAAAAGAGTAATTTATATAAATGTAAGTTTATATATTCTTGCGTTTAGAATAAATTTTCCCTCCACCTTGGCACCACGATATTCGACAAAAGACGATAGATACTATCATTTTATTCTAGATTTTTTCCTTTTTCTATAATAAATACGATTGGCGCTGTATCGATCCTATTTTATGATACATTGAAGTACGAGGGTGAATCAAATATAAACCGGAA
>NW_011967204.1:121501-135343 GCF_000949405.1 Vollenhovia emeryi
TTCCGGTTTATATTTGATTCACCCTCGTATAATAGCATTGGATCCGGAAATTTGGTTTGTGGGTGAAAGAAAGAATTTCGACATTAAGCTAAACGGTACCGAAACCAGTTTAATTAGAAGCGCGGATATACTTTAGTAAAATATTTTGCAAAATTTACCATCTCTTTCAGTTCGTAAAAGAGTAGTTTGTTATATAATTAAGGGAATTGCTGGTTGCCAAGGCTACATACTCCGGGCTTGACACGCACTTTCGTATAGGCACTTTATTGCTACGAATAGAAAATAATACAAGCAAAATGTAGTGAGACGATCGTAACTGCATATGCAAATCTCTGTTAACGACTTCATTGCGAATCGTCCTCTGGTGTGAGATGGTGTGCGTTTCAAAAGATTGCGGCGCCGCGTTCGCGGCGGTATTAGCCTGCGTTTAGTTGAATGCGCACTTTTACATTGTCCGGAGATGCGGCGGAAAAAAGGATCAGACGTAGCCGACATAGCGATGCGACGAATCGCGCTGGCGAAGAAGCGCCGTGTAACGTTAACGAAGGCGATTGTAAGCGCAGATCGTCGACAGCTTTGTCTTGCGCTGACGTTGGCGAGGGTATACATTACGAGAGCTTGCGGCTACGTCTCGCGCGGAGTCATTTCTAAGCGACTCTCGCACCGCGGGCGTCTCCGTGTTATCGGTGTAAATTGAGTAAATCCCCCTTCATATTCTTATCCGTGAGCTTCCTTGCGAATTTACAAACTCAATATAGGATAAACCGGAGTATTATGATTCTACGGAAAAGGTGGCCGTACGTTGTAATTTCGGTAAACCTTCGGAAAACCCCACCCTGTATGAAATAATGGGTAATACTCAATTCCTATGTATTTTTGCCCTCTGAACATGAATATAAAACTTAAAAATGGCGCTCAAGATTCAAAGAAATACGATTTCAACGTATCTCGCACAGAAGAAAAAGGATATTTGTCTTTTGAAAATATGTTTAATTTCACTCTTGAAATGAGATTATATTGAGTTAAAACGAGAAAAATATATGCTTATTATTTAAGAATAATGATTTAAATGATTTTATTGACGAAATAATTATACGTACTCGTATTCTTGAAGCGACAATTATAAAATTTCCAAATTTCAATCAAAACCTCAGCTGGCCACATTTATTAAATAATCGTTCGCAACGTTTCGACCTTTAGTTCAGTTCCTCATCAAGTGGGATCTGAGACTAAGTATTTTACATATAAGTAACGCGAGAAGTTGAATACAAGTAAAATCTGGCAATCTGAAGAAACTTGTACTTGTTGACAATTATAGTATTTAAATAAGACTGTAATATTGTTGAAATGTAAGATTAAATGCTTTTAAGAAGATTATAGATTGTCGCGTATATACAAAACAATGGACACGTTAATTTGAGTATATAAGAGTTGATCTGACACTTATTCTTTTTCTGTGCACTCATTTAGCTGAAATAAATGTCTGGGGTGTACTCGTTCCGAGCCGCTCGCAATTTCATCCATTAGGAACGACAAAATGTATCATAGGTAAGGGAGGAGCGGCTGTTGAGAAGATACGATGGAGGACGATGTATCCTGCAACGGCGGCGTCGGCGGCGGCGACCACTCGGAGGTCGAAGGTTAACTCGCCTAACGTCGGAGCATAGGCGGAATATAGATGCACGGTACCGTTCGCCGCTTCATTTCCTTGAGTTATGGTCAATTACGGATGCCTTATCTCGTCGGCGTGGGTCCGCGACTACCATCCGCGGCGGAGAGGAAGGGAGAAAGTGAGCGAGCGCGCCTCCTTCATTCTCTCACAGCCGCCAGGACAGGGATAATCTAGCGGCGAGCATCTACCCAGGAAAACATCCTGCTCCGCGCCGCTCTCGCTAAATCGTCTCCTTTTCCAGATTCTCACGGAGCGTAATCGGCGAGCGAGCGCGTCCAAGTACCCGGGTTTAACGAAAGATCGATCGATCGGTAACTCGCTCCGCGAAAATCACGTCCCTGGCGTTTTACGCGTTTGCCGTTTTTCTTGAATTAAATAAAATATCTCGCAACGCTGACGTATTTATGCAGTTATTTATTGATAGAAGCAACTGCAATATCAATCCTGATTCCATTTATTAAATACTTAATGGATGCAAATATTCCATATTGAATTTTATTGCATTTTTACATAAATAATATTTTCCGAAAATTCTGCTGCTCTTAGTGCGAGAAAGTCTCTTGAATACTATACTTTGGGCGCAGATTTTATTTTACATTTTTATAATTCTGGTTTTAGAGATATTGTATAATTTTTTTCCCAAAGAGAATAAGCGAAATAGGAATTTTTCTGAAAACATTCAAGGTTCCTTATATTACTGCAATATGCGAAGTTATGGCGGGTGTACAAAGGGTTGCAATTTGCCTTTAGAAAAAGCTGTTACGCGGTTGCAAAATATCTTGCATTTTTGTACGTAATATAAAATATTTTTGTAAAATCTTGTAAGTATAATATGAAAACCTCAGGAGCTTACAAGAAGATGTTATTATTTCTGAAAGAAAAAGTGGAATGTAGTTTCGATATTTGAACTCGAAAATTCTGTCTATATTCATGTGTTGTAAATGTATGTATCGCAATCTTGTGCTCATCGATGAAAAGCTGCTCATACCAGGGGAAAAAAATTTCTTTTAAAATTTACCTTGAAAATCATATAATCGTGGGACAACGTGGCATTTTGAAGAACTTTATGAGAGTTTTTTGAAATTTTACCATACATTTTGTTAGTAAAATGCTTTTTTGAAATTTTATCATACATTGTGCTAGTAAAATACTTATGGTAAAATTTTAAAAACTTTCATAAAATTCTTGGAAATGTGATGGCTTTAAATATGGTTTTCAAGTAAATTTTAAAAGAATTTTACGAGTTTATAAAATTTTACTATGAAGCATTTTACTAATAAAATGTATACTAACTATAAGTACAATTACTAGTAAAATTTATGGTAAAATTTCGAAAACACGTAAAATGTCATGTCTCACGATTACATGGTTTACAGGAGAATTTTTAAGAGAAAATCCCCTCCGTGAATATGTCTTAAAAATTGACTTTAGGATTTTAAGAACAAGAACTACATTTGTTGAAACACCCTGTATATAAGATCGTTACACACAGTTTCCTCCCTCGATCCCCGCGTGTTCGATACTCTCTCTCTCGCCTGCGCCGCGTAATTAAATTTTACTTCTCGCCGCGCCTGCATCTCTCAGAAACGAGCTCTTGAAATTAATCTCGCTCGTATAAATTGGCCGATGCGCTGTGCGGATGGCCGAGTAGCCGTGTTTATGCCTGGTTACAGCTCCGACCGGCATGCGCATTTTAAGGGCGAGCGAACGATAGTGAAAGTCCGCGCAGAAAAGAACGTTTACAGCGAAAGTTAGTCCCGTTCGACCAATTAAGGCGCGGTTTGTAATGAGAATTAAAAAGGAGGAAATACTTTTAGCACGTAGCAATTCAAGATGAGCACGTTGAATTCCTCTCGCTCCGTAAATAAGCGGCGTTCTTAGATTTTATTGGCCAGACACGGGATTAAACGGATTTTATCGTTTCATTTGGGCGAGGTAATTAATTAAGATTAAAAGTAAGTCTGTTTAAGGTCTGAGCTTCAGGCTTGTTTGTCATTGATTTTAATCCGCGCTCGTTATAGTTTCAGATATAAACATGCCGTTTCCATTATTTTATAAATAAAGATGATCTATTGCAGGAAAATTAATTGATAGAGGCAGATATACAAGTACCACGCAGAACCTTAGCTAAGTTTAAAGTTCTGGTTTTTGTATCTACAGTACCGGTTAAAATTTAGGTTTTCTGAGCATAACTTTCGTCAAAGTACACCGAATGTGCTCAAAATTTTACAGTGGACACTGATAACAGGTGCATCTTGCACATGAATGAAATTTGACAAAGTACACCATGATTTTCGAATTTTTCATTCGTGTTTTCAAACTAGTTGCGCTCAAAAACTCGAAATGTTACATAATTTTAGCCGGTAGTATATATGAAGTTCTCAGTGTCGACCGACAAGACATTGCCTAACTCTTTGTCAGACACGGGGAAAGAATTAATTCCGAGAGTAAAAAGAGACCCGGCAAAATTGAAACGTCTTTCTTCTGCCTTTAAATCTGACGGCTCGCAAGGTTCTAATAATCGGAGTTTGGCGCATCGAACCCATTCCATTAGCTCCGCTATCAAACTGACGAGGGTAAGAAATCTACGAAGTAGACTTTACGTCTCGACATCTCGGGGCGATTTAATATCGTTATTAATTTTACTACCGAACTTTTCTGTCGGTTTATAGATTTCCGCCCGGATTATTAAAGGATGCTCCCTGGGTCTGCCGGGACGTGATAATTTTCGGAATCTTGCGCGTAAAAAAATAAAAAACCGGGACAGTCGACGGACCGCGTCGGAGTGCTACGAGTTTTCGCAACTCGTTACTTCGCGCGTCCCATCGGCTCTCTCCCCCTCCCCCTCTCTTTCTCTCTCTCTCTCTTTCTCTCTCTCTCTGGATCCCCGACAGGCAGAGAATTTGCATTTCGCGTTCCACGCGTGGGTAATAACGCTGAACGCTCCGTGCACGCTGACTCGCGCGATCCGTCATCCGCTGGAACACGGGGATGCCCGTTGAACGCCTCGGTCAGAGTTCCCGTATTAAATTACCTGTATTAATCGGACGTGGGAGAGGTACCGTTAAGTCGACGCCGAGGCATCCTGCTGCCGAGTGCATCGCGACAAATGTCCGTCTCCGATGAATCTCGCACTTACGCGATATCGCGCGCGCCTTGAGTCGGAAATCAAATTGCGCTTCCTCGGTATTCTCTCAACCCAGGTATCACGCATAATGACGTATATTTGTAACTCACAGTATGCAAAACACCGTCATTCGTCAAAGCCCGGATCGCATTCGTGAGGTGTGTAATCTCTAACGTGGTCGAGCGCTCATGAATACACTTTCGCGCACGATCTTAACTTAATATACGATTTGGGATGCTCCTCATTTCAATGATTGTAGCAATTATAGTATATACTAAATTTACAAAGTTTGCTGCATCCAGAAAAAGGATTTAGTTAGGTTAAACAAATGAGATACGTTGAAATCATGTTTTCTAAATGTACTAGAAATGGCGAAACGCGCGCTTCGCGCGCGCAGTTTGTAGTTGGGCGTTGTATATTGTTAAGAATTTGTATACACGCAAAGAAGTAATTGTATTCACAACGTTAATTTAAAATAAAAAGTAATCTATCACTCACTGATACGATTCGCAACAGCAGATTTGTACATCGCCAACTATGTATGTTAAACTGTAAAAATACAAACATGTATATGATTATTATAGACTAATTATGTAAAATCGAAATTCTTGTATACTTTATATTTTATATTTTTAAAAATAGATATTTATTAAAATAATTATAAAGAATACTGAAAAAGTCTCTTTCAAATATAAACTCACAAAATTGTATACGTATCGTTTTGTCTCTAACACTTATTCGAATCATTTGAGTAAGTTAAATAAAAATACAGAACAGATGTTTTATTTATTATCGCACAAGTAGCAAATAACATAAAAATGTAAGACACTCACCTCACCGATTTCTCCGCTGTTGCCCGATGCCTCCTGGGCCTGCTCCTCCTCTCAGATTTCCTTGTCGCACTTACACAATACTCACCCGCGAAAATCATCGATCGCGCGAAATTTCGGGCACTCCCGTACGCGATGTGAAATACCGTGAAACGCACGAAATATTATTAACGAATATCGCGTGACTTTCTGTCATACAAATTACTTAAACTAACAACTTGCTTTTTTGATTCGGAAGCAGAGATAAATCACTTTTGAATTGGCGATATAAAACACAACGCGAGCATCGGAATCCAAGCATAATCTGCGGTAAAGAAGTAATCATTAGTCCGCAACGAAACGATATTTTACATTCTTTGTCATTCAATCTAATCCTCGAAATAAATTATGTGAGCGAAGTTTCCAGCGATAAATAGTTGTTATTAATTGCAATAGTTAATCGAGATAATTTTCGACTACATTTACATTATATAACGATGTGCGATAAGCGAATTTCTTTACTTCCTGCCCGTTCGAGTTGCGAAGAACGACAGAGCAAATTACAGCGCGAACGCCGAAGTCGCACAAATTTCTCTCTTTTCCCGAAAATGGAACAGATTACACGAAATCGATAAATAATTAAAAGCGCGGTGCGTAAACGAGATGTAACCGCGACAAAGTACCAAGGTTTACATTCATATTTTACATGTGAAATATCTATGTGTACGTTGATAAAGAGCCGTCGCCTCAACATACAATTCGTTTCTCATTATAAATTGTAGAAACTTAATAATTAATCGAGGAACGTTACTTGTTACTAATAAAGATGTGCAAATCAATAGTGTTTTATCCCTGCATTTATCGCGATCGAGTTTTAGAAACCGATAACGCAAAAGTAATAACACACACGGAGCGACTCTCGCCACTGCCTGCCGGCTCGACGTTCGGCGAGCGAATGATATCGCGGCGACCTTCAGGTAAACATTGGCCCGCGTAACGTCGTACGATACCGCGCCGAGTGAAAAACAACAAAAAAACGTTGAAAATTCGTTGTCCCGCTACGTAATGGAAAATTCCGTACTTAATATTTTACATTACTTTGTTCCGTGGCTGTTACTACGTTTTGCGTATCATTCTGCGGACTTATTGGTATTGATTAAATGAACGATTAATTCTGTTCAATCGAGAAAATGTTTCGAAACAAAAATCGTTGTTACTTAAATTCTAATTACTAAGATTAGAGATTTTACCTCAATAGTTGGTGTATACAAATGTATATTACTAAATTGCGAATCTTTATTTAGTATAAATCTAAAAGAGAAGTGAAGCACACTTCGCTTCGAGAAAACCAATCGGCATCGCGGAAAAGAGGCCTCAACTGTTCGATATTAACATTCGCGCTATTAACATCTCTTTTTTAAACAGGGACTAGCACACACAGCGCGCGCTGACGCGCGCGCTTTTACGGTTTTTACTTTTTTCTCCTGTACGTATATATAACAAATAGTTATATAAAAAGAAATATAAATTTTTGAATTTATTTAAAAAAATTTATTTTCTATATTCTCGTGTTTAGTTACACAAAATATTCCTCTGAACTTTATGGATTCAAAAATATTTAAGGTGTCAATTGTTATTAACCCACCCCGTATATTCATACGTATAAATATGTATATATGTATATATGTATATATATATATAAATCATACAAAAAGAGATGATTTTTTTATATTAAAAAGTATAAAATAGGTAAATAAATGAAGGTGTAAATTTAAAATTTATAAGAATAAGCCAACCAACCAATCGGCATCGCGGAAAAGCGGCAACAATACCGCGCGACCAAGAGCGCACTTCTCAGTCAAAATGACTTTTTTCATTAGGGACTAAAGTTTTATTTATTTTTACTAAAACATTTGCTAGATTTAAAGAAATAGATATGAATTTTCTTAGAAATTCCAGTCTCGATCAAATAAAATTTGGATTAAGGTAAAGAAGTCATTTCATTGAAATTAAATAAAAGCATGATCTTATGTGAAATAATTGAAGAAAAATATAGCATTGGACAATATTTAATAATGTAATATAAATATTGATCTAATATTGATCTAATATTGATATAATAATAAGTATTTAATTCGTAAGTTATCTCATTACGATAGTCATTCGTGAGAATTGTTTCTTCTCTTCGTTATTCTTTGATCCAGAAGCTATTCGTCTATTATTTTCAGAGTTGCATTAGAATCCCCATGGCGACGTCATTGTTCAGTTTTAGCTATTTACAAATCCATGTTCCTGTAACAAATGATATATTTAGAAAATGAATCTCAGAGTAATTAAGCTTAAAATGCTTGTATCGGGCATATTATCTTATTTTATGTGGATATACAAAAATTTACCAAGCATAAGTTTATTGAATGCGCATAAAAAGTGACAGTTGAGCTAAAAATAATAGCTTAATATACTCGATGAAGATGAAGCAGCGTGCTGTCTTCACATCCTTCCTTATAAAGACGCACTTTGCGCAACTCGAGTGTTTGAGAGCTGCGATGGCTCTACGCAAACGGATATTTCCATAGCGTTACCGAAGGGGAGTATTTCCAGCGACGTCTCGCTCACGATCGATTTATTCAGCCGCAAACAGAGACGCATTGGTGACAACAGGGCAGGACGGAGTCGCGGCTCCGCGACGCGCGTCACATTGTTCGTCCTACGTAGCACTTAATCTTCCTTCGCCCTTTCAAATACTTCGCGCTGTCCCTTCGAGACACGTCCGGTCCGCTGACGTCTCAAATTTACATCCCGCCTGACCGATTACCGGCCTTTGCGTTGTACGTAATATTCACGCAAATCTCACGGATCGTCTACAACAGATGAAGTAAGCCTGGCGTAAGAAGTAAGAGTAGGAGTAAAGAAATTAATCGTTTCCATTTCTTACTCCTACTTCAGCTCTGCCGCTTACTCTCGGCGAATTAGAGCGCAGTTCGACTAGTGCTATAAATATGTTTAAAAATTATGCCTGAACTTTAGCTTTTACACTGATAAGTAAAGGATATAGTTTTCTTACCTCTTTCTGCTTACTTCCAACGTAGACGGTCCTTGAAGCTAGCGCCACGCTGTGCACGATTCGTATATACGTGGATAGTGTGGGGGAAAAATTCGTCGATTCGCCGTGCCCAATTACAGTGATTTGCTAGCCGAGCGGTTTTTTGTCTGATATTGAAACTAATTGTAGACTTACGATACAACTCATCGAGAAATGACTCGTCGATCGATGTCGAAGCGATATCGAATCGACATCAATACCGTCAGATTGACGTCGATTCGACATCGACACCGTCAAATTGACGTCAATTTGACATCCTTTTGACATCGATCGACGAGCCGATTTCTCACTGGGTAGTGGCACAGTGCATGGACCAAACATTGATTAAACATTGACCCAATATTTGGTTGTCCTGGGCCAATGTTTAGCCAATATACTGCGCTACCAGGGTTATTTCTCACAGGAAAGTTCTGTAATAACAGATAATGGTTAAAAGTTGTCGATGTTAACACGAACAAAATGACAAATAACAAATTACGAATAATAAACTGCGCATCACGAATAGTGTGGTAAGTAATAAGGAATGTCCAACAAATGTCTGCGAATCGCGAATCCCGAATCGCGCATAGTGTGGCGCTAGCTTTACGATTCCCTCCATGCGTTTACTAAAGAGAGATTCGACTTCTCGTAATATTATAAACCGATGCGTAGCTTGACCTGCTTTCTCTCTGCATTAACACCTACATAGTGCTGCTTGTTTTTCTAGGCCTATTTTTTTTTCAGGAATTTATCTGCCCGAACGTTATTTCCACCTGTCACGCGCGAGCCCGTTGTAGTTCATAATCAATTTTAGTTGTCACGTGTATATCTTTGTATTTCTGCGCGCTATTCTTTTCCGATGCTTCTATTTTCATGTCGCTGTTACTGGTAGGCTTTGCAGCAACAGATTTTGTTGATGCCTTACTTCATTTGTAGAGGAGAGTTCCCTATTATGTTCCGATATGATGTGGAGTGAAATTTGTTTAGTGGGAAATTCACTGCTAGATTAGAAAAAAAAGACTTGTAAAATTGGATGTTGAAAGCCCGCTATCTCATATTAGAAGCTTATCTCCTACAGTCTCGCACTTAAACATCCTGCAAGTATGTATGTGCGATACATACATTATTATTATAGATTTAAGTACTCGATGGTTGCGCGCTGTCATAATAAGAGAGAGGAATAAAGAAGAATTACAGGCACTGAAAATCCTCTCAGAATTTATTTATTTTGAGATAGTATCATGTGCGCGCGTTGCCTCCATGATGCAGTGTGAATTTATCGCTGAAGAAATAAGGGATGGCCATCCATTGTTGGCGACAATGAAATAAATGACGATTCCTGGGGATGTTAAAGGGGCAGAGGGGCAGAAGGAGGAGACTATAAATATCGGCCGACGGCATCCTCGATGCTGCAATCCGCCTGGGGAGGGTTCCGCCGCTTTTGAATCTAAATTGCGTGCGCGGATAGGGCGGCGCTCGTAGGGAACGTGAGGCGCATAAAGATACACGTTTGCTACTTATTAAGCGATGTCTCTTTGCGCATATTGAGCCTATCGCTCGCTCGGGCAACGTTACGGCTCAGACGATGTTGCGTAAACCGTGTCGCGGGTCCGCGAACACGCCCATACATTATACGGGAATCGCGACCCTGAAGCGATAATAGTCATTAGCGTCATATTTATCAAGTCGCGGTGAGTCGCGCTCCTCTCCCATTCGCGGTTCGCGCGAGAGTGTACGAAAGTTAATTCCTGCGAGGGTCCGTCTCTAACAAACGGGCGACCTCGACTCCCCGAAGGCGACCCCCCTCGCAGCTCGCTCGTGGAAGTTGAACTCTTCTACCGGAGGGTCCTCTCGCTATCCCTTCGCCCTCCCGGCTCCTTTTCCGCCTTCGACTCGTTAGAATGCGAAATGTGTTGCCCGCGGTCAGGGCTCGCAGTGACTTCTTAATCGGATGTACGAACAAAACGTACGCATCAGCGCTAGATCGCTTGCACGAGTAATTACGTTATCCGCCGTTCGCGATCGCGCACGGTGCCGCGAGCGATTCGACACCGCCGGGTAGGAACGTGCGAAATTGTTTGCCGAGTGATGGAATATGTCGAAATTTTTTCTGTCGAACGTTACCGTCCGAGAGCGAAAAGTGCGAAAGTGCTGGGCACGCGGTGTTAGATATTTGTCCCTTCTCTTTTTACAGTTTTTACACAACAGCGATTTCCAACTTTCTATGTAGACGCATCGGTTGATTGCCTTTATTGCTGACGGCATTGAAAATTCCTTTAATTTGTTCTTGTGTGGGCAAGTTACTTTTATACCAATATTTTACTTATTTTAATAACTCGCTATAATGGACAGTTATTTTTAAATTTTATATAATTACAAATAAATAAACAATCCGTTTCCTATAAAAAAATATGATAGTTTACGCGTCAATTCGCTCACACAGCCATCAATTGAAGAGAATCTTACAATTCGTAAAAGTCGAGAAATATGAAGTTAGATATAGTGAATAAAATTAAAAGAAACCGTTTGAATATAAAAAGGTGATGAATTTACCGAATTTACAATGTGACAAAAGAAGCTTAGTAGAATTATCACAAAGAGACTATAAGTTTTTTATTGCGCAACGTGTGTTAAATTTTATCATCAGTGAACCAAGTGTACCTTGGAAGTACATATTATTGCATCAGTATTTTTTACAAATTACACGGTATATTTCACGAAAATTGTGCGGAAAATGAGCGAACATTTCTGAGAAAAACGGCGCCGAAAAGTACTTTTTCGGGTGAAACGGATGACGTCAGGCAGGTGAGAGATTCCGCAAAAATACCGGCTACGTCGTACGGCAGCGCATCTCCGCGCTCGTGGCCGAGTGAAAAAGTGAGCGATGCAAAATAAGTGCGCAGTAAAGAACTGGATAATCTGGACTCATCTGCGGTTTCATCGGTGCAAACAAGACTGCCGGTAACTAGGCGAGGCGGCGCATCGAAAGCGGATTCGCGGACGTTAAGATTTCACAGACGCGCGCACGCAAAGTGGATATTTGCACCTCGTATCGCATATTCCGCCGCGGCGGTACGCGGATAATGGAAAACGCACGTTAATCTTCCCTAATTTTCCTCGGCCGTGCTAATTTTCCTCGCCCACTAATTTCGCTTTGTCGTCGCGATAACGACGATTAACGAGCCGGCGGACAGGCGCGTTTCGTTGAGCATTTCGGCGTTAACGCCTTAACACCGTGAGACGGCTGTGCATACAGTAACGACGTGGCGGATCGTAGCCGAAGAAGCTTGAATTATTCAAAGTTTGATATCAACTAAAGATGATTGTGTGATGTTGTGCGAAGAGTATCTCGTTTTCTGCAAATTGACTGTCGTTTACGGACTTCTTGAAGTCGGTAAAGTAACCTTCTTATATTCAAACGGTTCCTTTTAATTTTATTCACTACCTAGTTTAATGTCTCTCGACTTTTACGAATTGTAAGATTCCCTTCAATTGGTGGCTGTGAGCAAATTTGACGGATAAACTATCGTATTTCTTTTTATACAAACAGATTTTTGGCTTTAATTTCGAAATTTATATTTAAAACATTTTGTATGATATTTTATATAATATTTGTAACATTTAAAAATATTATATGATCGATATTAGCTCGTTCTATTATAATAAAATTTTCTTAGAATCAGTTTTCAGAATATAAAAGTAATAAGTATTTGTCTATGGCGCACCAAATAAACTGTACAAATTCTTGTGTAGTTAAAGCAATATTTGAGATGGCAACTGAAATGGTTAAATACGTAGCTATCTATTTGCTTACTCACGTTTTGTACTAAATTACAATCAGAGATATCTCTACTCGTTCAAGCTTGAAATGCGTCAATATTTGACGACCGAAATGTGTTTTATATGGCTCGATTTTATCATTTCACGATAAATACTTTGATTTTGTGATAAATGTTCATTATAATGCAAAATAAGAGATTTCGCAGTTTTCCATTGCATTCGATTTGAATTGATTTGTTTCCTAGGAGAGAAAGGAGAAATCTGGTTGAATATCACAACTTTTTACTATTTTTCTTATTATTTCCTCGCTTTCTTCTTCATTTACCAATTCCTCGATATTATCTACAGCTGGAAGTGCCCGGGGCGCTCTTACATATTTACCTTCTTGTCACGGTTGCGCGTCTATTCCGAATTTTATGCGAATTATCTGAAACGCCGCGCAGATTCGGAAAGTCGTATTCGACGTACTCGTATACGCCCGAATCTACATCGCTGTGAATTTCGCACAGTGTGCACGCGCCGATCGTAAATTTCGTGCTGTGTACCAGTTTCCCTAATCAGTGAAGTCTCATTCACAGCGGAATGGACCACGATGGAGAGAAGAGGCTAATGCGGACTAAGCGGCAGTCGGACGTCCTCGTACATGGCGCTCGTAAATTTCGCGCTTCCGGTTTCCCTAATCAGAGGGATGCAGGATAGGGACGGGGACAGATAGTGTACAGGAGAGAACGAATCTAGTCTACTCGACGCTTTCTTATTGGTGCAGGGCGAGGCGAGCGAGTGGCAGGCAGGCCGGCAGGCAGGTAGGCAGGCAGGTAAGCAGGCAGGCAGGCAAGCAGGCAGGCAGGCAGGCAAGCAGGCAGGCAGGCAGGCAGGCAGGCAGGCAGGCAGGCAGGCAAAGCAGGCAGACAAGTAGGTAGGAGAACTTTCGTTCACCAGCGATTCTTCTCGGCGTTATGCACGCGCGCACAAAGTCGTACGTCATGTCGAGCCATTTAATGGCCTTTTAATACTACCTTACGAGCGGCATGTTTCCCCACCCGCACAGCTCTTTCTGCCACAGCCGGCTGGACGCTACCTTTGAATAAGGCGGCCGACTTGGAGACGGCGGAGACTCCTCTCGCCGCGGCGCGCCGCGAGATCTCCCCGTCGCGTCTCTCATCGGACGCTCTGTCTCTGTCCGATATAGCAATCGGAGATTCTTTAAGGGTCTGTGTCATCGGTCGAGCCATAGCTCGTAAACCGGAGGCGAATTCCCGATGGAAAGAGGGAGAGAAAGAAAGAGAGAGAGAGAGAGAGAGAGAGAGAGAGAGAGAGAGAGAGAGAGAGAGAGAGAGAGAGAGAGAGAGAGAGAGAGAGAGAGAGAGAGAGA
>NW_011967204.1:137515-146676 GCF_000949405.1 Vollenhovia emeryi
AAGCTGCGCAACTTGGATCGTTTAGCGGCCGGAGAGCAGATCTACTCCGTTCGTGAGGATATCCACCAGCGGTTACGCGCCGCTGCGCGTATCTCCCAGGATCTTCTTTGTTGCTCCGATCACGCACGGATGACTATACCCATGGACATGCACACGCGAGTATCACGACAAAATGGTCGAGATAAGCTATGATCCTTAATGATCTTACATACTAAGAATCCACTTAAGTAACTCTAATAGCTCGACACTTATCATCTTATTACGACCGTTATAACAATAACACTTGTTCATCACTGGCAATTGTTTGTTGATATTTTCTACGGATTGCAATCACGGATTGTAGAATAGGATATTAACGGACTTGGTGTAGCACTTGATTGAGTCTCTTTAATACAAGGCAGACTGATATTCGGATTTTTATTCCTGCTATTGCTAATTATACAATTGCTCCTAATTGTATAATTACTGTCAGTGTATACATACGTTCGAAGAATATAATAGCATAATGCAAAATTTATAAAATTGATTAGGGATTGTTTTACGAGGCATCGGAGAATAAAAGACGTTCATTGCCAGTGGATTTTTTCAAGGGAGAGCAGTACAATGCCGCCTGGAAGAAGTGCGTATCGCGTCTACTAATCTGTGAGATTCTGGAGTAGAATATTGTCGGACCAGGTGTAGCATTTGATTGAGTTTCTTTAATATAAGGCCGACTTCGAAGTTGTATTCAAATTTTCTTCCTGCCACTGCTAATTATACAATCGCTCCTAATTCTGTTATTATCACTGTCAGAATATAAGATTGAAGAATAATAGCATAACGCAAAATTTATAAAATTGCTTAGGGATTTTACGAGGCATCCGGGTATAATGGATGTTCCGAGTTGCAGGTGAATTTCTTCAAGAGAGCCGCAGTACAATGCCGCCGGGAAGAAGTGCGTATCGCGTCTACTAATCTGTGAGATTCTGGAATAGAATATTGTCGGACCAGATGTAGCATTTGATTGAGTTCCTTTAATATACGGTCAACTTCGGATTTTTATTCAAATTTTTATTCTTGCTATTGCTAATTATACAGTTGCTCCTAATTCTGTTACTATCACTGTCAGTATGCACGTTTGAAGAATATAATAGCATAATGCAGAATTTATAAAATTGCTTAGGGATTGTTTTACGAGGCATCGGAGTATAATGGATGTTCCGAGTTGCAGGTGAATTTCTTCAAGAGAGCGCAGTACAATGCCGCCGGGAAGAAGTGCGTATCGCGTCTACTAATCTGTTAGATTCTGGAGTAGAATATTGTCGGACCAGGTGGTAGCATTTGATTGAGTTCCTTTAATATACGCGTCTACTAATCTGTTAGATTCTGGAGTAGAATATTGTCGGACCAGGTGCAGCATTTGATTGAGTTCCTTTAATATACGGTCAACTTCGAATTTTTATTCAAATTTTTATTCTTGCTATTGCTAATTATACAGTTGCTACTAATTTGGTTACTGTCACTGTTAGTATATACATACGTTTAAAGAATATAATAGCATAATGCAAAATTTATAAAATTTCTTAGGGATTGTTTTACGAGGCATCGGAGAATAATGGATGTTCCGAGTTGCCAATGTATTTCTTTAAGAGAGCGCAGTACAATGCCGCCGGGGAGAACTGTGCATCGCGTCTAGTAATCTGTTAGACAACCCCATTATTTGCTCGCTTACCCACTTGAGTTGCATTAGGGAGAATTTTCACGGAGCTCTTCCATTATGCACGTACGTCCGCGAGAGTCGATTGCCGCATTTAATGTCGAGAGAAACATTTCTTGCTCGTCGATAACACGAGGAGGCGAGTCCGATCGTCATGACGCCGGCTGAGAAATGCAGATTCCCGACGAATCGCTCGCGCGTAAACTGGTGCTCGTATACGTAACGTTTTACGACATCGGGGGATGCGCGTATAAATAATCGCGTGTTGACCGGCGTTAAAATGTAACGTAAAATTTTATCATTCGGACGGTAATACGTTTCTTCCTCGTCGCGTTCACGCGCGATTTGAAAGCGCTGTATAATTTTCAGGGACGTTCGATCGCGTACGGAGATTTCCTTACGTATGTAACACGACGATTTGCCGCAACCGTCGCTCCGATTACGGTTTCAAGCGAAGCATTTATTGGCGAGGCACTTATTTCCTGCATTATTTCAGCCTGCGCTAACGCCGCTGGTAATCATTAAAATGTATTCGCGGAAATTGCGTGATATTTTCGAATCTCTTCGTCTCGCAGTTTCGCTAAAGCCGGTAGTATCGTGTCTTATAAATAATACCGTAACGGAGTCAACTCTGTGGTAATTTCTATTTTATTGGGTTTAATTTTTTTACTGCTCGCTACGGAAATAACATGTATTTATTAGGAACCGCTGCTGCTGCTTTCGATCGTCTCGACGGATGTTTTTCTTCTCTTGACGATCTTCTTGCTGCTGCACTTGATTAAGAATTTTAACTCTTCTACGAGTTCGTCTTTAAAGGATACCTGTAAAACACGCAATTTCTGTAGCTTTCAAAATAATGTCGTAAAGTAAATATAAAAATTTTAATTGGACGCAGTTCAATACGGAACCAACTTCAAGATTTTTTCCGCTAGAGCAAATTTCGCGAAACATTAGATGTAAATTCTACGCTATAGATTCTACGCTAACGTTATCTCAAATATAATGACCAAATTATAATCCTCTCAAATACAATTCCACGTGTTGTATGCGTTTTGTCTTACATTAGGAATAAAATTCTGTGCCAATGTTATTTCAAATATAATGACCGAATTATAAATCGTCTTACTCAAATATAATTCTACACGGAGAGAATTTTCTTTTAAAATTTATTCTGAAAATATTGTAATCGTGGGACAGCATGGCATTTCGAAGAACTTTATATGAGAGTTTATTTAAAGTTTACCATACATTTTACTAGTAAAAACTCTCATAAAGTTCTTCGAAATGCCATGTTGTCCCACGATTACACGATTTTCAGGGTAAATTTTAAAAGAAAATTTTCTCTCTCCGTGCAAATGTTGTGTATGTCTTTTTTCACAGATAACAGATGGATCATTTATACATAATGTAGGCCTTTATGATCACTTTGCAACACAACTAACATTCATGAAAATTGGTTCCTAACTGCATAGCTGTATCGTATTCAATTAGGTATTAAACATGTAATTACGCCATGTCTGATCGCAACGTTTCGAATTTGCCAAAGAAATGTCCATCCCGCAAAAATCCAGGACAACGCAATGCCGCTTATCATAATTACAAATACTCCGCCGACGTCCTCAAAATTCAGTGGATTCACTTGAACCTTCTCTTTTTCCTATAAAAATAAAAATTTCAATAATAATGTTTCATGTCAACGTCGTTAACGAAATGATCAGTTAAGGTGTCGCGTTGGATTAAAGTTTGCGGAAGCTAAATGTGAATTTTTCCCTCGAAGTCGCCTTGCGTAATAGCGTAAAATTCATCCAAAGTGAATCTCTTCCTAAATCTCGAAGCGTACACGCTTCGGCTTTAACTTTGGCTTACTTGCTTTCCAAACGCGCGCTGGTACTTCTGAGTTGCTATGTCGTCTTTACACGTACGAACTAAATTGGTGAAGTTTAAGTCAGTCCAACTATATAAATGCAGTTAAATAAAGACAGACGTGAAGTACTTCGCCTGTGCGTTTTATCTGTTCGTTTATTCAAGCAAAAGAAGGAAACGAGATAGAAGATGAGATGGAAAGTAAAGGATTAATAAAAATAAATAAAATAAGTGGGCGAGAGAAAGAAAGGAACAGATTTTGAAAAATTTTGATGAAAATAATCACGTAATCATTTTGCTAAAAAGTATATAAAGTTTTATTATGATTAATTTTAATTAATGTTATACGAATAATTTGTAATAAATTCAGTAATAATCCGTTTAGATTTAAGCTTAAATGACATTTATTGTTAAAATCATTAATTTGATCTGGTGATTTCTCAGTCTTGTTCGATTTGTAAATTGCGTCAGATTTTTGCAGTTTTTGCAGTAGCACATTTTGTAAATTTTTTTCATTTATGTATAAATCCTCTTTATATAATGGACTATTTTTAAGTATAAAAACATTATTAATATCTTAACGCAGTCAATTTTTCGGATAAATCTATCAGTTTCATGTGTCGTCTATTAACGACTACACGGAGAGAATTTTCTTTTAAAATTTATCCTGAAAATATTGTGAGACAACACGGTAAGTCGAAGAATTTTATGAGAGTTTCTTGAAATTCTACCACCTATTCCACTAGTAATTATATACTTACAATATAGGTACATTTTACTAGTAAAATGTATGGTAAATTTTCAAAAACTCTCATAAGGTTCTTCAAAATGCCAGGTTGTCCCACAGTCACAAGATCGTCTGGATAAATTTTAAGAGAAAATTCTCTCCGTGTTCGCATAGATCTTTTTATCTTGGGTCATGCCATTCTCCTAACTCTTAATTAGTTCGAAGAACTAGTATTAAAAGAAGTCATAAGAAAAAGAGAAAAGTAATTATTCGGAGAAGGCGCATGTTATAAAAATTGTGCGGTACCTAGTACTTATTGTTAATCAGAATTGCACTCGTACGGTTTACAAAATGTTAATCACACAATTATATATCTAATGTGATAAGGCGTTTTGGGGATTATGCAATGTTCGACGTAATCTATGTAATTTTTCTTTCAACATAACGTGAGAACATAGATATCATACGTCGCATGTATCACCGCCTCGTTTCTGTTTCCACCATTTCTTTTGTAGCTCGCCGATCACACCGTTTTCCTGCAGTCTCAGTATAGCGCCACTTAAATCTACACGGTAAGGCGCATCTGTCACCAGAATTATTTCATTAAAGGTAAAATTACTTAACTGTTTCGAATCGAAAATAGCGAATGTGCACCCAATAAAGAGCAATTGGCAGTAATAAGTTTGAGACATCTAATATCGTACACCATATTATTGTATAGGGTAATAGTTTATCAAGTAAGCTCTCCACTCTGTTAAAACCCGACGGAATTAGTTCTCTGACGTATAGAGACAATGATACGAAAACTAATTCAATATCTCGTAAAATAAACAAATTTTTTAATCACGATTTTATTTGATTTTAATTTTTCTTTAAATGTACGGTGCTACTTTTGCAGAATCATAATTTTTCCTTTTTCCGGTTTTTCTGCAACACATCAGTACCGCAGTTTAACATAAAATAAATTTCGAAGAGAATGCAAGGGATATGCGACATAAAAATGTGAATTCCTCTCTTTTCTACAAGTGTACAAAGTTAGGTGTACGATATTAGGTGCTTTCACTCTAATCCTATAACAATTTGTCTGAGTTATTGCTGAACGACCGACCTTTCCTCATCGCTATTCCGTAGCTTTTGGAATCTAAAAGTCCACCGATCTGCGTTACGTTACACTTTCTTTGTTTGATGTATTCAATTGATGAAGATTCCATGAGGTACGCGTAATTTTCGTTCTGCACCTTCCACACGCCATCCTCGTTACTCTCCATAAGTACTTCGTCAGCATGAGCCTTCATGTAATTATACATAATTTCATACGGTTCATGCGAGGAATCCTGCAAAACGAGATTGACCGCTTCTGAGCCCACTAGACATTTTCACAAATAATAACGCGAAATATCGGCAGTCAATACGCGATATCCTAATCAACACTCGTCTACCATCTCTACTTCTTGCCTTTGCGGATTATGTCGCGTATCGCTCACCTGAAAGAACGAGAACGTCGAGCCGTTAATTTTTGCGCCGTACTTGATTTTTTGTTGGTAAGCCAGTTCTTCCGCCACTTGGAAAGACCACACGACGGATTTCGTGGATAACGCGGCTGCCAAGTTGGCGATATACGTTGTCACAATGATCAAAGTAAAGAACCACCAAGCAACAGCCAAAGTTCTTGTTGAAATTCCCCTGAAATGCACATTACAAGTTTTTCGATCCCTTTCTTTGTTTTAAGGTGACGTCTTTAAACAATATCAAATGTCTTGTGTGCAGAAATGTTTTAATTATGAAAGAAACACAATTTAATATAGGGCTCTTATAGCTCGTCAAAAAATTTCAACGTTATAATACACATAAAAAATGTTTAAATAAAGATATTTTTCAATATAGTTTTCAAACATATCCTAAAATAAAACTTTCTAAAAGAAATAAAACTTATATTCTCCGGTCAGTACAAAAATTTGGGTATGGTCCTCTTGACAAAAACAAGGATCCCTAAATTAATTTATAGCAGAAAATCACACAGTTGAAAAATTTGTGTTCAATTTAACAGATATTACATGTCCAAACGGTCCACATAAATTTTTGTGTTAATTTAACATAATATGGATACGTTAAATGAACACACTAGTACTTTGTTAATATTTAACACAAAATATAATAAATGCAAATCTCAAAATAATTTGAAATAAATTTTGTGTAAAATTGACATATTTTCAATGACAAAATAAATTTTAAAAACTGTAATTTTTACATTTTACAGATGTAATAAATTAAATGACGGTTCGAAATCACTTTCACTCGTGTTATACAATAGAATAAAATCGTTTTATTCTGTAAATTTTAACAGATAAATTTTGTTACTAATAAAATAGAACATATGCATTGTGTCAGATTAAAAAATGAGTACACATTGTGTTGTTTTAACATTTCTTTTCAGTTATTTTAATAATTTGAGGTCAATTAACACAAGAGCAATATGTTAAATTACCACATGAATGTGTTGAACATTTAAGACAAAAGTTTTTACCGGCATTTCTTTTAAGAAGAAAACACAAATTTTCCAACTGTGCATTAGGACGACAATGTTCATCGCATAAATTTAGTGTTACTTTTCAAACGTGCTGTTTAAATTCTACTATTATATATTTCGGCCAGTCACAGGGATCTACAAACCCCTTGACTTGCCTGCAGAAGTGTGGTGTGCTCGGATAAATTAGAATTAAAACCGACATGTATATACGAAGTGGACCATACTTATTAATCGCGCGCGTCCCAGTCGACTCTGGGCGATGCGCGCAAAAAGCTGCAGCGACATCACGTTCCATTGTGCGCTCAACAACTTGGTTGGTTTCATACAAGAAAAACATCCTCAAAGCACACTCCGCAGGCGAGGTGAAGTGAGCATCGCGACTCACGCGGGTGCAAATCCGGTAGGTGACTTCAAGATGGCCCCGATCACCAGAAACGGAGTATCCGTCAGAGTGTAGGGTGTTTCCAACACCTTTGGCTCCTTGATGCACGGATATGGATTGGTCCATTCCACGGGGCAGAGTTTTCCAATCACGAATAATAACGTCGTCACGGCGATGTACGCTCCGATGAGGTGCAGCCAAACGTCCTTCGAAAACGGCCCCAGAAAAGACAGATAGCCTGGTGGGGCTCTCGTGGGTGTCCTGTAGAGAACGCTTATGCCTGAAACATTATTTGACCGAAAATGTGAATTCTGGAATCTCGATTTACGGCTCATACTTGTCGATTACACTACGAATATATTGTGTACCATTTTTTACCTAAGTTCATAAAAGGACTCGTAAAATCCACAACGCTTTCTCTCGCAGACGTGATCGTCAGATCTGTGATCGCTAAATCCGCTTCCTTCAGGATTGGAAAAAATTCATGTTATACGTAGAAGATATTGGGTATACGATAAAATGCTAATATATCCGTTTCCTCTATCGATCACGCTATAGGTTTTTGCACGGCGAAATGTAATTTTGCTGTTGCAGCGAAACCGTCGCTGCATTCGATGTGACAACGATAGAATTTCGCTAGTACAACTAATTTCTTACTATCGTATCAAAACATATTCGGCGGAACAGAAATTACTTTGTTCTTTATAGTAAAATGATTTGCTTATTATTATGCAAAATTATTTTTAACTTTAATAAAATTAATAACTTTAACAAATCAGTTGCTGTCTATATTTGTAATAACTAATGAAATTTACTAAAGATGGCATAAATATGTTGTATTAGCAAATTATTTTTCTCCGTGTGTATCCTTTTAAGTTATTGGATTGTAAAATGAAGAATAAGGTGGAAACATCTTTTGAAAATATCAACTTAAGATGCAAAATTGATTTTATCGTAGTATTAGTGATAAAATTAATAATAAGTAATGGAATTCCTGAAAATTATTAAATTTTCTAACGGCGTATCTGCGAAGAGGCAACTGTTTTATCGATATAAGAACGCGTTGCTCTTGCATTGTATGTACGGTGGAAGGTAGCAGCACTACTCGCGAACGTAGTCGATTGAGTCGATATTCCACCTATATGGGATGAAATGAAAACGCAGAAGAATATCCCTTTGACTTACACCGTCGATTATTTTCCCCAGCATTCCATTCCATTTCTTGGTTACGTTATTAAACGATCCGTAAACATTGTCGGCCTGAACTTCAAAGGTATAATTAAATCCCAACAGCTTGCTCATTTCTTGAATTATATCTATCGCGAAGCCTTCGTATCGATCATTTCCAGTTATTACAGAGGCTGATTCTTTAAGCATCCCGTACGGATCTGTCTGGAATTTATTCCACTTTAATCTCTTGAGACCAGGTGGCCAATCTATATCTTGCAATATAGTGAAAATGTTAAAATGCTGAACGACGCTGTCTCTTTCTAAGGGGACAGTTAGAAAGAGACAGAGCTATTCAGTTTTTCTTATTCCTTTGTATCTCAATAATTTAATATGCAGATTACAAAGTATCTTTAATAATTTTTCCATATCACTAACAGAAAAAATTGTATCCGTTTTTTAAATTATTACTTAGGTCGTTTTTCAAGTGACAATTAATTGAACTTATTAATGTAATGTCTACGCTAGTGATTGGAACATACTAACGATATCACGACAAGAAAATGCTTATCGCGCAAACTCTTGTCGTCGTCTACTCCGGGAATTCTGTGTCCTGGCTGCCATTCAATACCGAAGTTCGTTTTCCATTTTCCGACTTTATACAGTCCTTCATTTCCTAGATTTACGATGTCTAGTTGGAATTCGCTTCGGAATCCGGCCGTGTCGAATCTTATCATACCGCTCAGTCCGTGCATTTGCTCCTGAATGAAAGGATACATACCGGTTTATACCGGATACA
>NW_011967204.1:149691-161980 GCF_000949405.1 Vollenhovia emeryi
CTGAATCGACGCGTTTTTCAACGAGGAACAACTTTTTCCTCAGACAAAATCGTCGCTCTGCCCTGCGAAGCGAGATATTAATTGTTAAAGTTGACAACTTTTAGAGTTAGGAAATCTGTCATACCGACGAAATGTATACTGAAGTCACAGTTTCCTCGAAATTTCATGTCTAGAGTCACAGTTTGCGTATTTCTGTATAGCAGTATATTCTTGGGTGCGTTAATAGTCTAAAACTTGGTCAATTATCTGCTTTACAGAACAGTCTAAAGACTCGAAACCCATCTAGTGTCACAGTTTGCATTAAATTTCATGTCTAGAGTCACAGTTTTATATGAAATGACTCGGGAAGACATCCCCAACAACATATTTAAAAATGAAGCAAATCGGAGAGGAGGCCCCTTTTATGCATAATTACCTTACTTCCTTTTTTATATAAAAAAATATTTAATGCTGAGTTATGTATGTTTGCAGATTACTTGAAAAGGTTTCCAATCTCGGACCGAAACGTCGTTTTAAAAAAACTACATATCATTAAATAGTAGCTTTGTTGTGTATTTATTTAAGTTGCTGTAAACCTTAATTGCACATACGTTTCGCATATAATTACTTATGCTGAAACCGTGCCCCCAAATTTCCGTGCGGTTGCAAGACAATTTTTTGAGGTTTCCCTTGGCGCTGCTTCGTAATCGCGCGTAACTGCTCGCGAAAAGTTGTACCGCGTCATAAGCGAGCGCTGCTTCCACCCTTAAGTGGGAACCGTCCGTTAAATTCCAATTAAGAGATCGGGACTTGAGGGTACGTCGAACAATTGGGCTTTCCGGGTCGACTAAACGCAGGCCCGTCAAATTCACTCCGGAGTATTGGTACGGTTCTAAGTTTAGGGTTTGCAAGTCCTAATAATAAAAAACACGCATCACATGCTATTGTCGGTGGAGGTATTTACAAATCAGATAAAAGAGAAAAGAAGTAATCTAGTATTTTGAGTACATACGATTTTTCTTTATAAATTTGTGTCTAAAATCTTTTTATATTAAGGTGTTTGATTTTTCTACAATTACATCCTCTGCGACAATTGAGTCAATTAAACGAAATATTAGAGATTATGAAAGAATTCAACATACCAAAGAAGCAATAATCACTTTATAACTTTCCGACATTATTCCGACTTGTTGTGCTTGTCTGAGAACGGACTCAAGGATATCGTACGAACAGTCGATTATGAGATTTCTATATCCGGACATCTTGACTTCTTTCATGGCCTGTCTGCAAGTAAATTGTCTCGTTAATCTTTGAACAGTTTGCATCTTGAAAAGAAATCTCACGGCGACATGTGTGGCTGCGGGAATGACGTTCACTTCATATCCAGACAGTCGTATCGTAAATCATCGCGATATTTCCTGGCGTTTACGGCGGGGTTAAATAATGGCACAGGTGCATAATAACTTTGTTTGACAAACGTCGCTCGCGCATGCACGCAGGCTCATACGAGGGACAATCTATTTATATGGGTTCACGAATGCATACCTAAAATTTGGTCCACTACCTAAATGAAACACCATCGCGAAAATAGTATTCATGTTTGGTAACTTGAGCAGGCGGTTCATGCGCATCAGGCTATCCGCGTTGTCGTAAAGTATTGCATATTCGTTCCATTTGTATTCTTCAAGTAGGTTTTGAAAAACCTAAGCAATTTCAGAAATTAATCTTGAAGAACGTAAATATGATCGATCATCATCGGCAATAATTATCGAGATTTATTGAGTAAATGATTTTAATTTGTTTTGTTCTCTCAATACTGGCTCAATTATTTTCGGTTGACGAATTCAACCGGCAGAGAATGAACAATGCTTGCGAATAATCAAAATAAAATTTGGAGTGATATTTATCTGAACATTCGGATCAGTATTTGAACATTTTTATAAACAATGCAATTTTTTATTTTGGCTTAAATACCAGTTTAATTTTATGTTTTAGTAAAAATATTTAAGCCAAGTTAAATGTAATTGTGTTACTCACAGATTGTTTGTGAGTTTAAGGCAATTTGTTCCTAAATTGCTAAATAAATAATAATAAATACCATGGAGAGCGCATCGGGATGCGGATATAGATTTATGACATTGCCACGTTGTGGTTCGGAATCCCATCTGGCAGTAATGTGAGGTATGTCCAGGGTATCGCACATACTTTGAACGTAGCTCGCCGTCGATTTGTCTTGGGGACCAAATATTCCGGCCACCCCGTTGCTTATCAGCTCGCACGCTGCATGCAGTGTCCAAAAAGTACATAATGTGAATTTAGTAAATATATTCAAAAAATGACGCAGGAAAGATGCCTACGAGTGAATATAAAGTTGTTGTTCGAGAGGACGAGACACCAGTTGAGAAAACATGAAAGACATTTTAATGCTCCAACTGTTAATGAGGTTGCAATTTTCATGGTTGGGAGTGAATTCGAGAGGCGTGATATAATTATTCAAAAACGGAGTGAAATAAAAAATGCAACGTCCAAAAAAGGGAGACCCGAGCGAAGCCGGCCAAGCGTGCTAGTTATTTATATTAACAATCGTGCACTTACGAATAAATTGAAGCATCTATCTGTGTACACTATATCTACATATACTGTGAGATTTGCAAAATTGACTTTTAATTTTGTAAATACATTCATATAATATGTGAATACACTGAAAAAATGCTTTAATTGCATCAACAAGACGTGTATGACAGAATGTGTTTTGGTTAAACCAAACAGATTTCCAGTTATCACGATAGGGCTCGATATTTCATAACCAGAAGTTTGATAGACTTCGCTATACATCTAGTAAATCCTAAAGGAATTTTGATTCGTCCATTTTCTAACAGACGGCTGGTCGAATCTATCAGATTTTTGATTGATGCAATCAGATTTCTTTTCCGTGTAGTATATGGAAAAAATGTATATACACCGTAAGAGACTCCGATATATGCACGTTGCATACGTATGATAACAAGAGTACGGTCGTGGTCAGAAAGGTTGACCGACTTTGTACAATGAATTTTTGAAATATTCGTTTGTATCATTCCATTGGACATTCGTACATATCATTCCTTTGCTCTAATAATGCGTCACTGCACATATCCGTGAGCAGAGGCTATAATCTCTCGTATGGTAGGCTGCATTTTCGAAATTTATCATAAAACGTCGGACAACCTTTCTGGCCACGATTGTACTAATAGAATGTATGTATATCTACGTGCCATATAAGAACTGTAGGATATATGAAGTTCTGTATTGATTTGAGCGTGAACAAATTGTATACCTATGTTTGCTACTTGGAATGCATTCTTGTTGATTTTTTCTGTTCTGGGTGTTAACAACAGGCCCCTCGTGTGCTTGGTGGCAGAGATATTCCTTTTTATCGCTTTGATTGAGATTTCAAACGCTTTTTGAATTGTCTCGTCACTGTCGAATAAACCACCTGCAATCATACAATTCCGTCGATACGCTGAATTGGTTATCGATATTCTGCCCTTATCCGCACGCGTTATGAGAAATACGGCGAGCTTACCGATCGGTATCTTCCTCGGCAACCCCGAAATATGGGGCATAAATGCAACAGTGACGTATAGAAGTAGCATTTCTCGGCCATTCTAAAAGAGGATCGTTCTAATAGCAGCGCGACTAGTAGGTAAATGCTACAAAGTAGGCGCATTACGGAGCTTCCCTACGGAGCTTTGAAAGCAAACATTTAATTATGAGAACTGTTTATTAAGATGTATTGAAATTAAATTTACTTTTGTTTGTTATTGCCATTGCATTAGTGCTATTGCGTCGCCATTCTAAATGATCTAAACATTTAAACGCTCTAATCCGATAGACGCACACACATACACACAGCCAGTGTGGTATATTTAGACACTTTTCGCCTCGCGGTGCCTACGTTTCCCGCAACAGCTTCTCTCAATCTATCTGCTAAACACAACTGTCGAATGGTTCACTGACGCTCTCCGAGAGCTGTCAGCAGCACGTACGAATTTGTTTTTTGTGTACAAGTTTCAAAATTTAGAATATAGACGCTTTATGTTAATATAATGGGCATTTTATCCCAATAACCGAAATAAAACGTTCGAGAAGCATCGTAAGTTGTTCAAATATTAATCTACAAAGGTTTACTAAATATACGATTAAAACACCTTTCTCTTAACTTCCATTTAGCAGTCCAGCAAGATCCTATGTTATTTGGAAGAATAATTTACGTGGATCTATAAATATTATTTCTTTCTGTAATCTCTGAAATCTACAAGATCTCTTGTTGAATAAAAATTTTTACGCATAGTGTTAACTAATGCGTAACTAAGGGGAAGAAAGTTAATGTACAGTGTACCATCGCAAACGTAAATTTGCTTTTACAAAATTTTAATATTGTAAACATTTTCCTTTTTACTCAAATTTGATCTTGTTCAATGAATGTATTATTATATAGCATGTTCCAATGTTTCTGGGAAGGTGCACTTGATGTTTTTGACATTTTAACGACATTTTAACACTTCAGTCTCGTTATAACAAAGTAGTTAGACGTGACACGAATCTATTTATCGTTCGCGCGGCTCGTTGCCAAAATTCGGACGGCACAGAAAAGTGCATTAAATTTTCCTTTAACACGAGGAAACAAACCATTTTTGGATTATAGAGCAATGTTACGTGGTTAAGGGCTTCAGATATTCACGCGGCAGTTTCTCTCACGCGATTTTTTACAAGCATCGCCCGCCCATGTCTACGTAAAGGAAAGACACTCGTGTTATTTTCATTTATTTTTCAAGTTCTGACTTGTTGATTAACGGCATAAAATCACTCGCGCGATTAGTTGTACTTATGGCAAGTAATTGGAACACTGAAATGAAAATACTTGACGTGAAGAAAATTCGCCGTATCACCGAACTTAAATATACCGCGAGCTACTCGGCACTATCGGAACTAGTGACTATACCATTCCATGGTTACCAGTTGACTATTTCAACCACATGCAAGAGCCTGAAAAGTAGGTAATTGGATCGTACACTCGCATATGTGCTCTTCTTTTGCGCATGATCATTCTGACTATTCTCACTTAGGAAGATCATCTATTATTATTAATTTTCAGGAAATTATCTTTTATAATTGCCATTCTAGATTACAAGAATTTTATGTGATCGACAATTAGAGTGTTTGTACTTAGAGTTCACGTTATTCATTTTTGACGGGTAGAAATTTTCTAAATCTAGATTTGCACTAAATTTAAAAAATGCAATAATATCTGATATAATAATTTTTAGTTGTTTTATTAGTTTTTATACTCCATTTCACTTATAATCCTTTTCTTTCTTCTAAGTTAGGTTAAATCTGGCTCTTTAATTGTTTCACATAATTTTGTTGACATAATTGTAATAAGTATGAGAACATAAAATTATGAAAGAGGATTAATTTTTCTAGTAATGTTAACTATGATTTATGTGCTTGCTATTAGATATTTATCTCAATTTTTCTATTGCTTTTATTATCAAATGTGTGGTAAGCATGAAATAATTTAAAGTAAATTTGTTGAAAATTGTATTACATATTATACATTTCTTGTAATTCTTTCGTTTAGCACACGAGTACCTACTCTAAACTGTTTTCGAGGCAGTCTAGGTTAATTTAACGATTCAATTCAACATTTGGAAACATTGTGAATTACAAAGTAGTAAATCTGTGCGAACAATAGTCGTTTTACTGTTTAAGATTTATTCCATTGTTATTTGTTGTCAGTTGGTGACGTTCTTATTACTGTTGGTATAAAGCCATACGGAGGAGTACATTCTCTTGTACTGTCATTTCCATTTTTGCTGGACGATCCATTTCTTCTTTGTATCGGTTTAGAGCCGCTGCATTTCACGATGAATTTCAGTTCGGTTATCAATTCCTCCTTAAACGGCACCTATAAAAGTAAACGTATGATATACTTGATAAATGTAGAAAAATAAACCCATAGATACACATTCTTAAATGTTCCACAGAGCTTTTCTGATTCGCTAATTATTTGTAAGTGATTGTTATTTAGAATTTCTTTAAAAGATCAAAGTTATTAAATTAACAATATTGTTTAAGATTATCATTTAAGACACAAGATATCACTCGATATCCTGAATATCAATTTAAATTATCATATATAATTTTTTTAAAAAAATAGAGTTAAATAAGGCCATTATGATATAAATCAGAAAAACGAGAGCGCCTTTATAGGCTCGAGCAAGATGTACAATAGGTAGCCCAATAATTGTGATCGAATATGTGAATAATTCTTTAAATTAATTTTGATTATTCTATCGGTCTCTGTGTTGAAGCCGTATTGGTTTTCGGGAAATTCGGTATGTTTTGAGGGAAAACAGTGCGATTGCATTATAAATAATAGTTAGCTTACATTTTCTCGAATGGATGTTCGGGCAACATCCCAAAGTAATTCGAATATAGTGTACACACAGGATAAGGCCACGCCGTAGGTTAGTACTAAGAATACACCTCCAACATTGTCGAGATCAAGTGCCTGCGGTGAACTGCTCCCGCCGTTTTCCTAAACAGCGATGAGTTACAAGCAAATTAGATAGACATGATGTGCAATATACATTTTATAATAGCCAAATAACTCCACTCACCCGACATCTACCTCCGCCTCGTTTTTGCGTCCACCACTTCTTCTTTATCTCCTGTATTATTCCACCTTCGGATAATTTTAAGACCGCTGTGTTAATACTGTGTAGATATGGCGAGTCTAGAACAATATTCCATATGATAACTCATTTATCCTCTATACAAGTGTACGGTATATGACAGAACTGGATTTCTTAATTATTGTAAAGGTAAATTTTATTAGTAAAGGTGATTTTGCATCACATATAATATTTTCCTTTAGAATCGTGTAACACTTAAATTAATAAGTTTATAATTAAGTGCAGTCTTTAATCTCGTGAGTCTGAAGTGGAAATGAACTCGGGTATATTTGATTAATAAATTATCTTTTACATTGGCACAATATTCTGTTGATCAGATTTAAACCCATTTTTTCTTTTAGTTATTAAAATATATATTATTGATAGTATAATACAATATGTATTGTTGCAAATATATGTACACGTAATAAATCTTTGTAAAATTTTGTTCAGTTTTTCAAATTGCAATTTTGTAACATTTAACAACATCGAGGTTTATTAAATACTATTAAGATAATTGTGTGTGTGTGCGTATGTAAAATACCAATTTTTAGGGATTAAAACTAAGAAAATATAAAATATATGGTCATGCTTTATTATTACACATGGATTGTTTTGATAGCTTACCTTTTTTCATCGCAATTCCATAACCCTTTTCGTCTAGTAATCCTCCGATTTGTGTGACATCACAATATCGCTCTATCTCATATCTAAATATAATATATACATTGTATAATAATAATAAAATAAATAATAAGTACAAAGCATATATGCATAGATAGTAAATAATACTCGATAGAAGCAGATTCCATGAGAAAAGCGTATTCTTCGTCTATAGCTTTGTGTAGTCCTGCTTTATTATCAGGTACCAGCACGTCCTTTTTATTTGCAATCATATTTTCGTACATTTCCAGGTACGTTGGATGACTGCTATCCTTGGAATTGACAAAATTCTTTCAAAGAGTCGAATTAGAATGCTTTCAGCATTTGTCATGCTTATTTTTCAATACTATGCATTTATAAATACTAGTAAATGATTTCTCTCCTAGTAATATTTAGATACATATTAATACGATAATATTGTATCGAAAAATTATTATTTTAAAATTACTTTGTGTTATTTAATAGGAATAATTATAACAAACCAATAAACAAAAAGGAAACAACTATTCATAGAATTAAAGTTAGCTTTCTAAAGGAAAATTACATTATACATTAATTTTATATTAAATAGGCAGTTGTTTGTCAATGCTCTTTACAGTGTAACATGTTTCAAACTGACCTTTTTATTATATTATCAATATTTCGATAAATTCAAAAAAATTGACGTACTTTGAAGAAAGAAATTGTGGATCCTGATTCCTTCGCGCCGTATTTTATGGGTCTTTTTCTTGCTATCTTTGCTAATTCTTCAACATTGTCGAAAGGCTTTGATGTAGTTTCTACCGTTAGAAATGCCGCCAAGTTAGCTGTATAACTTGACACCATAATTAGACAGAAGAACCACCAGCAGCTAGCAATCATTCTTGTTGATATGCCTCTGTAAATAATTCAAATTTTAATTCTGTTTCATTGACTTTTAACTGTACAATAATAACTACCATATTAATTTTTATAACATATAACATTTTTTATCTAAATCATATAAAATTGTTAAAAACTTACAAGTATATTGATAAAAATGAAATGGCTTTAAAGTGTGAAATTAGCTAAAGTAGAAGGTAATCGATTAGAAAACCGTAGTACAGGGTGTCCTATAGAAAGTTACTGAAATTAATTAGCTGTCAGTTTCGAACGACACGCAGTTATTAAGAAAACAAAACTTATGTTGAAAAAGAAAAGTCTGCAGGTTTTAACAAGTATGAATAAAATTTAACAAAATATTTGCCAGTTTATTTGAAGAAAAATCAAATTGATGTAAAATATACCAATAATCAAAATATAATCAAATCAATTCAACAACTTCCCACGGGACACCCTGTATAATATCTAAAGAAAAAAAGTCTTATTTTACATTGTTTTGTATTTTTAAATCTACAAATTTACACTTTTGGTAATTTACTCAACATACTGTAATTAATGTAACAACAATATTTTATATTTTATAATATTGAAGCAAAATTTGGCATATTGAATCGCCAGTGATTAATTATTATAACAATTAGGTTGAATAATCCGACATAACTGGCTACAGGAATATGGTCTTTGCAGTGACATGCCTAACGTACGTATTTAATTTAATGATTTAATTTACTTCCTTTCTAAATCATACTGATGTATTTTGCATGCAAGTAATTACGCTGACGTTCCCATTTCTGTTCAGTGGGCCTAATGGCATTCGACCACATGCCATACGCCGACTAAAAGCTGTAGAATACACTTGATAAGGGCCGAAACCCATGGTCGAAACGTTGTGTTATAATCATAGACATAATACATGTATATCTAGCTCGAGCATTGAGCAGTGGGGATTCACGTAGAAAAAGGACAAACCTTGTTTTGTGCTATAATATTTCGTTCTTTCTCGTTTGCATGCGAACAAGAGAGAACGATATAGCACAAAACAAAGCTTATCCTTTTCTACGCGAACCTGTATCCCCACTGCTCAAATAACGGCAAACGCTCGGTCTAGATATATTATGTCTATTGTTATAATAAAGGAAGTTTTCTGTAGCCAGTTGTGTCGGATTATTCAACCTAATTGTTTAAAATATTGAGAAATAACTTACATGGGTGCGATCTCACTTCCCTGCTGCATTATGCTCCCTATAGCGAACCAAAATGCATTTTTAAACGTAAATTGGTTCTCAAGAAATTCGGCTTCCTCAATACAAGGATAAGGATTATTCCATTCGGCTGGGCACAACCTCCCGACGACGAAGAGTAATAACGATACTAATATGTAAGCACCAATCAAATAGTACCACACGGCATGCGAAAATGGCCATAGAAAGGAGTACGGATTCGGTGGTGCTTTCGTTGGCTTTCTGTATAATATGCTAATACCTGTAAAATCGCAATTGTTTAATATTTGAATTGTACGGTGAATTAGAACGGTTTTACGTACTGATAACAGAATCAAATTCATTTAGGTTATTTATGACGGCATTCAATTATTATATCAATTTTTCATTTACCTAAATTCATAATGGGGTTTGTAAAGTCGACGTATTCTTGCCTCGACGATGTGATGGTGAGGTCTGTAATGGCCAGGTCAGCTTCCTAAAAAAAAAGTGTTACATCCTTAATTTATGAATTTACATACATTACATTACCTTAATTTATGAATTCCATTATATTGATACAAATCTGTCTTTTTGTTTTTATTCTATTACTTGATTATATTTCTCGACGTTCAATACTAACATCAGCTATGATTTTCCCAAGCATTCCAGTCCATTTATTTGTTCTTTTGTTCAACGATCCATAATCGGATTCCACTTGCAAAGTGTAATTAAATTCAAGGATTTGACTGATTTCTTGTATTATGTCAACTGCAAATCCTTCGTACCTCTCGTTACCGTATAACGTCACCATCGATTCTTTTTGCATGCCATAAGGCTCTGTAAGAGAGTAAATGTGTATATAGTATAACGGCAACCGCTCAGTTTTCTTTGTAACTATCATATTTTGTTCATTTTGCCCTAAATAAGTTTCTGAGAAGGAAAATCGTCGCTCATGTTCCGTTTATTTTTAATTAATTTTGAAAATATCTCAATTGTTGGTAAGTAAATTAATGATAATTTATAAATATGTCGTCCGTTTTATATTAATGTGTATAAACAATATTTTTTCGTCTTACTTGAATTACATCATATTATTTATACATACATGTATGATGATTTCAGGTAAACGATTAAAGAATAGCATTTTTATATTTATTGTTAAAGCAAAGCATAGTTGATATATTGAAAAGCATGTGTACGCACGCGTGCGTACGCGTGTATGTAGACATACCTGTGAGTGATATTAAAACAACAAATGTTTTATTTTGTATGTTGAGCTTAATGTCTGACTTTGGGGGTTTGATTTCTTCCCAATCAATGTTTTCCCGTGCTGTACTATTCCATTTACCGATTCTTTTTAGACCTTCTTCCGTCAAACGCACAATATCCAATTCTATGTTACTGCGGAAACCATCCCTGTCAAATTTGACGAGGCCTGTCAAGCCCCTCGTTTCAGTCTAAAAGGGAAACAGCACAAGATAAGACGTATTCGTCACGCTTAATATTACAATAATTAAGCAGGGCAACAAATTCGATGCTTTTTATTTATTAATATTCTTGAGAAACTGGAATTGATGCCAAATAAATTTATGTGTAACGTAGTTAAATTAAAACAGTTGATATGTTACGTCTGAAATTTAAATTAAAGCATTTTTCACATCTTACCGATCGCATAAAATTGCTTAAACTCAGTCCATGTTCCCACCTGTCGCTACCATCGCACGGCAATTTCTTGACATCACCCTTTGTAGCATCCTTTAATTGCTTGAAAGCTCTCGCAAACAATTGGACCGCGTCGTACATGAGCGCGGGTTCAACTCGTAGCTGCGAAGGATTGTCTAGGCCCCATTCGTTCTTATGTCTGTCTAAGGTTTGTATCACTATCTGATCTTCAGGGTTAATCAAGCGCACGCCCGTGAAATTGACGCCAGAGTATTGATAGGGCTCTAAATCCAGGGTTTGCAGATCCTGCCATGTATGCATATCCATTGGTATTATGTTTAATCGTTACACCCAGTTAGAAGTTTGTTTCAAATCAAACAAAATCATTTATATCAAAACTTAGACGTTCTTTAAATTGGTTATTATCTTACGTTAAATATTAGCAACAGAATACAGCACAACTTTTGTACTTTTCACAGAGATTTTGCAAAAACATAGTTCACATATTTCAAATATAGAATTCTATGGCAAGATAATTTTAGCAGTTATTGTTCTATATTTTATTTTTAACGTGTAAGAAAGCGCATTTACTTACTAGGGACGTTACAATCACTTTATATTTGTCGGATAAAATACCAACTTGTTGGGCCTGCTTCAAAACCTCTTCGAGAATCTCGTATGAACAGTCGATGATGACGTTCTCTATTTGCGATGCCTTGATTTCTTGCATCCCGCGCCTATACAAGAATCGAGATGCCAAGCTGTATAATAAACTAACCTTCTTTTGTGAAAATTTTCTCAATTAACACTAAATTCACCGAACTTTCGAGTCCCACTTAATTATTTTCGGCAACGACGTAATTTTTATATCGAAAGCTGTCTAGTTGTCTCTTTGAAAAAAATGTCTAAAAGACACACTTTGAACACTCGAGAAATATTATTATATCATAATGTATTTCATAATATATTAAAATGTAGAAATAAGCAAACAATGAGCATATTTTATATGTTTATAAAATTATTGGTGTCGACAGATACATGTATCTGCATATATAAGTATGCAAAATCAACTAATTATGACATAATATTTCCAAGTAAGAAGATAACCAATTTTCTCACGATTGTGGGATGGAAAAGTCTTCAAGATACTTATACTTTTATATCGCGAAATTAGATGTTTCTTATTATGTACCTATAATTGGG
>NW_011967204.1:164578-190150 GCF_000949405.1 Vollenhovia emeryi
TCCATATCCTAAATGGTACATGAGTACGGAATTACTATGTTCGTCCCATCGCTTCAGCAATATTCGCATACGAACCAGACTATCGGCATTCTCGTACAGTATTGCAAAGGATTTCCACTTGAACTCCGTGACAAGTTGATCGTAGAGCTGTAAAAGTTTCGTTGATGATCATTACATCAATATTATGGGTATGCATTGTATAAAACAAAAATTAAGACAAAGGAAAAGTTAAATGACAAATGTTGAATATAGAATATTACGAAGATGTATATGTATGTCACGATTTTACGATAATTATAAATAAGTCGTTAGCTTTCATATTGTGTCCAATGCAGATCAAATTTATATTTTATAATATTTTTGTAAATAGATAATTGATCATTTTGTCAAGAAAATTAATTTTTTTCGGAAAGCAAAACAAAATTCCAAAATTTATTTACTTATTTATATTATTTATATCTAATGCAATTATAATGCCGATCTTTTTAATTACTTACTCGTGATAACGAGTTTATATGCGGATATAGATTCAAACTTAATCCACGTGGGTAGGAGAGTTGGTCAAGATCCTGTCGTACAGAAACGTGTGGCATTTCTATTGTATCGCATATGCTTTGCACGTGCTCAGCAATCACTTTTTCCTGAGGTCCAAAAATTCCCACTATTCCCAAATCTAGCAGATCGCATACTAAACATTTTGAAAAATCGATTTTACAGAGGTACAATAAGAGGTAAAATAAGCTACATAATTTTGATCATACTTTCCAGAAAAATAATACGATGATTATTCATTATTATTGTCACTATTATATCTATGTGTTATATCTTTTTAGGAAAATTCGCGCTGTACATATAAGAACGTAGTTTTTTGCAATGATGAATCGTGATATTTGAGGCTTTTGCGATATATGAATACTAGGTTTGGCTTCCGCGTCTGGCTTCCTATTAGGTATCAGGTTGTTCCACCCTGATGAACTGAAACGTTTACAAAACAGTTGGAATAAAATAGAAGGCTTGCGCGGCAACGCGGAAATCAACCCTAATGAAAAATTCCATTCATGTTTTCTTTAAACGTACGAAACGCAAGTTAGAAATTGTATTTAATATCCCATATAAGACGAGAATGTAATCATTTAATATTTATTTGTTAGATATTTTAGTTCAAGAAGATTGTGCTTGATATTAAATCTAAAACGACACATGCAACAGTTAGTGTTTAGTACAAAATGTGTGATACGATGACACTAGCATTCGCTAGCAGTTTCACCTTTCCACGATATTTCGAACGAATCCGCCTCATCAATCTCTTCCGTTTCCGATATTAAGAACACATTCGAAAGTTCCTCGTTCTCATGCCTGTCTTTGTTCACCGCTCTCACCGACGATTCGAACGTCCGCTGGATTGCTTCATCTTGATCAAACAATCCCACTGTAATATATGATCGGCTCTTTTTAAAATCGAGTCTGACTGACACGCTCGAAATAGCTCACGAAATCACGCTTTTCCCTAAAGTTATGCGCATTAATTTCCCAAATTTCTGATTCAACACAGTTCTATCAATGTTTCTTTTAACATTTAAAGATATTAGAGAAATTGGTTTTATGCGAAAAATTAATGAAAAGAATATTTGAAAACTTTAAATATATACACAGATTTAGTGAATGATAAAATATATAATTTATAGCAAATACTGATCATCTTTTTCAATATTGTAAATATAGTGTAGAGTAGAGACCCTGTAATCAGACTGGCCATAAGAGCTCGTCAAATTCCTGCGAGTGAGAGAGAAACATACGATCGTAGAATCATAGAAGAATAAGGTCCAGTTTCACCAACGTTGTTCAACTTTAAGCTCGGCTTAATTCGTCTCTTGTCTCTTTCTAAAGTAACGATTGGAAAGGAGACAAAGAATGAATTAAACTAAGCTCAAAGTTAAGCGACGTTGGTGAAACCAGGTCTAAGATAGCCTATGTTTCTCTCTCACTCGCAGGAATATGACGAACTCTTATGACCAGTCTCTGATTACAGGGTCTCTAGTTTAGAGATGTTATAGTGTAATACAGACTTTAATGTCCATAATAAAACATTGATACGAAGATGTGGCCTTTTCACATCTTATTCACATTTTGTGCGTCAATTACATTAATAACATTTATCTTACCTATCTGAACTTTTTTCGGGAAACCTAGCACACACGCGTAGGACAGGAATATCGGCAATATCAGTAGAGACTTGGTCACCATCTTATGGTCTTTCTGCGTACACACAACGAATGGAATTAAAATGCATCAGCTTACTGGTGAGCATCTTGACAGGTGCAAATGTGTATCCAACAAAGTCAGATATAAACGGCACGTACGAAGCGCACGTATAGCCAAATGGAAAGGTCTCGAACGAGCACTTAACTGGCCGACGTTATATAAACTAACCAGTAGGCACCGCGCCGCCTGAAAGTCGCTCTCGGCGCGTATAAATATTTAGACCCGTCTAAAATCAATCTTCCAATATTGAGTTTAGTTATTTGCTTGATGCTTATACTCTTAATAAATCCCTGCGAACCCTCTGAGGGATCCCCACGTTACTTTCCCAAGTTTATTTTATCTGTTGTGAAAATAAGTTTCTCTTTTTCTTTCTGTCCTCCTGTATGTTGTTACAGCGATTCTCAGATTGTGTGCCATAAAGTAAATCAACAATAACGTGTTATATAAGCAATTTGTCAGCCGTGCGCGATACTAATTTCGATAAATTAATACCCGATGCACGCGAGAATTGTCATATTCTTTCTCAGTTTTCTAAAAGCTCTTGGGCAAATTTAAATGTTTCTTCAGCAAAGTTTATTCATCATTTTATCTGTGGCTATTGCCGCAGCTATCTTCACAAGCTATGATTTGAAATTGTCATCTACGCGAATACAAATTAAAGTATTATTTCATTTTACTCAACTCCCATAAAACGGTTAATTTAAACTTTTATAAAGTCGAATAACATATATCTTTCGCTTTTATAAATTTATATGTACTTTTGCAAATTTTCATTGCAGAACTTTTGACAGATAAAATTATTCAAAATTTTTATTTGACTATTTTATTACAGATACATACAGACATTCCCTATATAACGTCAGAAAATTAATTCAATTTCTGTTTAAAGGAATCAATGAAAATAATTGAAACTGCTGAAAAACAATATTACATTAACGTCATGCTCTTAAAACTTAATTCATTGCTTTAATTATTTAGACACCAACACCCTATCACGCTTCTAAGTCTTCTTACTTCTTCGAATTTCCGTTCAACACCGAGCTTTATGCATTTAATTCTTTCAAGGTTTTACAAAAGTTTTAAAATTCCTTAACCACTTCATTATAACTAGATTCTTAAAAAAAAATTTTTTTCAGATAAACTTAAAGTATTTAGAGAAGAAAACCTAAGTACAATATAATTACTAAAGTCCTGAATAAAAGTTATGCACTCGCAAATACCTGACTTGATAAACATTTGTTGTAATGAGCAATATTTCGCAAAGGTTAATTAAAAACTTCATAAGTGCATTTTCTACGCCGGAGACCAGCGTCTACCTTGAGCGTGTGAATTTTTAGCGACAACGCACGCATTCGGAGTTCCACGTAGCCTACTGTCATCGTGCCAAGTGCACGCAGTCTGGCGCGTTCTTTTTCATTCATTCATTCGTAGCTCAAGCTCGCATTCATGCCTATGATTTATCATGGCCGATCTAGTTATTTCACACAGCGTCGGATTATTTAATTGCGCCACGCGCTACGAGTAATTGTCAAACATCGAGGGTCGTCGCGATCAAGGTTTTTTTAGACGGTCCAGCACGCGACGTCGACACAGCACATGGACAACTAACGAAAATCTTAAGAGAACGCATAACTACGTCGATATATTTAGACGCCAAGCATCGCCGCCGCCACTGGTGCTTGTCGCGTTCGCCGTGCGACATAGATTTCGACGGTATACAATCGAAGATACTTTTTATCCGAGAATCGCCGTTGCGTGCCAATTTTCTGTCGGTCTCAAACATTTATTTTCCCCGTCTCTTCTACGTTCTTCATTTTACGTGTATATTTTGTGATATTCGCTGACACGAGGGCATTCTCCGCCGTGGATAGATCTAGTCTTTTTATCAAGCGCGCAGCCGTACGTATCGTCGCGTTTGGAGAAACAAATTTGCCCAGGCCAATCTCCCAGACTTCCCTCCAAAAACTCGTTTTACTTCGATCGTTGGAGACCAGCTGAATATTCTCGGGGAGGATTTTCAAAGGGGCGGAAGCGCGCGGCGCGAGTTTTATACCAATTGCAGCACGTAACCGGTATTCGACTTATTGCCAATCGGGAACCGTTATTCCGCGAGAGGATCGTGTCTAAGGGCTCGCAAGGGCTTACCTAAAAACGTGATGCCGCTGCTCGTTCCACTTGGCACGGAACTTTTGAGACGCGTGCTTTGCCGTACGAAACTCGCGCGGCACGCGACTCTAAATCCGAACGGCACTTCTCGCGCGGCTCATCTCGGCAGCGCATGCTCTAAAACTCCCTTCCCAGATTTTCACGATCCGTCGTGGCGACGAGAAACGCTTGTCGTCCGCGTCGTCGTCGTCGACGGACAGAGTGGGAATCTAATGCGCGATAATATTTTTAGGGAAACGATACTAATTCGTCTCGGTGTCGGTATTATAGAAACCTAAGAAATTTCAAAAGAAGTTTAATATTTTAAAGAAACCTTCCGGTGATCTTGATACACTCTATTATTTTTAAAATCACACCTTTATCGCGTAAACGTTAACCGAATCGAAACCGATCTCCACTCATTTGATTTCGTGCTACGAAAGAATAAAAAACCGTAATAGGTTTTTGAAAATCTCAAATATTGTTCCGACCTCTTCAGTCTCCGTCGCTCTGCAAAGTTGTCAACGCTGTGCGCCTGCAATGGTTTGCGTGCTGCAAAATCAGTATCTTTCCCAAAAATGAGAAAAATTTGAAAAATGTTAAAACTTTGTTTCCTGCGTATAACGTTAGCAATGATAACAGTGAAAAGTTGCATAAAAATAATTATAGCGATGAAGTAGATCCAATTACGTTGATGCTCAGCAAGGGTGGAACTGGGAGAGCGTTAATTTAAGTGTTGGAGAAATTAGTTGCGTGGGTAGCGTAAACCAAGATTGCAATCGCAGGTAATTGTATAACCACAGGCAATTAATACGAAATTGAAATGAAAATTACCTGGCGCTATTACTACCTGGAAGTAAGGGAAAAGATGCTGCTTTATTCTTATTAATACTTTAATCTTGTAATTTATCTTACCGACTTTTATCTCCATTGTTACAAGTTAGTAGCATTATTTTTTTATCAGTATTTTATGTAAAAAAATTAGTTTGTATTTTGTTAAAAGCGAAATACGAATTCATTATTGAAGATATCTCTTACATAAAGACGTTATTATATTTTATCTATATATCAATCAATTGTGTACAAGGATATCTTAATGTATATAATAAACACTTTGGCAGTTTTGAGGTGTAACATTAAGATTTTTAGTTATACATAATTTTATTTAAGATTAAAAAGAGATTGTCTTACAATTTAATCATATTTGCCGGGACAATGTGGGAGCAATAGAGAATCGATGAACAATAGTTATTAATTGTGAGATTAGCGATAAGATTGCCACGATCAGACAACAGTCGGTCCATCTGGGAAAAGGGTGTGACGGTGGCAATTATAAGAGGGAGCGTTTCAATGAGAATTTACAGACGATTAATTTATTCACATTTAATTATGTGTTGATGCTTGTAGTACATTTTATATAAGAAGTGGAATCGCGATAGGCTTTTAACAAACTCGTATCGTGTCGCGACACATGAACGCAAGTATGCAATAAGTATGCAATAGTATCGACGATATTTACAATGAGTATACATGTGTACGTGTACGGGTGTATATGCGTACGTGTCGCATGTCTGCGCGTACATCTCTATGGTTCTGTATTCAGAATTCGGTAAACTGTGTACAACGAAATTCGTATGGAAGGTGCAAGTATAGGAGAAAGAACCAAAATTGTATTTTACCTCGTTCCTCCTCGCTTTTACGCTCGATCTTAAAATAGTGTCCGCGTACAAGCTACCGGAATGTCACACACTCTTCAACACACGGCGTCGAGCATTCATACCTTGATTTACGGCACTCTGTTCCGAGAGCTTAAATATTAGACTGGAATCGCGGCGCGCTCGTTTCTCTCTTTTACGCTTACATTTTTCTCCTTTTACGGTAGTGGGAAGACTCAAATGAATACTGCTTGGTTCACAAGGTCCGCATAAACGCGATCGAACGGAAATGTTAATCGAACGAATATCAGCGGGAACAATGACGTGTATTCCTTGAAAGCAATCCTGTCGGGGGAGAGTGGAGCAGTCTTTTACGTTAGATAGAATATCGTCAATGCGTTACGCGAACGCGGCTTGAAATATATTATCTACATAGTCTGGATAATTTGAATAGCTTAGACAAGTAATTCTAGTTTACTCAAATAATATCTCAATGACCTCATGGACCCCGTCAGACCAGCTAAGGGCAGGAATAAATTCAGATAAAGGATGTTCAGTAATTTTAACTACTTATCGTCAATTGTACATACGAAACGTTGAATTGCGTTACAAAATAGTGCAAATGACCATTCGCGGTATCAGGTCTCGCAGATCTTAATCTTTAGATGGAACGCGTAAAAATTCTCTTGCGCATTATTTATATTTTTCATGGGGGAACCTCTGAAATCGCTATTGTATGCGCGTGTAATTTACGTTCCACCGTGTCCGAAGATTGGCAGACACCTGGAAAAAAGTTTCTTTGCAAATCAAGCAAATTTCCTTTGAATTTTCAAAGGCGAACTACTTAGGTTTCATAGGTAATTTGCTAAGAACTAGACTTTCAGTTAATTTCCAAGAAATGATTTCTTTACCTTAACCAAAATTTCGATTGATTAAGGCCCGGCTTTACCAAACGTTGCTTAACTTCAATCGTTAGTTTAATTCATGTTCGTCTCCTGCTAGAGTAACAGTTGGAAAGAGACAAAGAACGAATTAGGCTAAGCTTAAGGTTACGCGACGTTGGTGAAACCGGACCTAAGAGTGGAATCTCTAAGAGAATTCATATTCGCTTCTTCAAATCTAGCGAACGTTTTAGTAGAAGTAAGTAAAAATTTAAAGAGATTTAAGTAGATTTAAAGAAACACGTTTTAGTAGAAGTAAGTAAAAATTTAAAGAGATTTAAGTAGATTTAAAGAAACACGATTTCAACGTATCTCATTTTTGTTCAACTTAAACAAATCTTTTTTCTAGGTGTACATGAATGACAATATTCGAATTGGTTTCAATAAAATATTTTACGTGATAACGACGGTGCATCTTTAATGCCGATGAAACCACACTCCATTCCACGCGACTCTTGTTCACTCGCTTGTTTTCTCGCATGCATCCACCTCGCATGACGCTAACGGATTTTACGAGGGTCTAGATGGATTTACGATGGACTATCTTATTCAACGGTGGCTCGTAAAAAAGGACAGACGTGTACACGATTAGAATTAAGTCCCTGTTTCTTTTTACACAATTTTCCTCTAAATCGTATCGCGAATTCCCGTCGCAACGAATTTACAGCATCCTCTTAGTGCTAAGAGCTTTTAGTGGCGCCTGCTTTTTTTGCCATCAGGAGATGCGGTATCAAAGTGTTTGACTTGACAACATTCAATCTCGCTGCAATTGTCCGACGATAAGTCACGTTTTTGTTATAATTCTTTTCTTGTTATTTTTGCGGCGATTTCATTTTCCGGCTCGTATTTCGAATTGACCGATCGTATATGTATGTTTCGTATATGAGTGAGGAAGTAATTAACTTTGCAAAGAGATTCATCATTCGGCCCTTCCTCGACTGGACGTCCCTTTGTTCACGTCAGGGGTGCTTTTCCAACGAAGTGCCTGTACTTGTTGCATGCCGCGTACTTGCCCTCCTCCGAAACGATCGACAGACTTGAATGTTGCCCATGACGTCGACAAAGCGCCTTCCTCGACGGCTTTTTATTTCCGTTGCCGCAGTCCAAAGCGTATCGCAATTCGCTCGCCATTTCCGAGTACACGGACTTCTGAAAGTTCCACGAAAGGACGATTGCGAGAGCTCACATATTGAACCGTGAACGAGTTATTCAGCTCAAACTCACAACTGAAATTCACAATTTTCTTCCTTTCCGCTTTGTTTACCAAAAAATGCAATTAACAGTTGACAAAGGGTCACCTTACTGTCAGTCTAAAAAGTTTGAGCGGAAAAACTAATATCACTTATGGACCTATAATACATAATGCAACTAAATGTATAACAGAAGAGATAATTGAAGATAAAAAGTTAATATTTTGCTAGTGAAATAATTTTAGATTGATATTTTAGAAAAATTCGGCAGAAAGTCTTGGGTAAATAATAAATTACTACTGGCCACAATTATACATGCAAGCTCGTGCGTTTAGAAAGCTCCAAATCTTTGAGGAAATTTGACAGTGAAAAATGTAAAAAGGTAAGTGAGCTCACCTCCTGTGAATCCGTGACGGGGGAGAAGCAAGAAACATTGCGACACGACTAACAATGTCATACTAAACTGTCACACAATGCGCGCCCTTTCAATTTCATTTACAGCTAGTAATAATGCAACGTTTCGAAATCGCAATTTCCGTACAAGTTACTTCGCCACGACACAGAGATTTGTCTATTCAATAACGAATTTTCGGAAGTCCGCGTGCTCCTCCTCATGGATCGGAAATACTTTACACTGCGGCAAAAGCTGCACGTGGATAAAGGTGATTGTTTCTTAATATATTGTAATATTGTTCCGTACGTTGGTTAATTTCTTATTCAAATCGACATCAAGATGTACGCATTACAATGTACATATAAAGTAAAAAGATGAAACTGAATAGTTATACAATAATTATATTATTCCTTTAGTAAATACGACATTGCTTAACAAAAATTTAAGTAAAATCATTTACAGAAACGAGCGTCCCGGCAAATCGAGCTTCATGATTAACTCTTCAACTCCGAAAAGTCTTGTTCTTTGCTTAATCAGAAGAGATTTCTTTAAATCTATCGCAATATAAAAATTAAGAATCGCACAGTATAAAAGAGAAAAAATAAAGTTGATCGAGAGAACGTTTTGTTTTGTAAATATTTTTAGCATCATTTTAATACCATCGGAAATAATACTCGAATTTTAGGGAAAACGCGGTGGGTTCCCTTCATATCCACTTGCTCTTTCGAATTATCACTTAAATTATCAACTCGAGAAGCGAACGGACTTCCGCGCACACTTACGATCACATATTGGTTACCTCGACAGTTACATATTATGTACAGTAAAATGTCTTGTATTCTCCTCTGGTATACTATACATTCACTATCTAGCCGGTATAAAATCGTGATTGTTCTTAAAAGTTCATCCGCAGCACTATATAAGTTGCGAACACCGCGGCTCTGTTCTTTTAAAGGTATTTTAATGTCGATTGAAACGTTTGCGACTTCGCGAGGAAGGATTCGGCCTTTCCCATTGCGAGGCTTAAAGTCTTTGTTTATTAATCTAAGTTTTGATATGAGCAAATGGCAAACACGTTGACTTTTCCAATCTTTCTTTTACCGTCTTTTCATTTCGATTATTTGTTATACGTGTGTATTAAGTTAATACGTACGTGTTTCTATTGAAAAATTCGTGCCGTTATTAAGCGAATTTCAAGTCTGCTCGCCATAAACGGAAATTTGATATTGTATAATTCTGACAGAGACAGGTTGGTTTATTTATCAAAATGTTGAACAAGTTAAACTCTTGCGAGTGCCGTGACTCGGGGAGAAATATTTTCCAAACAATTTCGTTGAATTAACTGACACATTTTGACAGAATTTTACAAGGAAAATTGGAAGAGTCAAGGCTTGTTGCTTTTCTTGTCCGATTATTTTCATTTGTCCCTATAATTTTACGGTCTTTATACAGTTTTCCGATCTCTCGTGTGATGGAGTTCTTCCTTAGGTCCACTGAACTCGGATCGGATACGCTTTGAGGTACGGCTTGAGTTTAATAATCTGTTTTTTCGCAGCGCAGCGCGTACCGTCGCTAGTGCAGATCAGTAAAACCTTCGCAGATCGGTTTCCCCGAGGATTTCTGCTTCTAAAACAGAACACCAAAATGCCCGAGTCAGATTCGTTACATCAGTCACTGTTGCAATAATCAAAGCGGGAAAAGTGGTTGCGCCAATTATCGATGCTCATTTAAGAAGCCAACGGAAAAATAACTCGCAGCTCCATCGTGCTTTCTCATTGCTTCTTTGACAGTACAAACGTATTAAGAATCACCTATTGTCAATTGTAATCCTTTACTCGAATCATCGCGATTAAGCGTCACTCCACGACGGAAATAAGATCCAATCGCGTATTTCCATAATTCAACGAGATAAGCAATATATCTCGTTTATTTGTGCTACTTGTTTTTTTAATTATTGCGACATGTGGTCTATTGAATTCTATCGCATCCAATATTGTGACAGTCGCAATACTGATAACGAGGAATGCGACTCGGCCAAGCCTTACATAACATAGAAATTCAAATATGCCATCCGATCTGTTCAAAAGCCGTGCTATTCATCGCAGGATGTGAATCTCGTCCCATGATCGATTTAAGCGGATTTGAATTTTTCGAGAGGGTTTCGCTCACCGTGCCTCTCTACAGAGAGTGCAGCGCGGTTTGAAAGGAGGCACAGTAATACCACCGACGTCCGTCAGCTCATAGAGCTGTTTGCTTTTGCGTATACGTAGGGAATGATCCGCGCAAAGCATATTCGTATCCCTGGGCGAGTCCTCCTCAAATAGTTGCCTGTTTGCTTACCCCTTTGGATATATGTAAACGGTAACGCGAACACATGTCGCTTAAAACCGCGTGCCGGTCACCGTGGGTTGCGCAGCGCGGGACTTTGCATACGTTAATTCCATTTTCCGCGCTCGACCGACGCGAATTTCGCTGGGAATTTTTTCATCAAGTTCTCTTTCGCTACGCTTTTATGGCCGCGTCTCCCCCGGTAATCACGACGCTTACGTACAATGCCAACACGATTGTCTATCTATGTATTTGTGCGAGTGACTGTCTAGAGATTAGACCAACCAATGCAATTCCGTGATGCTAAAATAGACGGAGAGAAATGTATTTAAAAATACAAAATTGAGAGAGTGAATCGTTTAGCATCTACAATTTATGGAAATGAATCGGGAAGGAGGGTGAGCGAATGTATGAAGACTAGCCGTTTTTAAACATCAATAATGAATTCCGCGAAATAAATTTCCAGCGAATCCTCCCGCCCTCGTTCCGTTTCTCGCGCGTCAAAGGGGCTCGAATTGTTCGGACTTGTCGCAAAATACTCTGGGCATTTCTTCAGCGTGGAGGCTCGAAGCGACGCGTCCTCGACGGCGAGCGAGGGCGTACGAAGTGCCTTGCCGGTCCGACTAACGACTAATCGCGCAACAGCGGGACAATAACGAGGACAATAGCGTACGGGAACAACGGCGCGTGGCGGTCACGATAGCGGTAGAAAAATGAGGGAAGTTACGTGCGCGCGGGGGCTGCAATTCTCATCGTCCCCGCCGACGACATCGCCGAGAGTGCCGAGCCTGGCGAGCGATCAGACCCGAGTGGTTCTGTATCGAGACCATTAGAGAGGAACTCCACCGTCGTGCGAGCATCAACTGATGTATTCGCGCGGTATGTCGGGGTAGATCGCGTCAGGGTCGAGCCGGGCGCCGGCCGATCCTGACGCGGAGGTCCCCGGCGTGGTCGCCGCGCTGCCGTCCTCCACGTGCTACCTCGCGTCACTCACCCGCTCCTCGATGGCCACTTTCCGGCTCTTCCACACGAACTCGCAGACCGCGATCACGCAGGCGACGCCCATGCCGCCCATCAGCACCACGAAGACACCGCCGACGTTCGCCAGGCCGAGCTCGTTCGCCGCCGAGCTGCTCTTCGAGGTGTCGTCCTGGCCGTGGGAGAAACATCGATTAGCTTGTGGCGCATTAACGCGGGCGGTTACAGGTAGAATATGGTCCGCTGCATCGGTAATGCACCGCTGGGGAAACGGCGGTTTTCGCGTTTAGTCCGTTGTGCACGTCGTTAATGCACGCGCGGCTTTCGCGCCCGGGCGTTCATTATTGAAGCGGTTCGTGGAGGGCTGCGCGTCGTGGATAATATCGTGAAAATCTCATCGCGCCCACTCGTATTCGGGTTGACGGATTAAAGTGTTGTGGGGAAAGCAAGTCGCACGTTGGCTATTAAATCTTCTAATCGGCGTTGTGATTAAGTTTTCAATGTTTAATGCTTAATCGACACTTTACGCGAAAAGGGATGTAAAGTGTTTCGTATTGTAGGTTTTTTCACAATTTTTTGTACACAGCTCTATCTTTATATCTAATTAATAATATAGAGAAAAGTCCTCTATTATGAGATAGGCTTCTAATATGAGACAGCGGGTTTTCAACAAGAAAATTGAGTCACAAATCTTTATTCACAACAATTACACAATCTAACAACGAGTTTTCCCACTAAACAAATTCCACTCCGAGGGCAATAAATTCACTAATAGATGATGAAGCTATTAATTTAGCGAAAACCCCGCTGCCTCATAATAGGGCTTCCTCTATTTATTTATGATTGTGACATAAAAAGTACCTTTTTATTAAAAATTTTACTCAAAGAGAAAGAGTAAACAAGGCACACATCGTTTCAAAATAAAAATTTATATTCAGAATAAAATTAATAACTGCAGTTTTCGAGCACAGCGTGAATATACCAATTAAATTTCTATCGTTTTACAAGAGCCGCGAGTGGAGACTGACATCGAGGAGTTAATTCCTCCCGTGTCACTGTAATCATCCATCTACGTTCGTCCGTCAAACAGCCACAAGTTTGCTCGATGGAGGAGAAGCCGGTGAATTATCGGAAGAATTTATCGGCGTAGCTGCGCGAGAAATAGCAGTGCGCGCAACGATGATCGCGAGCGCGGCGAAACCTCGGTTTCGTGAATTCGCGAGATAGTCTTCCCCGCGCGCCCTCTCAGCCCCCACCTCATCCCTGACGGATGAGAGGAGTTGCTGGAGTCTGGCGCAAGAATTTCGAACGCGCACTTCTTGAGTGCGTTAGCGCGCCAGGATATCCCTCATGAGAAAAGTGGGAGAAATGACGGTGGATTAAAAGCGAATTCACACTGTAGCTTTTCTTCTAAAGGCCGCACCACCCGATAAGCTGGACGCAGCAAATAAAAAAATTCTGGTGGGTAACAATTAATTGGAACGGGCGGAAACTCCATGCGAAAATGTAGACTAAAGGACCGTTAAAGTTTTCTTGGTCGATTTACTGGCCGAAGTAAAAGACAATAAATTGAAATTATTGTATATGCTGCATCTGTTTGAATCGTTTTCGCAAGAATCATTAATTTATCTCGTGTTATAAGGGTATCTATTCTATTTTCTGTCGAAAAGGTTTTCTCTCAGGATTTTTCAAACGAATCTCTCCGCGAGTTAAATTCTTTCGCCGTTTATCATCATCAAGTAACAAGTTTCTGAAAATTTTTATCGCAAGGCTCGCGCGTCCCGAGATTCCACGAGAAACCGTATAAATTCGCCTTGAGATACATATTAGCTCACCCTGCAGGAGCCGCCGCCTCGTTTCTCCTTCCACCAGCGCGTCTTCAGCATGTGGAGCTTCCCTTCCTCCTGGAGCTTCAGGATGGCCCCGCTTATGGCCGTCTTGTACGGCGAGTCTGAAGTTCCAAGGTCGTTTTGAGCAACTCCTCCTAGGCTGCTTTTATCGCCTCGTAGCGTCGCGGTACTTTCGCAGAACTTTCGGAAGTACTGTTGCGGCAATCGTTCCCTCGCGCCAACATTTCGCCGGCAATCTGGCCCGCGATCGTTTCCTTCACGGCGACACTCGCTATCGAGCGGCATTTTCGCGCAGCCGCGAGATCATCAGGGCAACCGGCAACGCGATTCCATTCGATCTCACGGGATAAGCCCGGCTAGCTCGCTCGCGCGAATCTCTCGATTCAACGAGGGAACGATTTGCATTTTCTTTCTATCAGAAATTTCATTTGCGTGAAGGAAAAGTTTTAATTGAATGGCAATTTCTTTTATTCAGTCGAGTCGATGGGCCGATTTAAGTACCTTATACTGCAATATTGATTAGGCACATTTTCCCTTGCAAACCAGCGTCCGCTACTTCTTTTAATGGGAATTATTAAGATGTCGTAATGTTGGAAGTTGATAAACGAAATTGCCTTTTCTTTTTGCCAAATTATTAAAGTTGCGCGTAATTCTATAAACTTCCGCAATAACATCCGTAAAGAAGCGAGAAAAAGAGAAATGAGCGCAGCAGGAGCTAAAAACCCGTAGATAGAAATAGGCTAAATAATATTATTCGTGTAAACATCGGGAAAGAGCTGATCCTTTAATGGAAATTATGAGGATGTCGTAATGTTGGAAGTTGACGAACGGAAATATCTTTTCTTTTTGTTAAATTATTAAAGTTGTAATTTTATAAACTTCCGTAATAACGCCCGTAAGGGAGCGGGAAAGAGAGAAATGAGTGTAGCCACGAGTTGAAAAGCCGTGGATAGAAATGGGATAAATAATATTATTCGTGTAAACATGAGGGAAAAGCTGATATTTCATATTTCAAACGCGAAGTGTATTAATACGCCGTGCGTTTGCATTAGATTGAATGCGACGAACGTAATGATACATCCCTTAATAATTATGGATTTTAATGCCCCGCCATTGATCACAGAACCGACGCTGATTAATACTTCGGCCACAGAGCCATTTATTATCCTGAAATTTTGATTCGCGTATCTACCGAGTAATGCGCGTGGATTGCCGAGACGCGGCAAAAAAATTTAATTAGCACGCTTTGCATTGAATAACATAGCGTTGAAACCCACAACTATTGAGGGACGTATTACGCGCCCGGCTTGTGTCCGATCAACGTGAGTCGACGATATATTAAATTACTTGGTCACAAACGAAGCGTCGCGACTGCGGTAATTCAAGTATTCAAGCGATATAAAATTTATCGGAGAGGCAGTTTCTTTCTTTCGTATTATTTTCAATGCGCGCGAGTAAATTGTGATTTTTCAGCCGTACGAAAATTATTTCGAGAAATTTACGCGCACGTTTACTTTACCTCTCGCGTCTCTTTTCCTTCACGCTTTTCCTCTTTCTAGTTACCGAGGGGTAAACCTCTGACTAAAATCACGTACACAAACGCCTATCAACGCCCGGTGGGCGACACTTTATCTTATTATCTTATTTTATCTTGTTTTATCTTTTTAGATTCTTTATAATGCCACAGCAAGGCCAAATAACACCCACCCGCGTAGAACATTTTCTGGGATCTAATCGGGATCTAGTTCGATTTCCCCCAAAAAATTCTAGATTCTGACTAGGAAATCTGGCAATTACTAGTGTTGTTATTCTTTAAACACTTTGAACATATATTTATATGTACACTTAATTTATTAATTGCTGACGAAGAACCGCTAAGCTATTATTTAATCGTGAAGTGGTACCGTTTTACGAGTAACGTTTGCTTTTTGTCATCGCGCGACTGCGTTTAAAATTAGTTTTACACAAAATACTACATAATATTATACATTAAAACACAAACATGGGATTCCCTGTTCGATTCCATACAGATGTACCGATTTTAATCGTGAAAATTTCCCACGTTGTTTCTGTTCCGATTCTATACGGAAAAGCCATATTTGGTACACTGAGAAAAATGTCCGATTAAATATAATCGGATAATCCAATTACATGATAACAAACGGATATATCCGATTAAATTGTATATCCGATGAAAAATTTGATCGGTTTTTCAATCAAATTTCATCGGTATTGCATTTCATCGGATAAATTTCATCGGATATATCCATAATTTAATCGGAAAACGTAATCGGAAAAATTAACCATCGGACATACTATTTAATTGGTTTATCCAATGAAAATTTTTCTCAGTGTACCAAAATGGATTTTCCAATTGGAATCGCACGAGATATACCTATGTGGGACACATTTCTGTTGTAGTTGAAAGACTTTGGGAATTTTCTATACGGGCGCTAGTGCCGAAAAAATGTCTAGTAATGCCCGAAATCCGTAGAAAATGCCCTCGACGGTTTACCCCTCGTTCTATACGTGCCGCGTGAATTTTTCCCCCGATTGGCCGCGCGCAACGCACACATGCACAGAGCATTTCTATTAACACTCACTTCTCGGCATGGCTATGCCGTATCCCTTGGAGTCCAAGAGACCGCCGACTTGAGTAAGGTCGCAGTTCCTCTCGATTACGTATTCGATGGAGGTGGATTCCATCAGGAACGCGTAACTGCCTTTCCCCTTGATCACTCGATCCACGCCCTCGACGTTACTCACCGTAAATACCGACGGCTTCGCCGAGTCCATGAAGGACCACATGCGTTGGTACGTCGAGAAATTGGAATCCTAGATCATGCCGGGAATTTCGTGGTTGAGTACGCGTGCCGTTAAACGGTGGAACGTCGGAGTGGAAATCGGTTAACCCCGAAGTAGGCATGCCTTACTTCGGAGGCAGGATATCGCGTCTCGCTTACATCCCTAATTGCACGCACCGGCGCCCTCGAATTAATAGGAGAATATTCTCGGGTCGCATCCTGCGGTTCCGCTGTTGCTCTGATTGGAGATTCTTAGTCCGTCAGGGGCGGATTTAACTCAATTACTCGCGGGATTCGAGATAACAATAGACTACCTCATTTAACCGGTATATTGCTCAGACTGCGCTTTGTATATAGTTTCTTGTTGAACGGCATTCGCGGTTTTCCGCGCACACCGCGCATTTTCCTGACAAGCGCATCTTGACCCACGATACGTAAAACGCGCGCCTCGATGCCATTCTACTTTTGGGAAGAATGCATAATGCAAAAGCCGTTAATCTCACCTTGAAGAAGCTCGCCGTGCTGCCGCCTTTGAGCGCGCCGTATTTGATCTTCGTCTGCTTAGCGAGATCCTCGGCGCTCTCGATCGGGGAATCCATCCTCTCGACGGTGAGGAAAGCCGCGAGATTAGCCGTATAAGAGGAGATCATGATCAGCGTGAAGAACCACCACATACCGGCGACCATGCGAGTCGACACGGCCCTACGGTCAGAGATCAAAGGCTGCGTACTATTTTCCACCGCAAAGCGCCTTAAACGGAAAATCCGTCGTGCGAATTTGCGCACAAAGTGGTCCGCGTAAATCGCCTCTCGTTTGTAGATCCGCGCGCGATAAAGCAGAGCGTGTCGAAAATACGAATCGCGGAAAATGGAATCAATGGCACCTGCACCGTTCGCGCGGCAAGTTTTCGAGGGCAACTTTGCGCCTTGCACGCGGGGGTAATGGAGCGTGCGGAAGTTCAGCTTCGCTTTATGTAACGAGCCAGCTGTATACGTCGCGGGATATAACCCGTTTCGCAGTTAAGCGATTCGCGCTAGCTATTAAACGGCGAATGCTGGGGTGCTGGCGAGCGGCACGGACGATGTATGCGAAACGCGTGCGGGCGAATTATTTTACATGCGAAAACTGCCGAGTATACATAAACGCAATTATGTCATGTATAACGAGCACGTGGAATTATTGGAAACTACTTGTGTAACGGCATTCCAAGCTTCCGTGCGCATGCCACGCAATATCATGCATTTCGATAACTAGGTACGAGCAAAGCGCCGGTGATTAATTTTGCCGCATTTGTACACGGCATACCGGAAATCGCATCGCAAGGCTATCATTCCTTAACGAATCCTGGGATCATAATTTTCGTTAGAACCGCCTTTCACCCGAAGAGACCTTTTAATTTCGCGCGTTAGGCGTCTCCCGCTGATTCAGTGCGGAGTTAATTTTCTGTTAAGAGGCAGTCCGCCTCGAATTAACTAGAAAGTAAAGTTTTGTTACACACTGCCTGCAGCTTCGTTCGCCATAACCCTTTAATTAAGTGGATTCCTAATTAAGCCATCGATTAAGTTTTCATTAAGGGAAAAGTCGACACCAAACGCCGTTAAGGAGCGCATCCCCGCCACGTAATTCTCACGTTTTCCGGCATACTTGGTGTACAATCAGTTGCAGCAAGCCTACGATATAGCACAGCCCAGTTTATCGGTTCTCACATCGTTCGCATAATCATCTACGAAAACGCGCCGCACAACGTTCGCCTCCCGCGATTACATTAGTTTCATGTCGCTGATGCTCGGCAGCGGCACAATCAAGTCTATATTGTCGCACTCCTTTATATTGGGTTGATGCATCAGTTCGTCCCGTTTTTAAATATTTGCGCACTTTATATATGAATTCGATCAGCTATCAACTTCACACTTACGTGACGTATTAAACATCTCAAAGTAGCAATTGAACTTTACCGTCAAATTTGTTGTCGCCGATCGATGTTTGGGTCGTGTTTTATAAAGATGGGTAAAAATCATGCTTTTTTTTATCTTCGAAAAGGCAAAACTGCTGTTCAGACCAAAAGAAGCCTGTGTTCTGTCTACGGAGAAGATGCTATTGATGATTTCGTAAATGGTTCCGACGGTTTCGCAATGGAAATTTTCATCCCGCAGATGAGAAACGTTCTGGACGGCCGATAATTGGTGGCCGCAAAATCTCGGCCCTGATTGAAACTGATCGTCGTAAAGCAAACTCGTGAGATTGCACGTATCGCTGATTGAATGTGCACCGACGAAATGTAATGGGCATGAAAGTTGTGGTTTAAAAACGGGACGAACTTATGCACCAACCCAATATATACCGCGTGCTTCTTCGGTAACTTACTTCGGCGCTATATCGGAGCCTTGCTGCATGAGCGAGCCTATGGTGAACCAGAGCGAGTTCAGTAGGGTGAACTCGTTCTCAAGGACCTCGGACTGCCCGTTGCACGGATGGGGGTTCTCCCACTCGTAGGGGCTGAACCTGCGGGCAGGTGAAAGGGGAAGGACCGAGATTAGATGTCAAAGCGTGCATCCTATTCGCGGGTTGCCTATGTGCGTCCTCTCTGAAATTGACCATGTAAATTTCTCGAATTATATTATATACCTCGTGCGGTCGGCGAACCAATTGAGACCCTTTGCTGAAGCGATGCAACCTTTTTATCACGACGTTGCACAAGAACGTGTGCGAATATACAGTGTCGTCGCACTAGCGTTCAAAGAAATGGTAAATACAATGAGGAATGATTATTCTGATACGGATCTCGTTTCTCTTGGCGTTAAAAGGTTAATTTTGTTATGGCGAGATCATTGTTTTATATCGCCTGATTGTGTACTCGCTTGTTTTTAATGAATTGTGCAAAGTCGTAAGTTACAAGTGCTATTTCTTCTTTTCTTTAATCAGGCGCGCGTTTAGAAATAGTACGATCGAGTATAACTATTCCAGTTGGCTTCCGTGCTGATATGAATACGAAAATTGCTCGTCTCGAGGTGACTCGTACGCTTATGTTTCCCACTAATCGATCGCTCCTACGATATATGGCACGAAGAAGGCAATGATATTTAGTTTTGCTATAATTGAGCAGCGTGACATGCAACAAATGCGACGGGCACGTATTTTGAGCACGGAGATGATTATCTCGATGCGTGAAAGGGCTTACTTTGGTAAAATATCACAACCCTGCCGCATTAGGGAGCCGATGGTGAACCACAAGCAGTTAAGGAGCTTGAAGCGATTCTCCAGACGGTCCGGATTTTTGTTGCACGGATGCGGGTTGTACCATTCGTACGGAGTGAATCTAAACTTAACGATTCCAAACACGTTCTGATTCCAATGGCATCGAACGCGGGTTTTGTCGTAAACAAATTACCTTAAACCTTTTCGCACTTATTTCATAACGCGTTCATCTCGACGTATACGCTACAATTATTTCAACAAATTTTTATAAAGTTTGTAAAACATTTTTGTGAGACAACCAACGCAATACGCGAGACAGCAGCGAGAACTATATTAAACTGATTGAGAAACAAAAAATTGAATTTCTCATCGGATATTCTCGCGTGGAAAGTTAGAAAACGACACGAATGTCGATGCAGATCCAATGTTTTTCGTATTAATAAAATTTATGGAACAAAGATGCACAAAAGTCATCCAAGTAAAATAAGTTGGCGTTTCCTATCGATGCATCGTGCTAGACGGCGCTATCGATTAGATAAGCGATCAAATTTCCAGAATAGTGCTACGACATTTTGTGTCAGAGGAATTTAAAGTGGTCTCACTTGCCTGGCTAGTATAAAGAGGAGCACGGAGACCCCGAGATAAGCCGTTGCCATGTAGATCCAAACGTCGAGGCTAAGAGGGCTGAGGAACGAGAACAAATTCGGCGGTTGCTTTATGGGTTTGCGGTAAAGTATGCTGATCCCTGGAAATTCAAAATTCTCATTTTATGCTTAGCCACGGCGGAGACCGCGGGTAGGTGGGACGCATTGATGTGTGGACACAGTGGACCGAATATAATCACCCGCGAGATTTACTCCGGTTTCCGTTACGGCCGCCTTATGGCTTACACAGATACATAATGGCCAACAAAATTGCGCTCGAGAAATTATTTCGGAGATAAGCAGGACAAAGATCGTTACACGTGTGAGAGTTTAAATTTTATATCGCGTTATTTTAATTTCAGAACAATTTTGCCTCCGTGACACTGTTGTAACGTACAACGTTTTTCCACAAGTACGATTTAAAATTTCCCCTTTGACCCTATGTTTTGTGCAGAATCGCAATTAAGCGGTACACAGTATTAATAAGCATTAAACGTTCTTGCTAAAAGCGTTCACAGCTTTGATACCAATAATATGTTTACCTAAAATGCACGAGTGTTTTTCCCATTGTCCAAAGCTGCGACAGCAGCGAAATATCGTTAAAAAACGTTATTTGAGGCTAATCGCGCGTAAAGGCGTATCTTTTTACAACTCTTTTCATAACGCGTTGATGGAAATGGTAAATTCGTCGCGGTATTTGCCGCAACGCACCTCGTAACGCTGGTTCTCACCTAGAGGCATGAACGGCGTCGTGAAGTCCACAACCTGCGCCCGATCGTACGTGATGGTGAGATCGCCGATCGCGAGATCGGCCTTTTGCTCGAGCAGCTCCTTCATCATTCCGTCCCATTCCTTCGTTTGCGTGTTGTACGAGCCGTAGCGTCCGTCCGGCACCAGCCGGAACGTATAATTGAATCCAAGCAGCCGCGATATCTCGTAAATCAAGTCGATGCTGTAGCCTTCGAATTGCGCATTTCCGGTGAGCTTCTCGCTCGAGTCCTTCCGCATACAGTACGGCGCGCTCTGCGATGAGGTAATGAGCTGCTGTCAATACTGTGCAGCATATAGGCGTTTAAAGGAACGCTACGAGTTTATCGATACAAGCAATCGAGGGGGGTTTATCGACGATAGCTCTTGACGAGGTCGCCAAGTGAAGTTATAATATCTGCAGAAATAATCTCCGCGAAGCTTATATCAGTGTCGAGATTGAAGTTGGCTGCGAAGAGCAAAGCAATATGTTCAACGCTTTTCGCAAGAAAATTCTGAAAAAGATATCAAGATATCAATTTGTAACACTACATTAGTTGTCAAGCGAAACTGATCTGTAAATTTGCGTTTTAAATATAGATAGCAAAATATTTGACGACGGAAACTGAAAGATTATAAGGAGCGCAGCGATGGATAGAATTGCGACACTTCTTTTCAATGAGTTTACAAACGTGCATTTCGATTCAGGATTACGTTCCAAAATCGTCTTCTCCGAGGAATATTTTACTCGATGGCCGTTCCAAAAGCATTTTCAACGTTTCCGATCTATTTCTCGAGTAAAATCTTCCTCATAGAAAATGTTTTGAAGCATAAACCGGAATCTAAACGCGCGTTCCTAAACTCGTTAAAAAGAAGTATTGCAGATTCTGTCCATCACTGCACACCTACGATTTTCGATAAACTAGTTCTACCGTGCGATAGGGCTTGAAATAAATTTAGATATTTAAAATCTCACGACATAAACGTATATTAAAACGGTACTTGTATTTATTCTTGGCAATAGAGACACGTTAATTAATATACGTTTTTATGTCTTTATTGACAATGGAATTTCCTAAATTTTACTGACTTAACAATGAGATTCAGAAAGTGATCTTTTAAAATTTAATACAAGCCTCACGTAACATTCTGTACACAGTTGGAAAATTTGTGTTTTCTTGTTAAAAGAAATGCCCGTTAAAATTTTTGTGTTAAATGGTTAACACATTCATGTGTTAATTTAACAGATTGCTCTTATGTTAATTGACCTTCCACGTAAAATTATTAAAATAACTGAAAAGAAATGTTAAAACAACACAATGTGTACTTATTTTGTAATCTTACACAATATATATGTTTTATATTATTAGTAACAAGATTTATCTGTTAAAATTTACAGAATGAAATGTTGATTTTATTCTATATAACATAAGAGAGTGATCTCGGACCATTTGGCTTATTACATCTGGGCCTGGATAGATCAGTTGGAAGAGCACTCGCCTGGCAAGCTGAAGGTCCTAGGTTCGAATCCTAGCCCGTTACTTTTCTCGCCGAAAAATAAGTGGCGTGTCTTATTGTTAAGTGCCTCCTACCTCCCCGAAGATACATTCCTATTTATTATGAAATGTAAAAATTACATTTTTTAAATTTATTTTGTCATTAAAAAATGTTAAGTTTACACAAAATTTATGTTAAATGATTTTGAGATTTGCATTTATTTTGTGTTAAAATATTAACAGACTATTAGTGTGATTCTTTAACATATCCATATTATGTTAAATTAACACAAAAATTTGTGTGGACCGTTTGGGACATGTGATATCTGTTAAATTTAACACAAATTTTTCAACTGTGTAATGTAGGTACACCTAGGACGCGTTGTATGTTCTTATCAGTGACAGATCCGTTTAGCCGCGGATCCGAAGAAAGGGCATCGAAGTTTTTACGAGGACGATTCTCACGTAACGTACTATGTTTTTTACCATGCGGGAAACTTGCTGTCGTCCCTTCCCCGGGCGAGTTTCAAAGTACTTAATACATTACCGAGTACATTATTTGTCGCCGCAATTAGCGTGAGAATAAGTAATGTGAATCGAGCGCGTCGCGAAAACTTCAATTAAGTCGCGCGCGTATCTGCTTTCCGTCCCTCTTATCCTCTTCTTTCCTCCCCGGGATGAAAAAGGGGGAGCGGGAAGCTAACGAGTGCGCAAGCTTCGCTAATGGATGGAAAAATTTTTCCATCCCGCTGTGACTGCCGCTTAAATGCGGCGACGTTCCTGTTTTGTTCGCGCCTCGATTAAAGCAACGATTTCCGAGCCCCCGCTGCGCGATTGTCACGATTTTTGCAGACACGCCTTCGAACGATATAAGCAATTTAATTTTTTTTTTATTCAAAACGAAACTTTTTTGACACTTTTAAAATTTATATCGCAAATCAAATATCTTTTTCAAAGTTTTTTTTTCCTACAATTTCGTATGCAACTTGTAAGATAATTGTTATAAATCTCCACCTCGTTAGTACAATTTGTTTTAGACGGTAATTAGAGAGATTTAGAAACACGGGCGACTTAAAAACACGAATATTACTTCAATAAATACGTGCAGTACTTTAATAAATTAAACTCCTTAATTAAATGATATTTCGTTTGGGAAAGAATATTAAAAAGGAATACAATTCATATTATACAATCAAATCCGAATAAAATAAAGAAATAGGAAAACACAATATTATACAATCTGCGATTCGTTCGAATTAAATAGTTTTCAATTATTTATGAGCTCGGAAGAAACAAAAGTAGAAAACTCAGGTATTCGTACTTGAAGAATGAAAGTTTCATTCAATATATTATTCTAATGTTTGAGGGAGGAAAGCCGCGCGCTTTTCATTCATTCGTAACGTCACTCACCAATATAGTCGTCACGATGAAAGTCTTATTCTGTAAGCTTTCAACGATTTGAGTGTAAACGTCGCCGTAGCTCCTCGTGAAGTTGATACCTTTGGTACTGTTCCAAGTACCGATTTTCTTCAAGCCTTCTTTGTTATTCAGCTCGATGATGTCTAGAACGAAGTCGGAGCGAAATCCCTGATGATCGAACTTGATAATACCCGTGAGCCCTGTCATCTCTACCTGAAATGTATGTCGAAAATATTTAACGGTTAAAATTGCGGGCACGCAATAAATATTGTATTTTGTTATTAATTGTTATTAGGTTATAATTAAATAGCATTTGCGTAACCACGAGAGATTGTTAATGTTGTGCTTGGAAGCATGTGATATCAAAATATATTGTTGATATTCTTGATTATATTTATTCACATTGAAATATTGAAATATCTAGTGCAACGGTTTATGCGCGAATAAATCCAAATACAACCGATAAGAATTTAATATGCAACGTTGTGCAGGCGTGGGGCAGCGATTCTCGAAAATTGTATGGAAAATTTCGTTAACTGTAAATTTCTCATCTTTTTTTTTTCGCGTCTTAGATGTTTCGTTGCTGGCCAAAAATTGATCGATAATTCAATTTGGTCTAAATATTGTTTACACATAAATCCGCGCTTAATTGCCAACTCGTTCCATGACTGAACCGAAAGAAACTTGAGAATTGAGGTAGACGTATGCGCAGCCAAATTTGGAAACGAGGTAGATTCGTGGCGCATTTATTACGCATACGCGTGTAAAGGGGATATATGTATAAACATTTACAGCTCTGGTTTACAGCTCGTAAACCAGATACGTACCGGGTATCTGGCAACCGTACCTCGGGTGTTACACTTCGCAATTACACGTGAACACTGAAGATGCGTTAATACGCAATTATATTTTGAGACGAAAATTCTCTCATAATAATTTGCTCGTAAAGCGATTCGCGAGTAATTACGCACCGCACGATAACCGAACTCTGTCTCGTCTTTCCCTGTGCACATATTGTACGTTCCCAAAACGACGTGGTGTAATTGCGGACGAAATTCTGGGTGACTGCTTGTAATTACCGCTTCATGAATATCGCGAAATTAAATTCTGCTCTGACACGCGAGATTAATATAGGTGCTATCACCGACGACTTATGACGCGAACCTTGGAAAGACTAAACCGTTTTAATTGATCATTATAGCGTCATTCGACGCGATCGCCGTATCAATGTCACACAAATAGATATACCCTCATATATCCGCCTTAAAAAAAAACTGCTGGTGACAATGTAACGCAAGATCATGATGCATCGTGCACGAAACTTAGAAAACTAACGAGCGATTTCTGACATTTGGAAACATTCTCATCGAGGAAAAATTATTTACGCAAAGCACGAAAATTATCTGCTAATATTTCCTCGACGTTGTACTCTTCTTCTTTATCGGCATAGTACGAAATAATAAGATAATACATTATTCATGAAATTTAGAAAATTAACAAGTAAATTCTGACATTTTGAAATAC
>NW_011967204.1:190250-193464 GCF_000949405.1 Vollenhovia emeryi
TTCTCATTGCCGAAAAATTATTTACGCAAAGTACGAAAATTATCTGCTAATATTTCCTCGACGTTGTACTTTTCTCCTTTATCGCCACAGCGCAAAATAATTTTGTCATAAATGTTAAAGGTAAATTCGTAATATTCTATGTTTAAAAGGTGGCATTATAAATTATATCATTCAGATGTGATTTTCTTTTGAAATGAATACAATATTGAACGATAGATTGAAAAACATTCCTCTTGAAATACTTTTCGCGATTGAGAAGGGGCGTTCGGAATTTTTATAAAGATTACAGATATCGCGTCACTTGTGTAGCCGGCACCGTCGCGTATATCGCGTAATTGGGTAGTTGCGTAACAAGTTCGCCGAAATTACACGTCTGGTTCTATCGACAGTTTTTGCTTATCCTGGCCAGGACATTCGGCCGCGTGAGCGACAGGATTCGTTCGTTCGTGACATATACGCAGTCACGGGTGCACGCCGCCTCGGCGCAGAACGTATCTTCCAGTACTTGTCAATTTCGACACGGCGACGTGTATGACGAGGCACGTTTCCATATATCCTGCGTGCAACGCATATTTATATTCACGGTAACTCGTATCTACTGACGTTGTGCGTTACCGTATCCCGCGTGCGTTTGCTTTCGCAGTTAAACAGCTGTAGCACACTGTGACAGTATCTGTTGCGAATAACACATTACACCGGGATCATGCAATCAATATGAACAATTCTTCAACCACGCACACATATACGCACACACAGGTTATCTCGTATACAATGTTTTATCTATAAAAAAACAAGTTCGATAAATTAAATTCTTATAACAAACGTATTATTGTATGACTGGAGGCAAAAGCTCGTGTTCGCGGAAAATTTAAAAAAAAAAGGAATACAGAGAAAATATCTGTATGACGTATTTTATATAGGATTATGATCCTTTTGTTCATTTATTCGAAACGAGTTCTATTTAGCATGGAAAGTTTTGTTACCTTTGTTTTTTAAGTAAGTCTTCTGGAAAGTAAGTTTAATAAAAGAGCTGCGGAACCGGCTGCATTGATTAGAAACTTGGTCGTATTTGGCTTGAATGTCGCGCATAAATCTATGCACGGCGATGCACAGCATACTACGGCCTATGCAGTTCCTTTGCGTCAGGATGCACCGCGGCGAAACCGCGAACAACAATTTGTCAGCACGCGTGACAGCTTCGTTTAAACTGGAGTAACTTTCCATTGTTCCAGGGAACAATCGCGCGGATCGCGGAAAGTCAATGCGTCCGTGCTTCGCATGATTTTCTTCGCCGCGCGCGTCACGTATTTATCAAATTTTTTTTTCTTTACTCGCGTGAAAAATAACGCGAAGACACGCTTTTGCGCGTTGTATTAAAAGTCAACCGCGGGCCTCGCATTTATACACCCTATTAAATAAATATAACATAATTCGTCGTGGCCTTCATTACTTTTCAGTGTGCACAGAAACAAACTCTGTATCAAAGTCATATCTGGCTTTCGATATCAAAACTATGATTAATTTGTACACTGTATGATCAAATCGGGATTTTTAAGGATCAATTCATCTGTCACGGGATTTTTAATATCCGCATGCAAATTAACTTCGAAAAGTCTAGAAAAACCTGCAACACGTTAAAAGTTGGTGCACGGAGAGAATTTTCTCTTAAAATTTACCCTGAAAATTTTGTAATGTGGGACAATACGGTATTATTTCGAACAATTTTATGAGAGTTGACCAATTCAAAATAGAGAAATTTCTTGCGAAAAGTATTACCGCCCGCCTAGAGTGTAGGCAGGTCCGGTTTCATACTCTGGCTGATGTGGTATTTTTTGCAATAAATTTCTCCAATTTGAATTGGCCAGTTGTGTCGTTTATTAATTTTCCCACATTGGTTAATTATTATATTTACTGGTGGCAATAAGTCTTTATTCTCTTTGCGAGAGCTTTCTAAATTTTACCATACATTTTACTAGTAAAACACTCATTCACTCATAAAATTCTTCGAAACGCCGTGTTGTCCCACGATTACACGATTTTCAGGATAAATTTTAAGAGAAAATTTTCTCCGTGTGGTGCCAATTTATGTGATTGAGATGTTCCGAAGGGCAGAAGCGGGAAAAATCCAAAGCTTGTACTTTATGGGATAACGGATGAAGGTCTATCGATGCATTGTGCGTAATATACGTGGCAATACTCGTGCTTCTCGTTAATGAGCGGCACGTAGATTACGCGAAAGGCGAGCGAGCAAGTTGGTTGGATTAAGCGTATCGTTATAATGGCTTATTACGTTGTCGGTGCGATCGATTGGTGGTGCGCGAGATTAATTTCTCCCTAGTGTGATATATTCGCGATAACCCGCTTTCTGCCTTACACCGTTGCAACGTCGAATACGAGCGTGCACTAATCATGAAGAAAGGTGGCTGTCGATAAACGCATCGCCTTTACTATTATATCGCCCAGCGCTCGTCACGCGTGTTTTTACGGGATTTCGCGGCGAAATCATATTTTACGAGGGCTGTGAAAGGATTGCGCAGATCCGACTCGCACATACGTGCAGTGTCTCTGATCTGAATTTATTAGACTGTTTAATTAATTTAAATTCAATTCGGCTAAACGCAACCATTGTGCAATCCATATTTATGACATTTTCATGTGGAATATATTATATTTAATGCTAAAGGTAATTTGATATTTGATTTAATCTATTGTAATATAATATAATACTCAATGCTAGAAATACAAGAGAATTACATTGCTCATGTAAGTAACATCGCTGTGTAAATATAGATTTACATTAATGGATTGTATATCTAAAGTTAAGAGAACCGCCGGGTATATAAACTGAAAACTAGGTGAAGAAATGTAAGAGAAATAGAAGAATTTACCGAGATTTAGAAATGCATTATCTACTATTCCACTTATACAGGGTGTCGGATTCGATTTGGACCACTCCAAAGATTATAGTAGATTGGGTCAAACTGAGAAGAAAAGTTATATACCATTTTACAAAATCCGTAATTATTATCGCGTAATTAAGAAAAACGTCTGAGCCAATAAGTGCACGGAGGAGCGGAAGGCCGGACTCGGCAGACATGCAAAATGGTGTATTTGTTGACATCTCTCAAGATCCGATAGCGAGAGGTGGAGTCACGCATCGATCGATGATAGACGGAGGCGAGCGGGGAGCGGTGAGCGGGCGAACGGCGCGCAA